>NW_024039289.1:0-600000 GCF_016077235.1 Cyprinodon tularosa | reverse complement strand
TTAAAAAAAAAAAAAAAAATGTAATAAAAAACAAAAATCGCACCGAAAATGTTAAAGCTCCTCTAAACAATAGCTTCTTTAACCTCTCATCTTTATTATCATAAAGTATTACTTAGTTCTAAAACTAACAGGGAGACTCAGCTATTGGTGGAAAATGACACTTTAGACTAGAGTCTGATTAATATTGATTATGAATTAAAGTTTTTTTCAGATACATACACAGTTTCTGCTTAAGGTGTCAAGGCTCAGAACAGAGGACCCAGTGTTAAAGGTAGACAGACAGATTTCTCCAAAAGCATGTATTTAAAAAAACTGATTGTCAGTGGGCAGCTAGGGCGTCTAAGGCAGAAACCTCTGGATGAGGGAAACACAGGTTAGTGACCATGTTAATCTGGCGAAGCATGATTACAAATGTTTTAGTTACTATCTGGTCTTATAGTTAATTCCATGCCCAGAGTAAGAGGTGGATTACAACCGAACAGCTGACAACACGACGTGGCCAACACTGTCCAGAGAGTTCCAGGCACTGAAGCCTTGAAGACTGCATATCTGGCAGGAGATCAGATCCAAGCAGACGGAGGAAGGCAGGACAATCCAGAGGACAAAGCCAGAGCCTGTGTTGATTAGCTTCGCAGAAGTCCGGGCCGGATGATCAAAGATCTGAAAGGTGCCAAAGGGAAATCTAGGTTGGTGTTAGAAAGCAGTTCCAGAGTCGTCAACAGGCAGAATCCATCATGAGTCCGAATACAGGTCAGGCAAACAAATCAGAATAGCAAAAGGCAGAATCAGAGGTCCAAAGACAGAACAGGCCAGGATCAGGCAATCAGAACATGACTTGCAAGAAGACTATCACGAAAGGCTTGAATAATCTAGCCCTGATGACTGGAAGCAGACAGGTTAAATAGAGACGGTAGCAGGTGACACAGATGAATGGCAATGAGAAACTGGGCGGAGCAAGGCAGGTGAATGGAATGAACAATCAAGCCAGTCATCAGCACCAAGATCATGACAGGTTTAACACGGGACACATGAAAAGTAGGATGGACTTTCATGGAATGAGGGAGCTAGGGGTAAACAGCCACCAGATTTCCCACTTTAGTAGTGGGAAACGGCCTGATAAAATGAGGTTGCAGCTTCCAAAGGCAGGTGTTTGGTGTAGAGCCCAGACTTCTGGACTTCCCGGCAATGAGTTGCCAGAGTACTCTGGCGTTTAGCAGCCTCGGCTTGACTATCCAACTTACTGCAAACAGCTCTCCTAGCCCTTCTCCAGGCTCAGTGGCACCTAAGAGCAGATAACCAGGCCAACAGAACTTCAGAAACCTTTTTCTGTATGGTAAACACCGGAGGATGAAGCCCAAACAGAGAGAGTCCAGTCGTGCTAGAAGGGGCAGAATTGATAGCATGCTTGAGCCAGGGAAGTTGGCTGACCCACTTAGTGTGAGCTAATTCACACAAAATGTGTAACCTCATTTCTATCTCCCTTCTGGGGATGGAAACCTGACACAGGCTAACAATGATCCCCAACAACCTGACGAGTTAGCATTTCTCCCATTTCTTTAGCGGATGGGAGTTTGGGCATTGGAACCAAATGGACCATCTTAGAAAATCTGTCAATGATACTGAGGATGATTGTGTTATCTTCAGAAAAGGGTAACCCAGTAATGAAATCCATGGCAATATTAGAACATGTTCAGCACGGGATGGATAAAGGTCGCAGAAAACCAGATGAGGGTCTTCTAAATGTTTTGGACTGATTGCAAAGTGGGTAAGCTCCAACAAACTCCACCACATCTGAGGACAGGGAAGGCCACCAGAATTGTGCCCAAATAATGTTGATGGTTTTAGACATTTCAGGATGACAAAACAAATGGGAACCATGACAGAACTCCAAGACCACTTTTTTCAAAAAATTCGGGCACAATCATTAACAAAATCCTCTGGGGTTTGATGATTACAGAGAACATCTCTCACTTCCTTCTCTAAATCAACCATAGTGACAGAACATCTCACTGACTAAGGTATCACATACTTCTCTGTACCACCGGAACTCTGTTCATCTGACTCAAACGCTCTGGACCAAGCATCACGTTTAATATCCCTGGTTTGTAAGACAATGAAAAGTTTAAATGCCCAAAAAAGTGCCAACCTTGCCTGTCTGGGGATAAGTCGCTTAGCCAACTTCTGGTATTCAAAGTCCAAAACACAGAAATAATCTTGGACCCCTCCAACCACTGTCTCCATTCCTCCAGAACCAGCTTTATCGCCGTAGCTCCTGATGCCCCACATCATAGTTCCACTCTGGGCTTGAAAGTCCCTTGGAGAAGAAGGCACAGGGGTGAATCTTAATGTCCCTTGCTTCTTGGCTGAGGACCACCCCAACTCCAGTACTGGAGGCATTCACCTCCACAATAAATTGTCTTTTCGATTGTGGGAAACCAAAACAGGTGCAAAAGTAAACAAAGTTTTGAGTCTCTGAAAGGCTCCATCAGCATGTTCATTCCAAAAGAACTTAATCTTATCTGAAATGAAGGCATGAAGGGGTGCAGCTATCTGACTGTAGTTTCTGTTTAACTTTCTGTAGAAATTAGCAAACCCCAAGAACCTCTGCAGTTGCTTTCTATCTTTAGGAACAGGCTAGTTGGTATTGGGGCTCACATATGGTCCATGGCAATCTGATCAGGGGAAACCACAAAACCCAGGAATGACATAGTATCAACATGAAATTGATATTTCTCAGCTTTAACAATGAGCTGATTCTGCTAGAGGTGCAATAGAAAAGCTCTGACGTGCTTCTTATGGGAATCCAAATCGTGAGAGTAAATAAGAATGTAATCCAGATAAAAAAAAAACACAATGTACCACAATATCCCTGAGTACCTCATTTACTAAAACAGCTGCGGCGTTACTGAGGCTGAAAGGCATGACCAAATATTCGTAACAACCTGTTGGAGTGTTGAATGATGTCTTCCACTCATCGCCCTCGCGAATACATACCAAATAGTACACATTGTAGATCAACTGGTTCAAAATGGCCATCCAAGGCTATTACCTTGTGGGAATCCAGTGATGGAAGAAGCCTTATACCCAGTGGTCTGGCAAAGTCCCCATCCATAAATTCAGTATCAGTACCAGAGTCCACAAATGCAGACAGGTTATGACTGCAGGAATTAACTGACAAAGTTACAGGAAGCAGAAGATCAAAGGACACAAAAAGTTTGGTGTGGTTAAGCAGGATATATTCTGTATATTCCAGTATAGATCCATCTCCCTGTATAAGTGACAGAAGTCCTCTAGAAGCCTCCCTTCTGGGAAAAACAGGGCAGAACTAGAACTTAAATGAACTAGAATTATTTTGCTATTCAGATGTTCCCCACAACTTTTACCCCGTTTACACTACCCTTAAAAAACTGAGCCGAGACCGGTCCGAGCTCAGTAACTGAGATAACTTGTCGTGTGTGAACGAAAACAACCTGAACTGAACCGAGATAAACATAACCGGACCGCGCTAACTGCAGACCAGTTCCCGAGGTGGGTTCGGCTCGGTTTTTTCCTGGCTCGGTTCTCTGATAACAAGAGCGCATGAGCAGAACGCGTCATCGCCGACTGGCTGAACATGCCGATTCACACTCCATTCCAGAAAGTCGGCTTCCCAAAAGCCGACTTTCTCAAGTACATCCGCGCAAGGTTGCCGTCTTCGCCTGACCCACCGCAAACACGGAAGTACAGCAATAATAATCAAGCATAACTTTCTGAATGTGACGGGCGCCGCCATTTTGATTTGCTTGATTCCCTCCTCCTTCGTCTTCTTCTTCTTGGGTTTTACGGCGGTTGACAAACAGCGTTTGGTGCATTACCGCCACCAGCTGCTTGAGTCCCTCCTTCAATTCTAGCAGTAATACCGCACATCGTCACTAGGAGGCGAGGAGTCGAGGCGTCGAGATAACCGAGATAAGTGTGACGTGTGAACGGTCGTCAAAACTGAGCTTGGCCTGGTTACCGATCCAAGCTCGGACCGGTCTCGGCCTGGATCGGTTTTTCAAGGGTAGTGTAAATGGGGCTTTTGCTTTATTGGCTAAGCCCAACATTGATCAGAGTCAGTCTTAAACAGTTCAGGGGAAACAGACAATTTTGACAATCTGATCTGACAACAGGTGACATAGATGCTGATGCTGTCATGTGGAAGCAGTGGTGTCCTGATTACGCAAATGTGTTCCTGTATGTCTGATTCGAGTTGAGATATACATTCTTCTACGTCCAAACGCTACTTTCTTCCAATGGCCAGATTATTCTGTCAATCAATCAAGCCAGTCATCAGCACTAAGATCATAACAGACAGAGTGAAGGAATGGGAAAATAACTGTTTGTTTAACTAAAATATTCAGAAAAAGTACAACATTTTCTCAGAGATTTAAAGCAAAAATTTTGCATGATCAACATAGTTGAATAAGTCCATTAAATATAAACAAGATTTCTGAACTTTTTCCAACTGTTTTTTATTAATTTTGTATTTAGTTTTTATTTTTATGTTTTGACTCTCCTTCTTAATTTCCTATAGCCTGACGTAGTCCTACTCAATTCTAGTCAGAATATGAGTCTGATACTGCTCCATAGAGCTGTTATTATGGGGCGTGTTTCGAACGAACCAGGAAAAAAATGCCTCTGCACTCAATTGGATAGATCTACAACCAATAAGAGCAACGGAGTGCGTGACATATGTTAAGCGACGCATAGTTGTTGTCAACAAAAATCAAAGAGTGCAGTTGCACGCCTAGAATAAGAAGATGAGCCTTGATCGCGTTTCTCTGTTCCTCTTTTAAAATTAATTTGCTGTCGATATCTTCTAGAACAGACCTAATAGCAGAATCTACTCACCCAAACTCTCCAGCGGCAGCCATTGTTGTTGCCACCCAAGCGCACTTTGGTGACGTTGTTGATTACGTTACTCTTGATCATCTGTCCATCATCGTATAAAGCCCGCCCTGACAATTTGATTGGCCCGCAGGATATTGTGTGAGCATACTCGCGCTACTATTGAGCAATGCCAGACCGAACTTCCCGACCTCAAAGGTTGTGGGCGGGACTAGGTTCGGAATGGCACCCAGGCTAAATTTCCTACAAAGTTTACATGACTCTGCAATCCAACAGGTCCAAATATTCAGAGAAGAGACAGTAACTCAGAGATATGAGATTCAGGGAGGTGAAGGATATTAGTTGATGTATAAATGGAGAACAACCAGCAGAAACTCTCAAACTTCTAGTAAATACAGGATCAGCAGAGTTCCTCATTACTACAGTGGAGAAACAGCAGCAGGGCTAGAAGAGACTATGAGCTAACAGGGTGGAATGATACCTTCAAGGTGTGTTCAAATTAAAGATGAACTTTTTGCCATGAGCAAACAAATTACATGTATTTTGGGGCGCAGTACAAATAGACTGGACAAATTCCAAACTGACCCCTAAACACAACCCCTATGCACTAATCTCTGCTTTCGGTTTTCCCGCGAAAGGCTGGGTAGGATAAGAGGACTGCTCACCCATTAAATCTGCATCAGTGCAGACTCGCTGGAATTTGGTTGTGGGAGAAACACCTTCATTTAAGAGTTAGTTCCACTGGTGTGCCGTATCTCTGCCACACTGACAGAAACCCACAAGTTATGAAAAAGAAAAATACGTTACTATTTCCAAAAGGGGAATTCTTCTTTAAATAGTTGCATTTTACCCTATCAATTTATTTTCAAGAAAGGGGCAAATGCTTGAATTCATGTTTGTATGTGTTTGTTTCGCAAACAATGGAGCTGAAAGATTTCATCCTGAGTGCAGCTCAGCACTGACTCAATTTTATTCCAACAAACACTTGTTGATTCGCAAAAAATGCTTTCAATGAGTAGGCCTACCGGTACTGGGGATTGACTCCTAAGCTATACTTTTTTTTTTTCACTTTTAAGGGATAAGCCTATAGGCCCTCTCTTAGAACCTATTGCTGTTGGGTTAAAGGCAGAGCAGAATGGATTCTATATACATCTGACCAGAGCACAAAAATTTTTTTATAACTCAGAGTTAGATATAATAATATAGTCCCATTTCTAAAATTAAACAGAAACAGAAGGGCATGGTATTTTTAAGTTTCCAGCTTCTATGTGTAAAAAAAATGACCTAATTTATCTACTTTAAAAATGATATGCAACATGGAACCTCAAGAACGTATATAGAGAGAGTTTTGATAGGAGCAACTGAGACTTTGTAGATTATTAATGTTGCTCCCCATAAGGATGTAAACAAGCAATATATTTTGGATTTTTATTTTTTTTATTAATTTCTGACATAGAGAGCATGTGCTGCTCCCATGGGAGAAAATGGGACAGTGACATGAAGCATCAGCGACAGGACCAAGAAGGTGCATTTTCAAATGATTTTCCAGTCACAGACCTATGAGATATTTTCACCTGTTCTGTGATGGCAGCCTGTAAATTAATATATAATTTAACATCACAACGTTAAATTATTTATTAGTCTAAGCAATAAATATGACAGTAAAAATCTTCTTTACTGGTGTATTTGCTTCAGATTCATTATTAAATTCTATTTTCTACTAAAAGGAAGCATAATATTTTATCTCCTAATTATGTTCAAACTAATATTTTACATGATGTCAGCCTTTTTCAGAAATCAGTTTTAATGTTTTGAATTCACTATGTTATTAATATTTCTTTTTTTTTAAATTGCTGTAATAATATGAAATTTCTCATATGCTATTAGGTCAATGTACCGATTTATTGATTTAATTTGTTAAGTTAAACAGACTTTTTTGTTCTAAATGTTTCTGTTCTAATCAGATATTTCTTCATGTTAGTAGTTTCCATTAAACCCACTGTGACTCTGCAACACAACTGGTCTCCAATATTCAGAGGAGAGAAAGTCACTCTGAGATGTGAGATCCATGGAGGTGGAGGAACTGAGTGGACGTATGAATGGAGACCAACCAGCAGAAACTCTGAAACATTCAGTGAATCCAGGACCATAAGAGCAGACAGTAACTCCTACAGCTGCAGAGGAAGAAGAGACCATGAGTCAACTCAATGGAGTGATTCTTTTTCATTAACTGTTTGTGAGTTATCCCTCTATTTTAGAAAATAGGTGATTGTTTGAAATGTTTCAATTAGTTTTATCTAACCATCTTTTCTATTAAAACATTCAACTTCACTGTATTCCCCAACAGTGCTATACACTCAATACAATTGCAGAGCTGTACTCAAAGCTGCCATATTGTTCAGGCACCACAAATGTTTTAAGTTCACTCAACTGGTTACCCAGTTATTGATTATTTTGACAAGATGAACTCTTAGTATATGAGTAGAACTGACCCCCAAACTCATTCCTTTTAAGAGTGGATTGAATTTACGTCTGACGTAATAATGACGTGCCAGTTCATTGGATAGGTTCATATCAACATGGCAATTAACCTAACAAACCAATATAAAAAAATACAAAAAATCCTATCCCAAATGAATGGTGGATGAACTATATGGAACCCCGAATGATTCATAATTAAATAAATAAATAAAAATTATGAAATAAATGCAATTTTGATAAATAACAAACAAATATATAATATGGTCATGAAATAAAAACAAGGTAATGTTATTATGAAATATATATGTGTTATTTATCAAAATGGTATTTATTTTATAAACTTTTTAATTTATTTAATTATGAATCATTCGGGGTTCCATAGAACTAGTCTATGATCGATTGTGGTCAATGTAATCTGTTACAATTTGACATCGTACGACTAGTTGTTTGCAAGGACTGCTGTGCACTCGGATGTAGGCAGGCAACAACATTGAGGAGATCATCAACAACATCAGGCTGCAAACCGTAGCCTCTCTGCACAAAAGGTAAAAACGCGCTTGTAGGCTACTTTGTTTATTTATTTGTTTGTCGTCTTCCAGCGGGCAGACCTCAGCTGTTTTTGCGAGTTAACTAAAGTTCGTTGTCTCAGCTGTGAGCCAGCTAGCCTTTTGCGCTACTTTAGTGGAAAACAGGACAGACAAACCGTATGGTTTTAGCACTACCAAATATCTTTTATCACCCGTTTCTGGTGTTAAGCCTACTACTTTGGCCGCGAAAGTTATAGCCAGCCAGACGCCGAAGCAATGTTTCATAACTTGAGCCTATGATAGGAAGCCAAGTAATCGGTCTCCGCCAGGTGACGTCATTGTTTACCTCGGGCGCGGTGCATCGTGGGAAAGCCACCATATTAGGCGGAAAGTCGAGTTAACCCACACGCGGCTGTTCTTTCGGCACAATTATTAACCTGAAATGGCCCGATCGTGTTGTGTGAGAGGCTGCCAGTCCCGGCATGGCAGATCGGGGGACGAAGGAATCCGTTTTTTCCGTTTTCCAACCTGGAAACGATCACACGGACCTCAATTGGAGGAAATAACAAAGAGACGTCGCATGGCCTGGCTTTCAGCAGTGAGGAGAAAGGATCTCATTTTCAACAAAACATTCCCCCACATGTGTGTTTGTTCTCGGCACTTTCATAAAGGTAACATAAACTTTTAATATTACTTAAAAAACGTCAGAAAATGCATTACTTGTGTTTTATTATTATTCATAATCACCATTATTCTAACTTATTATTTTTTATTATTTCAAAAACAAATTTAAACACCCATATTAAATTAATTAATTAATTTGATATAAGACATAGCCTTATCCAGTATGAACTTGCTTTCTAAATCAAACCTAACATGTGGTTTCAGGTGAGCCAGCTTATGAGATGATGGAGAGTGACCCAGACTGGGCCCCATCCTTACATCTTGGACACACGTTTATCAAACCAACAGACCCTGGTCGCTCTGCCAGACGAAGGGCACGGGAGCAGACACGGAAACAGACCCTTCAGTCAGCAGAGACAGGCATACACCAGGATGTAAACACTGACGGGCTACAGACCGAGGAGACATGTGATGCTGAAGAAGGAAATGGTCAGCTGGAGGTTGGAAAGGATGGAGAAAAAAACCCTCAGCAGGAGATCAGAGAGGATGGAGAAGAAAACCAAGAACACCCTCAGCAGGAGATTGGAGAAGAAAACCCTCAGCTGATCACAAACAAGGAGGTGCAGAACCCCACTGAAACTGTGACTCAGCCTGAATGTGACCTGTGTGTGCTCAGGCGTGCAGAGGTCAACCGCCTGACAGAAGAGAATATAGAACTGCGACGCAAACTTAATGAGAACATGATATCCGATAGTTTCTTTGGAGCTGATGATGAAAAAGTAAAGTATTACACTGGTCTGCCAAACCTTGCAACCTTCCTGGCGCTCTTTAATTTTTTATTGCCACTCATGTCATATCAAAAGAAATGTCTTACTCCTTTTCAGATGCTCCTATTCACACTCATGCGCTTAAGATTGGATTTGCCTCTGCAGCACCTTGCTTATCTGTTTCATATTTCTCCTAGGACTGCACAAAGAACATTTCATGATATGGTTTCATGTCTTTATGCAAATTTGAGGCGTGCTATTATATGGCCAGACAGAGACACTCTCCGCAAAGTAATGCCACATCAGTTCAAGGAGGCCTTTGGAAACAGAGTAGCAGTGATTATTGACTGCTTTGAGATATTTACAGAAAAACCATCAAACCTAAAAGCGCGTGCCCAAATGTTCTCCAGCTACAAGCACAATCACACCATGAAATATTTAATAGGTGTGACACCCAAAGGAGCCATTTGTTTTTTGTCCAAAGGCTGGGGAGGTCGTACAAGCGACAAACACATCACGCTGAACAGTGGCTTCCTTGACAATTTGTTGCCTGGGGATCTGGTCTTGGCTGACAGAGGTTTTGACATACAGGAGTGTGTGGGCATGCTGTGTGCTGAAGTTAAACTCCCAGCATTCACCAAAGGCCACTGTCAGTTAGCAGCTAGAGATGTGGAGGAAACTAGGAAAATAGCACATTTGAGAATCCATGTTGAACGGGTGATTGGAAATGTATGTCAAAAGTACAAAATCTTAAATGGAACTATTCCTATTTCAATGGTTTTACCCTGTGCTGGAGAAGAGGTCACATTCTTGGATAAGGTCGTCACTGTGTGCTGTGCCCTGACAAATCATTGTCCAACTGTGGTGTAGATACAGAAATCACCCAAGATGTAAATGCATTTTGATTTTTTTTACTTGTGCATAAGGAAGGCTTGTACACACTGTAAACTTTCTTTTTTAGCACAATAAACTTTTTTCAACAAAACTTGTAAACATTAGCATAATAGAAATATCCCCACAACCTGCAAATATCAACCTGTAAACATTCTTTTGTAGCATCATAAAAAATTGTCAAACACTGAAAACTTGTAAACATTCTTTTTAGAATAATAAAAGTCTTCTAAAACCTTCTAAAACTGTAAATATTCCTTTTTTTTTGGTAGCATAAAGAACATGGGTCATTGAGAAAAATATTAAGTTGAACTGTTTTTATGTGTGCATTTAACTGTCAAGTGATCAGTGCAAAAGGTAAACACAAGGAATAGCTTAACATACTGGTAACATATGTAAAGTGAAGAGGTAGTAGTATAAGGTGCTCAGCTACATTTGTCTGGTGAACACAAACAACACTGCAAAAAAAAAAAAAAAAAAAGTTTAAGTTTTTAAATTTGAGCACTTCCAGTGTCAAGTGATCAGTGCAAAAGTAAACACAAGCAATAGCTTAACATACTGGTAACATATGTAAACACACAAACATCACTGCAAAACACATTTAAATTAACAAAGACAGTTTAAGTTTTTGAATTCGAGCACTGAGGGCAAAGCCAAAAATCAGACTGAGCATCTTTGAGGTGTAGGCCAACACAACTCAAATGAAACCAAACGATGGGGCAGTTTTCATTGTCACAGGCCACCATGTCATCTTTGGCCTCCGGTCCATGGCACAAACACCATAGCTTGTCAGCTGCTACAATGTTGTTTGCTTTTTCAGCCAGAGGTTTTGCAGCCTTGCAAGGTCTTTTCCTTACAGGATCAGAGCTGTCTGTCAGCGGTGCTCGTTGTGCATCACGTGCGAAGAAGTGGCTGACCAGTTCAGGGAGACACACACGCTCAAAGAACTGCTGTGCCTTTTCAAGGAGTGCATTCCACAGCTTGGGGTCAGGTGCCACACGTAACACGACAATGTCTTTCAGGGTCCACACTACAAAGTCACAATATGCTGCATTAGCAACAAAAATTTGGGTCTGCACTTGTTTGTAGTATGGATGCTCCTTCTTAAGCTGCAGCTTTACCATCCACCATTTCCAAACAGAAATTTTTATCACCACTCCTGCATGCCTCCAGAATGGTATTGTCTCGGTACTTGAATGGGCACTTTATCTCGACACAGCCTTTTCCGCAGCAGGTGCACAGTACAATTGCATCAGGTGATGCTCCAACCTGGGGAAACTTGGGGTTGATAATGAACCCAGACTGGCTTAGCTCAAAGTCACAGTGTTGGTTTTCCATTTTCTGTTTGTACTGTGTTTGCCCTCTCTGTTCATTTTGTCTCCCCCATACAGTGGCAGCACAATGATTGGTTGCACCGCTGTTTGTGCCACATACTGCTTTGACGGTTGAAACTGCAGGGTTGTCCAAATCTGACCGAAAGACTGCGTGCATGGTTGATGCTGTTACCCTTCCTGTGCGAAACCGATACCATGTTGAGGATCTGTGCTGTGATCTACTATGCAATTCTATGTAGTGGGCCTGGTCCTGTGAAATGTCTGCCTTTTTTAACAAAGTTTTGCAGTGCAACCGTAACGCAGACAAATCACTGCAATCCATTTTTTTATCACGCAGTCGGGACAATGAATCTGGTGCAGGACATGGCTGTAATGTGTCTGCAAATGAATCACAAAATCCTGGTACACAAGACAAAACAGCAGCTTTAGGTGAGGCTTTCTGCAGTTCACAAAGATATGCGCTCCACTGGTCCTGTGTGCTGGTGTTGCCTGTGCAGGTGCTTGTGACAGTTCTGAGCGCTGGCATGTGTTCGGCCTGACCATCCAAGAGTTGGTCTAGGCTTTTCCGTTTAGCTTTTGATGATGTAAAATCGATCTTGTGTCCCACCTCCGCTCCCACTTTGTTTATGTTGTTCGGTATCATCCAGTATGCAGGCTCTCCTGTAACAGTTGTTTTCTCCCTGCATCTGATAGTGGCCTCCAACTTGAACAGCATGGCAGCTACATGCGTACAGGTCTCTGCTATCCCAGCCATACATGTACAGTGAGCAGATGATATGGCTCCTGATCGGTCAATGATGGCCCAGGGTTTCAGTGGTGTGTCGTTTAGTCTTTGGGAGTGCATGACCTACAAGGAACATAACACAGATACAAACGTTTTAGTGGGATGGGAGTCTTACATATGTTCAGGCAGGGGGGGATTTAGCATTAGGCAATACTAGGCAGGTGCCTAGGGCCCCAAGTTCCTGGGGCCCCCATAACATGTATGTTTAATACAGCTATTCCTGACTTGTGCACTTTAATTATGTTTTTGATATAAATGCTTTCGCTAAAAGGACAGCAGCAAACCATTTGAAAAAAAATGATACAATGAGCGGTTTTGTACTTGAGCGACTTTACAGGCTCTTCTAGCACTTTAATATCAAAAAAGGGCCTAGCGCCAAATCTTGCAAAATTTTTCTGCTACTGGAGACTTTGGCGACCACATTCATAGGGCCCCCTGCCTGTCTTTGCCTAGGGCCCCCATTTTTCTAAATCCGCCCCTGTTTTCAGGCTTATGTTAACTGTACAGACTTATCTTGGACAGGCTGCTATGTAAACGTGGGCATAAAAAAAAAAAATATTTTGATTACTGAACATCATTTAGGAGCTTGCTTGAGAAGCGCTGAGGGAGCTTACCTTTGCAGTAACAACTGTGTTGTTGCACATCTGTGGTCGGTAGGAAAACAGATCCTGAACCCAGCCATTTGTGAACTGTCCGTGTGCTTCCAGTGATTTATATGCCTTGAATTCCTCGCACGTGTAGGCACTGACGCCAAACACTAGGTAAGTGGTTATGTCCACTGATGAGGTCGGAGGCAGTGAAGAGACGTCGGAGCTCCAGTCTTTGCTCCGGAGATCATAGGGATCTATGCCGTTAATATCCGACAGTTTGGCCAAGTAACGGTCCCTGGCCTCGTTGTTAAGTTTTTCCCGGTACGGTAGTTTCGCATTCTGCTTACTTTTTTCCATGTAGTCGGCGAAAAAAACTCAATCCTTTAGTCCTTTTGTTTGGCTGTGCTGCGGCTGTTTACACTACGCCTTCTCCACTCAAAATGGCGTCTTAGCAACAAATGTCACGTGACTGACGGAGACCGATATCCAAACTTGCCGACAATAGCCTAGCTTAGCATGATCACTGTCAATGTGTCTGATTCTGATAGGCAGTGTTGGGCAAGCTACTTGTCCAGTGTAGTGAGCTAAGCTATCAGTTACTCAACAATAAATTAAGCTTCACTACACAAAAGCTACCACCTAAAGAATTATAGCAAGCTAAGTTACACTAATATGTTAACAGTAGCTTTGTGACCAATTTTCTTTTTGCATTTTCAGATTTGTGCAGAATTCCATCGAATAACAAATATAAATTTAAAGAGTACATTTTATTCTGCATTTGATAAGTACATGCCATGGCTAATTACGATGTACCGTGAGAAAGCGGCCCGCACTGGCAAAACTTCTGAATTGCTAAGAAACATCTTCAGGACCTATGATCTCCTTGTATGTAACATTTCCTACCTCATGACAATTTGTACTATAGTATTATTTAATATATGCATATGATTAATATTCTGCTTATTCTGCAATTTTTTCTTCCCATTACCCATCACTGCAAAAAATATAAATCTCAATAAGTTATTTTTTCTTAAAATAAGTGTGTTTTTCCTTGATTTGAGGAGGTAAGTAAGACACTTTGCCAATGGAACAAGACAATTTCCTTTTAAAATAAGAAAAAACTATTTTATCGTCTTATTTCAAGTAAATATTATCTAACTATCTTATTTTAAGAGTGAAAATACTCATTCCATTGGCAAATCATCTTATTTACCTGCTCAAATTAAGGCTAAATATACTTAATTTAAGCCATTTTTTACTTATTTCTGGATTGTTTTTGCAGTGCAATCCCTCTGTCTTCTAGGAAGACGTTGATGTTAACAGCAGACGCACAATTGCTCTGCAGGCACTTCCCATCTTCCTGCGTGAAGATGCTGCTGGATTTTTTAAGACCTGGAATGTAAGTTTATGATTCAACTAGGGCTGCAACAACAAATCGATAAAATTGATAAAAATCGACTTTTAAAAGCGTTGGCAACGAATTTCATCATCGATTAGTTGTGTCGCGCGATTAACAGCTACATTTCTCATGTAAGTTTGCGTAGTTTTAACACAAACATTTATTTTTCATATTGCACCAGTACAGTTAATGAGCAACCTGTACTTGTGTGCTTGTTTGTTCTGTCTAAAATGTTTATTTTGGAATAAAGAGGTTAGTATAAAAAATATTTTTTGTCCGATTCATCGATTAATCGAAAAAATAATCGGCCGATTCATCGATTTTTAAAATAATCGTTAGTTGTAGCCCTAGATTCAACTGTGTGTACTCTTTTACTCTTTCTTTTTCTTAGTTTGTGTATCTCTATAAATATATATTTTTTCTATTTAACCCTCTGTTACTGCCAAAAGACAACAACCACAACCCTCTTCCTAGCCACCAGAAAAGCTATTAAATCATACTGTACTACAGTAATTCTCCAAGAATGTCATATTTGGGAATTTTACCTGAACTTTTCATTCACTGGTATTTCATATTAAATACACATGTAGTGTTTTTCATTGATTGCTCTACTCATTAACTAATTACTGTCATGGTCAAGACATTGACCTGCCAGACCTCTCGGATACAACTGTAGCTGTTCTCACTGTCTCGAATGATACAGTCTCCCTTGTGAAGTTTGGTCCTGCAATACATTCTATAGTTCTTGAGGGAGAGATTGTGGTATGTGATATACTATAGCACAGTTAACAGAGACATTCATTTTTCTTTTTGGCTTGATTTATGCACTACATCTACAGTATCCCAAGAAATTGACATATACACTATATTGCCAAAAGTATTTGCTCACCCATCCAAATTATTGGAATCAGGTGTTCCAATCACTTCCATGGCCACAGGTGTATAAATTCAAGCACCTAGGCATGCAGACTGTTTTTACAAACATTTGTGAAAGAATGGGTCGCTCTCAGGAGCTCAGTGAATTCCAGCGTGGAACTGTGATAGGATGCCACCTGTGCAACAAATCCAGTCGTGAAATTTCCTCGCTCCTAAATATTCCACAGTCAACTGTCAGCTGTATTATAAGAAAATGGAAGTGTTTGGGAACGACAGCAACTCAGCCACGAAGTGGTAGGCCACGTAAACTGACGGAGCGGGGTCAGCGGATGCTGACGCGCATAGTGCGAAGAGGTCGCCAACTTTCTGCAGAGTCAATCACTACAGACCTCCAAACTTCATGTAGCTCAAGAACAGTGCGCAGAGAGCTTCATGGAATGGGTTTCCATGGGCGAGCAGCTGCATCCAAGCCATACATCACCAAGTGCAATGCAAAGCGTCGGATGCGGTGGTGTAAAGCACGCCGCCACTGGACTCTAGAGCAGTGGAGACGCGTTCTCTGGAGTGACGAATCGCGCTTCTCCATCTGGCAATCTGATGGACGGGTCTGGGTTTGGCGGTTGCCAGGAGAACGGTACTTGTCTGACTGCATTGTGCCAAGTGTAAAGTTTGGTGGAGGGGGGATTATGGTGTGGGGTTGTTTTTCAGGAGCTGGGCTTGGCCCCTTAGTTCCAGTGAAAGGAACTCTGAATGCTTCAGCATACCAAGACATTTTGGACAATTCCATGCTCCCAACTTTGTGGGAACAGTTTGGAGCTGGCCCCTTCCTCTTCCAACATGACTGTGCACCAGTGCACAAAGCAAGGTCCATAAAGACATGGATGACAGAGTCTGGTGTGGATGAACTTGACTGGCCTGCACAGAGTCCTGACCTCAACCCGATAGAACACCTTTGGGATGAATTAGAGCGGAGACTGAGAGCCAGGCCTTCTCGTCCAACATCAGTGTGCGACCTCACAAATGCGCTTCTGGAAGAATGGTCAAAAATTCCCATAAACACACTCCTAAACCTTGTGGACAGCCTTCCCAGAAGAGTTGAAGCTGTTCTAGCTGCAAAGGGTGGACCGACGTCATATTGAACCCTATGGATTAGGAACGGGATGTCACTTAAGCTCATATGTGAGTCAAGGCAGGTGAGCAAATACTTTTGGCAATATAGTGTACATTCTATTTTATTCAGAAAGTTGTAATGGGTTTGGATGACCTGAAGCGGTTACCTCCGAGACTGCTTAGCCTTAAAAATTATCTGATGATGGATGAGTAAGCAGTCTGCTTAAAATATGTCGTTGTTACTACCAGCATGGTGATACTCAAGCAACCATTTCGTCTTTGTTTTTTTGTTTTCGCTTTTTTATTTATGTTGGCCTATTATTGTTGGCCTATTATTTTTGGATCGGCCTATTATGTTGGCCAATTTTTCGTTTTTTGTGGATACAGAGAAGCCGATGTTTCAGAAGGCAGCTTTGAACAGACCTGCAGATTTGTAATTGTTTTTGACTTGATCATTTCAGTGTTTGGCTTGAGGTCCCAGAGTTTCGTACGGAAATGCTTTGGTCTACCTTGAAGTCACTGGGAACTAAAAGATCTTTTACGGTTTTATTTGCTGAATAAATAAAACCGTATTTATTCAGCATTTTGATTGAAAATGTGGTTGTTATTTATTTTATTTTCTGTATTAACCCCATTGCTGGGGACATTGTTCTGAATTCTAATGGAATTCATAAATAAATGGAATCTGCAGTAAAATTGTCTTTTGAATATTTTTTTATTTGAATCATACAAATAAAATATATTTGATTTTGAGAAAAATTGCTAACATATACAGGCAATAAAATGTGTTTAAATACAGTTAAGTCAACTTAAAAATATAAAAGGCTGAATTGACAATGTTTAGGTCTGAGAAACTGAATGAGTCATGGTGATAACATGAATATATTATTAGGGGTGATAACTTAAAAAAAATCAACTCCGTGTCCAGTGTCAGTTTTGTTAGTTTTAACATTAGTTTCAAAATGATCAGGTTCATTAAACTTATAAAAAATTTAAGTATTGATTACTTAAAATGTTAGTTTGTGAAATTATTATGTTTCAGTTCATCAACTTCCTCAAAATAAATGAGTGTGAATAACTTTTCTAGTTTAGAGTAGTAATTACTTAAAATGTTTGTTTGTTGAAATTATTTGTTTTAATGTTGTTCATTTGACCAAAGATTTTAAGTGTAAAGAGCTTGTCTAACTAATGTAGTAATTACTTAAAACATCTTTTTCTCACATTATTCTTTTTAATTTTATCCTTGTCCTCAAAGATTTTGAGCACTAACAAAAGTCTCATTTTAAGTAGAAATGACTTAAAATATTCTTTAACATAGCTAAATATTTTGAGGTAATCAGTTTCATCAAATATTTTGAGTTCATTGAACCTGTTGGGGTTTACAGTGTTTGAGCTGTTGTTTTTCGGAATATTTAATTTATTTATTTATTTTTTCAAGTTTATGCTTAAAGTTTAAAGTAAATATTTCATAGCATTAAGGATCTTATCAGCTTTGTTAGTGTCTAATATGATCACAACGTTGCTACAGGTGAGCCAGATTATGTTGACCACTAGAGAACAGTTTAGGAAATGTTCTAACTTGACTCTTTTGTTTTAGATCACCATAGATTAAATCATATTTTTTTAATTGAAAAATAGAATACTTTCAAGAACACCACAAAGACATAAACATTGTAAAGTTAATATTGGCTATACCTGGAAAAAAAAAAAAAAAATGTATAAATGCCTATATAGATATGGTAAGTAAAAAGTTTATCCAACGTTTATTTAAAATGTGGTTTTAAATTCTCAGGGGATCAAATATCTGATTTATTCTACTAGCTGAATGCGAGATTTATGGAGTTAAAACACTTCATTAAACAATATTCTGGAGATTTACTTGTTTTTGTTTTTCCTTCAATAGCAGAAAAACCAAGAGCCAATCTGACAGCAGAGGAAACCATCATACCAGCAGGGGGCAGTATAACACTGACCTGCTCTGTGCCCAGCTCTGCTGGATGGAAGTTTTACTGGTTCAGACAGAAGTCAATGTCTCAAACAGCTCACTCCATCAGAAACAAGGAACCTGATAGATTCCTCAGAGTCTCAGAGGGAGGTAGATACAGCTGCAGAGGAGGAAGAGGAGATCCAGTTTTCTACACTGAAAGCAGCAATAAAGTCTCTGTAAGGAAAACTGGTGAGTTTAGTTTCTGTTCACTATTGAAACAAAAAGTGATTTCAGATTTGTTAAATGGTGGGGTATCTTTTTTTGAAACCTAATAATGGTGTTGGAAAAAAAAAACAAAGCATACATTACTTACTGTGTTAAGTATCTTTATGATCCAGACAGCATGATATTCCTGCTGCTTACAGATTCAAGATAAATGGTTGGTCCTTAATTGATTAATATAGTTGTAATGTTTTTTTTCTAATCCAATACCTCTCACCTATCTTGACTTAAATTTGTCATTTTTATTTTATTTAGTATTTTATATTTCTTTATTTCATCAGTATTTCCTAGTAACTTGAGTCATAATAAAGCTAAAGGAAAGCAGCTTGTACAGAGGAACAAAGTCTAACTTTAAGCTTCAATCATCAAAGCCATGATGCTCTTTCTTTGCATTAGTTGGACTATTTATCTCTAGTTATCTTTTAGTTGTCAGATATACTGTTTACTAATTATAATAAATGTATGTTAAACTACCATTCAATTAAAATTCATTAGGTTTTGGTATCACAACATTGTTTGTATTTAATTGACTCCAAACACACATTACATTAATAATGAATTTTAAGATCTAACATTTCAATCAAAGTCTAATTCCTCCATCATAGTGCTGATGCTGCCTAATGATTGATTTCAACAGGCAGAGGTGTCAATTAACAAAGTACAAATACTTCACTACTGTACTTAAGTACACTTTTTAGGTATCTATACTTTACTCCATTACTTATTTTTCTTCCTACTTCTGAATTCTACTCATTACATTTTCACACAAGTATCTGTACTTTCTATTCCTTACATTTTTAAAACAAACGTTAATCATTTCTCTTGGCTTCGGTTTAATGTTTATAAATATTTATTTCACGTCATGTGCGCCATCCAATGCAGATCATTGGCGCCATCCACATCTAGTGAAAACTAGTGTAACTGGATGAGTCATATAACACAAACACTCATTGGTTAGCTAGAGGAAATCATCAGAAGCAAGCAGGTGTTCTTCAAACTGCAAATGTTAATTGTCTATGCCATGCTACAATGTCAGAATCAGAAAAAGATTTTGAAATGTCTGAAAGGTCGGACACAGGTGAGAGCGTATCGGGAAATGGAGACGGAGACCAACAAGACCTCCCTCATCCTTGGCCCTATCTCAAAGAAATTTTTCGAAATAGTCGAAAAATTTAGTTTTCAATTCATATAGTGGCATCTGACTGTTTTTTAAAGGTTACTTTATACTTCTACGCTTTAAGTAGTTTTGAAGCACATACTTTTTCACTTTTACTTGAGTAAAGAGGTCAAGTTGATACTTCAACTTTTAAGTTGAAATGCAGAAAAAAAGAAGAAACTAAAAAAAAAATCACAAAATCAGAGGTAAAAAAAAACGCAAGGTGAGACTCCACATAAGAAAAAAATGCTCCTGAGAATTTGTTGAAGTAAAAGTTGTTTTTGAACTGCAGTATCTATACTTCTATTTAAGTACCGTAACAAATGTGTTTTGACACCACTGCCAACAGGTGACCTTCTCCCTGTCCTCTCTGTGTCTCCATCATGGCTGAGTCCTGGAGCCTCAGTGACTCTGAGCTGTGAGGTTGAACCTCAGTCTGCAGGATGGAGGTTCTTCTGGTATAAAGCTGTTCCTGATTTATCATTCAAATCCTACAGCTTTAAGCTGCTGCCTGACATCACCACTAGAACTGAACTGAACTCCTACATTCTTCATGGACAAAATCACACAGCACGATATGTGTGCAGAGCAGGAAGAGAAGATCCAGCAGATTTCACTGCTTACAGTGAACCAAAGTTTGTCTGGTCTGCAGGTCAGTATTTTCCTCTCTATGCTATAAGTAAGCAGGAGCCATAGTTATATGTTCAATCTGTAACCATCATTGTTGTCTAAGAACATTCATATGAATGCTTTGTATCTACTGTCATGTTTTACTAAGAATTTAAATAAATGTTAGATATGAATCAGATTTATTATAGTTTTTATCAAATAAAGTTAATATGGATTCCTGCTGTACTTTTATCTAACTTAATGTACTTTTGTCTATAGCTGTAGAGTGAGAAAAGGATGTTGTTCAAAGACATCTGTAAAAGTTTAGATCATCCTCTTTTATTTTTATTTATTACATTTTAAAACAAGTCAATCTGATAATTGTTCTTTAAAGATAAGCCTAAAACTGCATTACTAAACTAATGATATCCAGTAAAATGTATTAATACACATCAACATCTAAACTGTTGATTCTTCTTCATTGATGCTATTCCAGGTTTTTACTGCAGCTTCTTTCAGTTCTTGTTTATTTTGGGGGGTTCTCTCTCAGTCTTCTCTTCAGGAGGTGAAATGCATGATCTGTTGGGTGAAGGTCTGGTGATTGACTGGTCTTTCTAAAACCTTCCACTTTTTCCCCTGATGGAGTCCTTTGCTTTGTTAGCAGTGTGCTTTGGGTCATTGTCCTGCTGCATGATAAAATTCCTCCAGATTACTTTTGATGCATTTTTCTAAAAAGTAATTTCAGGATTCATTCAGCTGATACCATCATCAGTTATTTCATCAATAAATACAGTATTAATGATCCAGTTCCAGAAGCTGCCATGTAGCCCAAAGCATGAAATCAAACCAATACTCATTAAATAATCACCACCATGCTTGATGAGCCTTTAAGCTTCAGATCATCAGTGGCACAGTTTTTATCCACTGTTTTTCCATCACTTTGGTAGAGATTAGTCTTGATCTCAGTACATAAGTTGGTGTTGCAGAACTTTCTGGGCTCATCTATTTATAAATTTCAATGTCACTTTAGACATTTCTTATCAAATTACTCCTTATAATGTCTTTTACTCCATGGCCTGTGTTTTTCGTGACCCATTAAATCCTGTTAGTTTGAATGTTCCTGCTTTAATTAACCTTTATTTTCTGAATATGCTCTCATAACCTTTAAACCGCAGTTGTTCTATGAAGTCATTTTAAAGGTTTTAACACAGTCCAGAGGAAACCCCAATATGATCAGTCTAAACAATCCACCACAGATTAAAATGATAAAAAAGAACTTAAGACTCTTTAAAGGTTGTTTTAAACTTCATATGTTCAATAAATAAGCAGATGATACAGGTTTTACAAGAGTTGGCAGGAGCGGAAATAGAGGGGGGTAAGCGATGCCATAGCCACATAGCCATCCCCAGCCAATCATTGACTAGACCTGTGTTGATCCTGGATGGAGGGAAGATCAGCATGATCCTCTCTGCAAACTTTATTATTCATTACAGTTTGGACCAGTCCTGTTTGTAGATAAGAACCAAACCACAGAGATGGATGAGTATAAAACAGACTGAAGGATGGAGGTATAGAAAATGATCAGCTGCTGCTGTGGAAGGTTGAGCTTCCTGAGTTTCTGCAGGAAGTACAGTCTGAGATTCACTAATATATTGGATTTAAAGGACAGATATCACCAGAGGCGTAGTCAGAAAATTTTAATAGGGGTGGTGAGTCAAAAATCAATGTAAACTGAGGGGTGGCCAAAAGCAGATAGACGCCAGAACCTCAGGGTCCATCTACACTGTTCCAACAGGAACGAGCACAACATCCATATTTTCTAAATAAAGACAAACTATTCTTTCCTACAGCCTTTTGATTACAAATAGATGCATATATTTAAACATCCATGCTGTCTAAAAGGTATAATGGACAAAATGTCTGGGGAAAACATATTTTCCATTGTCATTACTTACCCACTTTAATCAAAAATTGTTCTGCATAGCATTAATATGACATGTACTAATATCTACATTAAATTGATTTTGAAGTTATTATTAAAGTAGTTATTTATGATTTCACTGAAAACTCCTTGATGACTAGCAGAGACATCATTTTCTCTTTACCCCATATAACACGAAATTAGGGTCTTAAAAGAGCCTGAATCCTGTTTATATAAACTTTGATGTTAGTATTTTGATGCGCATAATTAACCACAGCATTTTAGTTGTCAAGTAACTATTAATATATGATATATGAGAAATTATAAGGCATAATAAGGATAAACATACCTCGTGATAGTATTACTTCTGCCACTGTCTGTATTAGAGGGCGAAATAAATGATAGGGGTAGCCAATGAGTGGCTAAGGGTAGCCATGGCCTCCCTTGGCCCCCCATCTAGCTCCGCCCCTGGATATCACAGTTTGATCACATTGTCAAAATGTTTGCAGTCATATTTATTAAAAATCCATAATGATCCTTTTACCTGTTGTTTCTGTGCTCAGCCTAAATCCTGTGTTGTTTTCCAGATCCTCATCCAGCAGCGTCTCTCTCAGTGAGTCCTGACAGAGTTCAACACTTCAGATCTGACTCTGTGTCTCTGAGCTGTGAGGGAAACTCTACTAAATGGATAGTGAAGTGGATTAGAGAAACAGGTTTACTGTTAGACTGCTCCCTCTGGGACATCATGAACAGATCTACCTGTAGCATGAGCTTGTACTGGTATCATAGTGGAGTGTACTGGTGTGAGTCTGGATCAGGACACTTCAGCAACGCCGTCAACATCACTGTACAGAGTAGGTGATGATTTATCATGTTTTTCTTTCTCTTTCCTAATTTTCAACATTAACACATTTCAGTATATTTAATGTTTAATACGTACTGTAACCTCTAACTGAAATATTTGCTCCTTGATAAATCACTCTCCCTAAATCAACACATCTTTATAATTCTATCATCAAGGTTGTTGAACAACCTTGATGATAGAATTATGCAGTTATTAAGAAAGTTTAAAAAATAAATAACCTTTGTTCAGTTTTAAAGTAATTTTTCATCTATAGCTAATATTATTATTATTTATTTGTAAAAAAAAATGTTCACTTAACTTTTCTACAGTAGAAAGTAAAACTGTCTGATATTTTACATTAAACTGAATTAATTTAAAATAACATAATCATATTAATGGATCCATAAATATTTCAGAGCTGCTCTGAACCATCAGTGCTTTAAATTTCAGAGCTGCAGATTTATTCTGATGTTAATCATCATTGTTTATTTCTTCTATTTTCATCTTCATAAAAACTATTCTTATCTAAATTCTGGTCAATAACTATGTTATCTCCTCCAACACAGTTGATTATTTGTTGTCCTCTAGTGATCATCTTTCTGAGACCTCTCTCAGAGGAAAAGTTGATGAAATCTCAATAAAATCTAGAAAATAAAAGTGAAGAGAACATCCTCAGCCTCCAATAATGTCGCTCTAGGAACCATTCTGTGTTTAATCTGATATCCCAGTGAGGTCACAGGGTGACCCTTTTGTTTTGGTAGATCAGTTTAAAAACAAAAACTTCTGTTCAAAGTGATCAAACTGAAGGGAAAGGCATCTTTTCAAGGATTTTACAGTTCTTATCCCAGCAATCTCTGATGAAATGTTCATGTTCTCTGATTGTTTTATAGAAGATATTAATGGTATTATCCTGGTGAGCCCCGTCCATCCTGTGACTGAGGGAGATCCTGTTACTCTGAGCTGCAGAGATAAAGAACAAAAACTTCTCTCCAATGTGTTTTTCTATCACGATAACAAACTGATCCACAATGACGGCAGAGAGGAGCTGAAGATCTCTGCAGTGTCAAAGTCAGATGAAGGTTTCTACAAGTGTGAACATTCAGGAAAGGAGTCACCACAGAGCTGGATGGCTGTTAGAGGTGAGAGGATGAAAACATTTGATAGATTTTATTCAGGAAAACCATTAAACTTTAATCAATGAACAAGGTGAACTCTAATAATGTTAATGTGAATGTGCTGTGGGTTTCTGTCCATGTTTACAATCACATAACATCTGCAGATTAATAACACGGCTTTCTAATATTTATTTTCTCCAGTTCCTCTCACCAGTCCTGTCAGCTCTTCACTTCCTGTGCTGCTGATTGTTGGACCAGTTATTGGAGTCATTCTCATTATTCTCCTGATGTTGTTGTTGTGGTGCTGCAGACGGTCTATGGGTGAGACCTTTTCATGAACACTGAAATATTTATTTAACTTATTCCTGGTTTAACTATTGCAACACAGACATTGATTCATTTTCTGTGGAAAAAAAACTGGCAGATAAATAATGAATAATAAAATATTTCACAGATCTGTGCTGCATCAGGTGAGTTCACCATATTTTGATTTTCTTTCTCCCCATCATATTTTTATTTCATTGACTTTTCCTTAATAACCTGTTTGTATCAATTATTAGATCAGGGGTCTCAGAGAGCAGGAGTCAGAGCTACACAAACCAGATTGAAGGTCAGAACTACAGCTTCTCGCTTTTTTCAACCTCAGTATTGTTATCAGTATGTTTGCATTGGGGACTTCCTGCTGGTGTTAAATGAGGTTATGTCCCCTTGAAGGCAGTTGCGCCGCGGGACTTCCCTTCCGGTTCTTTTCCCTGGAGCAAGTTATTTACAACTCTTAACTCAAACTGGGCAAAATCATATAAAAAAGGACTATAAAAGCAGGATTAAAAAAATAACAGAGTTTATTCCAGATCAGGTCGTTACAGGACAGAGAAAATGCTTGGAGCTTGCACAGCTGTGGGCTCAAACATCACGTCCGCAAGCGTCCGGCAAAGATTGAGCCCCAAACAAGGTCATCTTCTCCTTCTTATAGCTCATGAGTCTATGTGTTGGATCATGTGGATGTTTAGCTGTCCGTACCAGAAACTGACACGCCATCCATGCCCTGACCTCTATGCATCTTGCCTCTATGCTCAAGAAATACAGATAGCTTCCCTCTATCAGTCCGGCTCCAAGATGTTCCCATATCCTGTGTATCTTTAAAAGACAAGAAGGCTGTCCTATTTAGATGACCCACTTACACAAAGTGACATCCACAATGTGAAGGAAGGCCTTCTACTCTCTCTAATCTGGCTAACAAAGTAACAGTGCACATGATGTATAAAAGAATAAACCTAACACTGGTGATCAAGGCTCCAGCTGTAGGGGTTGTGCAAATGTTCAAGGATACAGCAACATCAAAAAAACTTTTGAAAAAACACAAGCTAGATTAAAAACATACAATTACAAATAACTATTTTGTGTAAAGAATCTATTTAAACCCCTCCTTCAATACAGGGAAGAAGGTGTTGGGTAAAATCCAAACTTGTGACCTCTCAAAGACTCAACAGGCGACCAATTTAATCCTCATCTCCCCAGGTTGTCCGGCCAGGACATGGATAACAGGCGCTAATTGCACTCATGCCACTCTTTATTGAAGTTGTGCTGATTAGGATGAGAATTGTTCTTTGAGATTTTGAGTATGGTTTATGCCTTTTAACCAAGTTTCATAAACTATTATAGAATGGTGATGGATTCAAAGTGTTAAGAAACAAAAAAAACATTAAAACCTTATGAAAAATTACAGTTCTAAAGAGAGTTTGTAGTTATAACCTTTTTAGTACCAGCATGATTCTGATGAAATGCTCATTATAAAGTGATTTGATGTTAGATTTTGTGAGCCAGTCATTTTTGTCTGTTGCTCTGATCCAAAACCATGAAGGAGTTCTGCCCATTTCCCAATAGTAACAATAAATATTACTCTATTTCTACCGAAGGGAAACATGTTTGGCTGAACTGTTTAGTCTGATTTAAGGAGGGTAAAATAAGATGTACACATCCAGTTATGATTGTATTGGTCTCGTAATTTTATGGGACATATATACATATTTTTTCTCTTGCAGATTTTTGAATCATTATTTTTTTTGCTTTGTTGTTAATCTGCTGGTGCTGTTTAGATCACTATGTTAATGTTAAGTTCTATATATTAGTTTTTAATGGTTTAGGTAAATTGTTGAAAATCTGTTAAATTTCGGTAAATTCATGAAAATTTTTGGTCTTTTATTCACTATAGGTGACGCTCATCTCTATGATATAATCAACTCTGCTGAAGTTGCTGGAAATGGTAAAGTTTATGTTTTAAAGCATACAATCATGTCATTTACAGTCAAGTAAATAATAAAAATGTTTCCATTATTTCAGCAGGAGAAGAACTCAGAGATGTTACATACTCTGTCATTGAAATAAAATCCTCTAAGAAAGAGAGTGAGTCCCACATTTCTACAATGTAAAACATGAGAAACTGACTGAGTGGTTTTATCCCTCATATTGGATGATCTTTACAGGTAGACATCATAGGCCACCAGAGGAGGGCGCTGTTTACTGTGACGTGAAAACAGGATCTGCAGGTACTGTCAATTTCATGTCATCATTACACTAAAGCTTATTACACCTCAGCATAGAGTTCAGTTCATCATCATCTCTATTAGTTAATACCTACAAGCCAACTAATAAGAGGTCACTGTCCTTTAAAGAAAGTTCAGCAAATGTTGTTATTCAGCGCATCCAAACCCAACACATGTGCATATAGATGGAAGTAATTATATGCATTTTTAGAGGGTCGTGGGTCTGCTATTGCCCTGTTTTTTTCTTTTGCTTTGTGCAACCATGAAAACACACCGGCCTCACCGTAGCCCCAATGGTAAAATTGGTCTATAAACGCCAAAAAAACTGAATTTATAAGAAATTAATGCTGTGTGACATAATAAATCGATGTGGAATACAATATTTTGCGACAGAGTTTACAGAATAACTTTGCTCCTTTTGATTTTTATTTTAAATCAGTGATGTTCTTATTGTTTTCCATAGTATACTTTGTAAGCTTTAGCTGTCCTCTGGATTATTTAACTGCTTGCTTTAAATAATGACACACTGTTTGGTCGCTTAAATTCTATTAATGATTCCTGCAGTGTAGAGTTATAGAGTGACAATAAAACCTTTCAATCTTAGATTTCCTTCTTTTCTATAAAACCTTCACCTTCCAATATGTTAATTACACTTGAGAAACACATCTGGATGGAAAAGTATTGTGATTTTGTTCTTTAAAACGTAAGGCATCATAATCAGATTTAAAGTATAATGCTCCATCTCAGAGTAGCAGCAGCTGTTTAAGCAAAAAAAAAAAAGTTGGATATATCCTGTTGCCTAACATTTCAAATAAATAAATAAATAACAATTTCAAATGAGTTTATGTTTTTTTTTTTTTTTTTTTTTTTCAAAAATAATCATCTTACAGCCCAACTTCATCCCATACAGTAGAGAGAGAGAAAAAAAAGTCATATATGGATCTATGAACATTGAGGGTCATTGATGTGTGCTGCAGTTCCACATTCTACCACTAGATGTTTGTATTGCAATTACTATACTATTACTATATTTTAATTACTATCTGGCCAAAAAAAAAGTCGCCACCAAAAAAAAGGTCACTCACTCCACTACTTTGTTGGACCGCCTTTAGCTTTCATTACGGCACGCATTCGCTGCTTCATTGTTTCGATAAGCTTCTGCAATGTCAAAAGATTTATTTCCATCTAGTGTTGCATTCATTTTTCACCAAGATCTTACATTGATGATGGTAGAGTTTCTACAATATCTTTAGATGTTTTCTCTGCTTGATGCATGCCAGTGATTTGACCCTTCTCAAACAGACTAACATATTTTCCACGACCACGGGATGTGTCTTTCGACATGGTTGTTCAGGAAATGAGAAGCAAGACATTGCACCAGTTGGGGTTAAATAACGTGTTGCCAGCTGAAAGATAATCGCCCATGCAGTAATTATCCAATAGGAGGCTCGTACCTATTTGCTTAGTTGAATCCAGGTGGCGACTTTTTTTTTGGCCAGGCCGTGTATTTCTTGTTTGACAAGTTATATCACCTAAACATGGTTTATTTTATGATGATTTGCAATTACTAAATTTAATTCTTTAAGTTTCAAGGTTTATAATCATTGTTGTTTCATAATCATTTATTAACATTGTCCACTGATTTTTTTTTAAATATATTCACAATTTAGTTTTTATATTTTTTTACATATATTCACAATTTAGTTTTTAGATTTTTTTTTACATATATTCACATTTTAGTTTTTAGATTCTTTTTTTACATATATTCACAATTTAGTTTTTAGATGTTTTTTTTACATATATTCACTGTTGGGATCTGGAGTTGTTCCACCTTTCCCCAGCAGAGTGCGCCGTGGGTTCTCTGGGCTGGAGCTCACCAGCACACCTGGAGCTCGTCAGTCCATTAGAGGACCCTCTACTTAAGCAGATGCCAGACCTTTCTTCGACGCCGCAGTGTTAGCTAAGTTTGGTTAGCGAACCTGAGCCTCCTTGTCTTTTGATTTTGTCCCCTAGAGAAAACTGAATTCTAACCAGCCTTTGTCTTGTTGCTCCTAGGAAAACCTGTCTCTCGTGTGAAGCTCTGGGAGAGCTTAACCTGAATCTGCCTGCCTGCCCTAGAGAGCCAAAACTGAAGATCTCACTTTGGAATCCACCTGCTGCTCTCGGAAGGAGAGCTAACCCCTCAATCCAAGGTCTGATCCAACAGTCAGAAGTTAGACGCTGCACCTGCTGAGCACTCTGTCAAACCAACAGTCTCTTGACCCAACCGGTTCCCCCCCTCTGAGAAGAAAGCCTGAAACTCTCCAAGGTATAGTCTGCAACAATCTGAAAATTAAACAACGCTTCCAATCCACCTGGTTAACCAAACTGTCATCTCTGCAGACGCCTGAGAATCTAGCCCGGACCTGTTTCCTGAACGCAGTCTTATTTTGTGCAAACATTTAATAAACTCTGTTAAACTTTTCATCTGTCTCCTGGTAGTGTTCTGCATGTGGGTTTGATTCAGAACCAATCATGACATTCACAATTTTAGCTTTTTAGATTTTTTACATTTATTCAAAATTAGTTTTTAGTTTTAGGATGAGACCCTTTTATAATCAAAAGGGCGAAACTGTTGTTGGAAAATTTTTTTTTGTTCTTTCTTTCTCAGTATATGCTATGCACTCCCCCAAAAAATGTTTTTTCTCAGCTGTTTGTCTCACTTGCAAGGCCACCAAATGTCTGAGTGAGAGATGGTTATAGACAAGACATACCTTTTTCCCATACCAAAACCACATACTTTTTCAAGGTAACTGTTTAACCAAAGTATCTGTTATTGTTTTGACTCTGCCTTAAAAGCAAGGGAACAACTTTGTCTAAGTTAGAACTGGGCAGGCCATCATGCTGTAAATGTGAATATCTTTTTCTCCTTTACTTTGCAAAGTAAATAAAGTGCCGACTGAGTAAATCCATCGATCTCCTTTATTTAACTGTACTAAACAGTTGAAAACCTTTTTTCACACGACAGAGAGGCTAGTATTGTTAGCTCTTAAATACCTCATTGCCAGCCACATGGTAGCATCTGTTTTTTGAGTTCTCTAACCCTTTTGTTCTAACTGGGCCCACCCCAAGAACAGGACCTGCTGGGCCTTCTGACCTAGCCCATTATGTCCTAGTTTTGTTACAATTTATTAGATTCCTGAGTCATTGTTAATTTTTCACTGTAAACTGAAATTAGAAACTTCATAGTTTTAATTGTATTAAAAATCTTTGCAAAAGGGTCATTCTGGTTATTATCTGCTGTTATTTTAAAGGTCACCTTGAATAGATTAAGCTTTAAAACTTGAAAATTCCTCAGACACTCTGGAACAGACTCTTTAAACCTCTTTCCCCTTTTTTTTTGCTTTTATTTACTTGCCCTTATTTCAATAGTGTTTAGTGTTTGCATGATCAGACCTAGTGGTGATGCCAGTCGTCACAGCTGTTGTGACTTTAGTCGTCCCTAGGTTTGGTGACGCTAGTAGCCATCAGGTCATGTGATGCAAGTCCCTGACTAGATATGGTGACAGCACTCACCATCAAGTGTGAACAAGCAAGTTGCCACCTACTATGGCTGCTGCAAAGTTTCTTGCTCCTTCCCAATATCAGATGAACCCAACTAACCCCATGAAGCCTTTGGTGCCAGTCCAAATATTACGCACACATGAGTATGCAGCAAGGGGGAGTTACCTCAAAACTTTACTTCGGGAAATTTCCTTCCTTCTACTTATTAGAAACAATCATATTGTGATGGGGGTTATTATGCTATAAAGGTACCATTGTTTTTTAACCAGTGCCAGTTGAGGTGGCTCGGGCATCTGATTAGGATGCCTCCTGGACGTCTCCTTAGTGAGGTGTTCCAGGCACATCCCACCGCGAGGAGGGCCAGGGGGACACCCAGGACACGCTGGAGGGACTATGTTTCTTGGCTGGCCTGGGAGTGCCTTGGGATTCCCTCGGAGGAGCTGGCCCTAGTGGCTGGGGAGAGGGACGTCTGAGCCTCCCCTACTGAAGCTGCTATCTGGCCCCGGATAACTGGAAGAGGAGGGATGGATGTATTGTATTAGATTATTTGAGAACAAAATCCATAATCAATTGAGTCCTAAACTGTAGTCTTGTCAAAGAAAACTTCAGAATCAGAATCTGAATAATCAAAGAAAATAATGATTTATTCAGAGAGGCTCAGGTTGCAGTCACGTCTGCTAATTGAATTTCAAAACCTTCCTTTGGGGTTTCCACCAAGAAATGTCAGCACTTTAATTTAAGTTAAATGACTTAAAGCTTAAGCCTATAACGTGTACAAAACAAAACAAACAAAAAAATAAAATGAATAAACATAGATGTATAACTTGGTATTTCTGTATTACTAATCATGTCTTTTACTGATTCTTTTATGTATTATGTGTTTATTCCAGTAGTTTGTACTATTTGTCTAGTTGATTAAACATAACTACAAGTTTGGGTCATCAGTAATCTGTCACCATTATGTGATTTGGGAGTTAAAAAGTTCTGCTTTAAAGTGGGAAATCTGCTGCACTGTACTTTATCCACCACAAGATGGAAGTGAAAAGTTAAATATTTTAAACATGAAGCTCAAAGTTCATCTCCTGTTGTAATTTAACACTTATCCTTAATTTGACCCCATTCATGCTGCAGATCACTTTATTGCTGTTAATCTGCCTGATATCCCACCGTTAAACAACTAGAAGCTTAAAACTCCAACTTCATTAAGACCAACTGGTTCCCATGAAGTTCAGTTATCTTCTTGGGGTGGGGATTAGATTTAGAAATAGGGTCTGAACTGAGTTTAGGACAGGTTTAGGGTAGGTCATGTATCAGTTTTGGTCATTATTATTCTTCAGGCAGCTACAGGCTACAAATTATTTTTCCGTTCAGCAGAAAGCAGCCTTATCTTCCTCATCACTGAATGATCTCAAACCTTAACCTTTCGGTGCTGTAGCTCAGCTTTGCAGAACTTCCTTCACAGTGTCTGACTGCTCTTATCTGCTCATTACAGCTTAGTTATTTCTGCATGTGTTAATGAAATAATTCACACTATGATGTTTCATTAGATACAAAGAGGAACTCTAAAGTTGCAAACCTCTCTGTCTGCCTGTCCTCACAGCCCAGAAACCAAACACAAAAGAAGCAACTATAATCATTGCTGCTGGACTGAAAACCTTTTATCTGTATTAGAAACGTATTATTAAAATCACAGACAAATGCAAAATCAGAATGATATAAAATCATACAAACACACTATAAAACACCAAACAATGAACACTGATCAGAGATTCCACTGGCCTTTTTCCTGACCCTACCCTGTACTAATACTGGATGGAGGGAAGGTACTTCTAGAGTTGCAGCAGGAAGTCCAGTCTGTGACTGGCCTTCATCTGGGGCTTCTATGTGTGAGGACCACCTGAGGTCCAGAGAAAGGCTGGTTCCTAGGAACCACAATAGATCTTTAGTCAGAACAGTGTTGTTCAGGATGGTGAGGGGAGGTAGTGAGGGGGAAGTTCTCCTGAAGTCCAAAATCATCTCTATCATCTTGAACATGTTAAGCTCCAGGTGGTTTTGACCTCACCAGTAGACCAGCCTATCCACCTACTGCCTGTATACAGACTGGTCATCATCCTGGATCACACCAATGACAGTGGGGACATCTGCAGACCTGAAGAGTTTCATGGACAGCTGGTGGGTTCACAGAGGTTCTGTCATTGGTGTTAGAAGGAGAAGAGGAGGGGAGAGAGAAAAAAACACCTGGAAAGGTGGTGGTGTGACAGCTCTTGTGCAGCAGAAGATGCTCCCCAGCCTCACCTGCTTCTGCTGGTCAGTCAGGAAGCTGATGGTCCACTGATAGTGAAGGCTGTCAGCATCCTAACTGATGGGGTTGAAGGCTGAGCTTATTCAGAATCAGGATCCTGGTGGATGACCCTGGGTGGTCAAGGATGGTTGCAGAATGGTGTAGGCACAAGATGACTGCATCAACTGCTGAACTTTTTGCTAAATAAAAACTGCAGAGGATCCAGGAGGTGGCCTGTCATGTCCTTCAGATGCTTTAACATCAATACAAGCTTTCTACATATATTTAAGGGTGACATGTCTGTAGATTAACCCCATTATGGAGCTTTGCTTGGGTACCAGGATGATGGTGGAGCTTTTGAAGCTTTTTTCTTTTTCTCATGTTGGAAGACTCTTTTTACATCCAGCTTTCTGATCTCTATTGGATAAATAGAACTTCATTTATTTTGATGCTTTAACATCTAATAAAATAAGGGTGAGCAACTTAAGTCACCTACTTGTTAGTGACTGAAGTAATTCATTTCATTTGGAGCTGAATTGAATTCAGCTCCTTTCTGATTATCATTGTGATCCTCAATGTTCCATGAGTCACGAACTACTGTTTATTAACAGACCAATTTAGCCCATCACAGTGCATAAACACAAAGACAAAGATGACCCACTTGAGGTTGATAGTGCATGGTTGAGCTGCTGTGCAGATAAAAATAAGTCAGCTGAACAATAACTTTAGAAATGCAGGAACCAAAAAAGCTGATCTTTAATACTCTTTGAGGAAAAAATAGGTTTAATTGCACAAATACATTCCCGAACTATGATTTGCATTAACCCTTTCTAAAATCTGTCTTTGTTTTTCTTATAATCGTTTAAATCTGCATATCACAAAGACTAAAATCTTTCTGCAGTGGACAGGAAGTATAACCCACCAATGGCTGCAGTCAAAGCTGTTGCTGTGGGATGAACTTTGGTAAAAACGGAAGGAAACACACAGGCTTTATTTAGAGGTGTTTAGCATGCTGGTATCATATGTAATGTCTAACTTCTCCTTCTTCAAGTTCAAATACAGTAGAAGCCTTTCTGATGAGCTGTGCAGCAGGTCTGGATGTGAGGATGAAGAACGCTCTGCTCTGCATGCTGGTCTTTTTCTGTAAGGATATAGCTGACTTTCTGTTCAGAGATCAAAAACAATATTTCTGCATGTTGCATGTCACCTTAGTGTGATCAAAGAAATGCTTTTAATATTTAGTGATTATTAATTTTGTATATTTTATCTTTTTACCAGTCTAACCTGAAAACTCTCTGTTATTAACATGTATTTGTTATAATTTAGCTTTTGTTCTTCATTGCAGTGCTCTGGTCTTTCATATCTGCATGGGATGATGGTAAGAATCTGTTTTTTTCCCGTTATAGTAACTAACTGACATTTTTGTACACAATTTGAATTTGAACACATTCATTATATTTTTTCTGGAAATTATCAGATTAAATCAACAACTCTGTATTTTATTCTGTGCGGAAGGTAAAATTCAGAAATTCAGATCTAAACATTCAGTGCATGAGTTTTCTCATGAGTTTTCTATTTGGTTGTCTCAACAGATCAAAATGAAACAGTGGATGAAACTACAACAAATAGTGAAGATTCATCCCCAGGAGTAAATGGTATAGTCAGATCAGTGTTTTTAAATAATATCTGCCCTAGGGCCTTCTACTATGACATATAGTCTAAAAGTGAACCTTTATATGAGTAAAAATGTAAAGAAGAAAATGTTTCTGCCTCTTTGCAATGGTTCAAAAGTTTCTCTCTTCAGCACCATCTGGTGTCAGAGATCTGAACGCAGAAACTGGTTTGTACGATAAATTTTATTTATTTTTTTTTATTTATTTTTTTTTTACTGTGCAATTTATGAGAGTTGTAGTTGGAAAATCAAATTATTTTCTCATAGTCTAAAACTGAACCTAACCTTTATATGAGTGAAAATGTAAAGAGGATAATGTTTCTACCTCTTTGCAACAGTTCAAACGTTTTCTTTCTCTTCAGCACCATGTCAGAGATCTGAAGGCAGAAACTGGTGTGTACTATAAATGTTATTTTCCTTTTTTTACTGTGCAATTTATGAGTTTTGTAGTTGGAAATGAATTAGGGGAAGATGGAAAATCAAATGATTTTCTCACACCATCCATCCATCCATCCATCCATCTTCCTCTGCTTATCCGGGGTCGGGTCGCGGGGGCAGCAGCTTAAGAAGGGAGGCCCAGACTTCCCTCTCCCCAGCCACTTCTTCCAGCTCTTCAGGAGGAACCCCAAGGCGTTCCCAGGCCAGCCGAGAAACATAGTCTCTCCAGCGTGTCCTGGGTGTTCCCCGGGGCCTCCCCCCGGTGGGACGTGCCTGGAACACCTCACCAGGGAGGCGTCCAGGAGGCATCCTAAACAGATGCCCAAGCCACCTCAACTGGCTGATCTCGACTTGGAGGAGCAGCGGCTCTACTCTGAGTCCCTCCCGGATGATCGAGCTTCTCACCCTATCTCTAAGGGAGAGCCCAGCCACCCTACGGAGGAAACCCATTTCGGCCGCTTGTATCCGCGATCTGGTTCTTTCGGTCATGACCCAGAGTTCATGACCATAGATGAGGGTAGGAACGTAGATCGACCGGTAAATCGAGAGCTTCGCTTTTTGACTCAGCTCTCTCTTCACCACAACGGACCGGTACAGCGCCCGCTTCACGGCAGACGCTGCACCAATCCGCCTGTCGATCCCAAGATACTTAAACTCCTCCACTTGGGGCAGGACACCCCCCCTGACCCGGAGAAGGCACTCTACCCTTTTCCGGCTCAAGACCATTGCCTCGGATTTGGAGGCACTGATCCCCATCTCGGCCGCTTCACACTCGGCTGCGAACCGATCCAGCGAGAGCTGCAGATCACGACCTGATGAAGCCAATAGGACCACATCATCTTCAAAAAGCAGAGACGCAATCCTAAGGCCACCAAAACGGATCCCCTCAACACCTTGGCTGTGCCTAGAAATTCTGTCCATGAAGGTAATGAACAGAATCGGTGACAAAGGGCAGCCCTGGCGGAGTCCAACTCTCACAGGAAACGAGCCCGACTTACTGCCGGCAATGCGGACCAGACTCTGACACCGGTCATACAGGGACCTGACAGCCGGTATGAAAGGGCCTGGCACCCCGTATTCCCGGAGAACCCCCCACAGGGCCCCCCGAGGGACACGGTTGAGCGCCTTCTCCAAGTCCACAAAGCACATGTAGACTGGTTGGGCGAACTCCCATGCACCCTCCAGGACCCTGCTGAGGGTGTAGAGCTGGTCCAGCATTCCACGACCAGGACGGAAACCACACTGCTCTTCCTGAATCCGAGGTTCGACTATCCAACGGACCCTCCTCTCCAGCACCCCCGAATAGACCTTGCCGGGGAGGCTTAAGAGTGTGACTCCCCTGTAATTGGAGCACACCCTCCGGTCCCCCTTTTTGAACAGGGGGACCACCACCCCAGTCTGCCAATCCAGGGGGACTGCCCCCGATGTCCATGCAATGTTGAAGAGTCGTGTCAGCCAACACAACCCTACAACATCCAGGACCTTGAGGAACTCCGGGCGGATCTCATCCACCCCCGGGGCCCTGCCACCGAGGAGCTTTTTAACCACCTCGGCGACCTCGCCCACAGAGATTTGAGAGCCCAGTCCAGAGTCCCCAGGCCCAGCTTCCTCAATGGAAGACATGTTGGTGGGATTGAGGAGGTCTTCGAAGTATTCCGCCCACCGACCCACAACGTCCCGAGTCGAGGTCAGCGGCACACCATCCCCACTATAAACAGTGTTGGTGCTGCACTGCTTCCCCCTCCTGAGACGCCGGATGGCGGACCAGAATCGCTTCGGAGCCATACGGAAGTCTTTCTCCATGGCCTCTCCAAACTCCTCCCACACCCGAGTTTTTGCCTCAGCAACCATTCGAGCCGCATGCCGCTTCGCCCGCCGGTACCCATCAGCTGATTCCGGAGTCCCACAGGCCAAAAAGGCCCGATAGGCCTCCTTCTTCAACCTGACAGCATCCCTCACCGGAGGTGTCCACCAACGGGTTCGAGGGTTGCCGCCACGACAGGCACCGACAACCTTGCGGCCGCAGCTCAGTTAATCTGCCTCGACAATGGAGGAATGGAACATGGTCCACTTGGACTCAATGTCCCCCACCTCCCCCGGGATGTGTTCGAAGTTCTGCCGGAGATGGGAGTTAAAGCCCCGCCTAACAGGTGACTCCGCCAGACGTTCCCAGCAGACCCTCACAACACGTTTGGGCCTGCTAGGTCTGACCGGCATCCTCCCCCACCACCGGAGCCAACTCACCACCAGGTAGTGGTCAGTGGAAAGCTCAGCACCTCTCTTCACCCGAGTGTCCAAGACATCACCGCAAGTCCGATGAAACGATGACAAAGTCGATCATTGAACTGCAGCCTAGGGTGTCCTGGTGCCATGTGCACATATGGACACCCTTATGCTTGAACATGGTGTTCGTTATGGACAATCCATGACGAGCACAGAAGTCCAACAACAGAACACCACTCGAGTTCAGGGCGGCCATTCCTCCCAACCACGCCCCTCCAGGTCTCACTGTCATTGCCCACGTGAGCGTTGAAGTCTCCCAGCAGAACAAGGGAATCCCCAGGAGGGGCACCCTCCAGTACCCCCTCTAAGGACTCCAAGAAGGGTGGGTAATCTGAACTGTTGTTCGGCCCGTAAGCACAGACAACAGTCAGAACCCGTCCCCCCACCGGAGGGAGGCTACCCTCTCGTTCACCGGGGTAAACCCCAACGTACAGGCACCGAGATGGGGGGCAACAAGTATGCCCACTCCTGCCCGGCGCCTCTCACCGTGGGCAACTCCAGAGTGGAAGTATGTCCAGCCCCTCTCAAGGAGACTGGTTCCAGAACCAGAACCATGCATTGAGGTGAGACCGACTATTTCTAGCCGGAACCTCTCAGCCTCACACACTAGATCTGTCTCTTTTCCCACCAGCGAGGTGACATTCCACGTCCCAAGAGCCAGCTTCTGCAGCCGAGGATCGGACCGCCAGGGTCCCCTCCCCCGGCCGCCACCCAACACACATTGCACACGACCCCTATGGCCCCTCTCACGGGTGGTGGGCCCATGTAAGGGGGGACCCATGTTTCCTCTTCGGGCTGAGCCCGGCCGGGCCCCATGGGTAAAAGCCCGGCCACCAGGCGCTCGCCATCGTGCCCCCCCTCCAGGCCTGGCTCCAGAGTGGGGCCCCGGTGACCCGCGTCCGGGTGAGGGAGCGCTGAATCCAAATATTTTGCTCATCATAGGGGTCTTTGGGCTGCGCTTTGTCTGGTTCCTCACCTAGGACCTATCTGCCTTGGGTGACCCTGCCAGGGGCATAAAGCCCCAGACAGCATAGCTCCCAGGATCATTGGGACACTCAAACCTCTCCACCACGATAAGGTGGCAGCCCTCACACTAAGCTCTTAATTTACCAGTCCATAATTTATCTATAGTTTATCTATAATTTATCGTAGTTTATTTATATCAGACATTTCAGTGGCAAGACAATTCAATGAGCTGTACGTGAGAAGAAAAAAAAAAGAAAATTAAATTGAAGTGGCCTCAAAAATAATTAAAGAGAGTAAAATTTGATCATCTAATCATTAAAATATGAGTTATTTAAAAAAATGAATAAAAACATTTTAAAAAAATGAAACAAAAATTGCACCAAAAATGTTAAAGCTCCCCTAAACAATAGCTTTTTTAACCTTTCATCTGTATTATCATACAGTATTACTTAGTTCTAACACTAACAGGCATGGCCAAATAATCGGCATGACCTGTTGGAATGTTGAATGCTGTCTTCCACTCATCGCCCTCGAGAATACGTACCAAATACTGCGCATTGTGGATCAACTGGTTCAATTGGCCGTCCAAGGTTATTACCTTGTGGGAATCCAGTGATGGAAGAAGCCTTATACCCAGTGGTCTGGCACAGTCCCCATCCATTAATTCAGTATCAGCACCAGAGTCCACGAATGCAGACAGGTTATGACTTCAGGGATTATTTTGGAGATTTACTTGTTTTTGTTTTTCCCTCAATAGCAGAAAAACCAAGAGCCAAACTGACAGCAAAGGAATCAATCATACAAGGGCAGTATAACACTGACCTGCTCTGTGCCCAGCTCTGCTGAATGGAAGTTTGACTGGTTCAGACAGGAGTCATGGTATCATGCAGATCAGTCCATCAGAATCAATGAACCTGATGGATTCCTCAGAGTCTCAGAGGGAGGTCTATACAGCTGCAGAGGAGGAAGAGGAGATCCAGTTTTCTACACTGAAATCAGCAATAAAGTCTATGTATGGAAATCTGGTGAGTTTAGTTTCTGTTTATCATTGAAACAAAAAGTGATTTCAGATTTGGCAAATGGTGGAGTATCTTTTTTTGAAATCTAATAATGGTGTTGGGGGAAAAAAGCATACATTACTTACTGTGTTAAGTATCTTTATGATCCAATCAGCATGATAATCCTTCTGCTTGTACAGAGGAACAAAGTCTAACTTTAAGCTTCAATCATCAAAGCCATGATGCTCTTTATTTGCATTAGTTGGACTATTTATCTCTAGCTATCTTTTAGTTGTCAGGTTTACTGTTTACTAATTATAATACCATCCATCCATCCATCCATCCATCTTCCTCCGCTTATCCGGGGTCAGGTCGCGGGGGCAGCAGCTTAAGAAGGGAGGCCCAGACTTCCCTCTCCCCAGCCACTTCTTCCAGCTCTTCAGGAGGAACCCCAAGGCGTTCCCAGGCCAGCCGAGAAACATAGTCTCTCCAGCGTGTCCTGGGTCTTCCCCGGGGCCTCCCCCCGGTGGGACGTGCCCGGAACACCTCACCAGGGAGGCGTCCAGGAGGCATCCTAAACAGATGCCCAAGCCACCTCAACTGGCTCCTCTCGACGTGGTTAATTATGGTTAATTATAATACATGTATGTTAAACTACCATTCAATTAAAATTCATTAGGTTTTGGTATCACAACATTGTTTATATTTAATTGACTCCAAACACACGTTACATTAATAATGAATTTTAAGATCTAACATTTCAATCAAAGTCTAATTCCTCCATCATAGTGCTGATGCTGCCTAATGATTGATTCCAACAGGCAGAGGTGTCAAGTAGCGAAGTGCAAATACTTCACTGCTGTACTTAAACAAATTAAAGTTGGAACCATGACAGAACTCCAAGATCCCTTTTCTCAAGAAAATCGTCTGGGGTTTGATGATTACAGAGAACATCTCTCACTTCCTTCTCTAAATCAACCATAGTGACAGAACATCTCACTGACTAAGGTACCACATACTCCTTTGTACCACCAGAGCTCTGTTCATCTGACTCAAACGCCCTGGACCAAGCATCAAGTTTAACATCCCTGGTTTGCAAGACAATGAAAAGTTTAAATGCCCAAAAAAGTGGCAACCTTGCCTGTCTGGGATTAAGTCTCTTAGCCAACTTCTGGTATTCAAGGTCCAAATCACGAAATTGATCTTGGACCCCTCCAACCACAGTCTCCATTCCTCCAGAATGTTGGGATCTGGAGAAGTTCCATCTGTCTCCACCAGAGTTCGCTGTGGATCCTCCTGAGCTGAGCCTTCGACACACCTAAAGCCCATCTTCTCATCAGGAGGATCCTCTACTATTTAAGCAGCCCTCAGACCTCGCATCAACGCCGCAGTGTTTATCCAGTTTGGTTAGCACCTGAGCCTCACTACCTCTGTGAAATCTTTGTTGCTTCTAGTCTCCTAGTTGGATTCTAATTCCCTTTTTGTCTCTGCTTACAGGAAACCTGTTTTTGCCTTGTAAGCTCTGGATGAGCTTAACCTGTCGAGCCTGCCCTCTGAGCCAAACCTGAAGACCTTCCTCTGGATTCTCATGCTGCTCTGGACTAAGAGCTGGAAAACCAAGGTCTGTCCAAACACTAGATGCAAGACGCTGAAGCTGAAACTGAACCCTGCTGAATCAAACAGTCTCTGGACCCAACAGTGCCTCTCTCAAAGCCAAACCCGGATTCTTCAAGGTAGATCTCAGAAGATAACAATTCCACATTCATCTGCTACGTGGCTAACTGAACTGTCTCCCCTACAGTCTCCTGTGAACCAGTTCCCTAGACGTGAACCAGTGCCTGACTCATTTCCATGTGTTTTTGTCAATAAACTCATTTGAACCTTTTCCCTGTTTCCCGTGGTGTTCTGCATATTGGACCCCTCCAACCACTGTCTCCATTCCTCCAGAACCAGCTTTATCGCCGTAGCTCCCGATCCCCCACATCATAGTTCCACTCTGCGCTTGAAAGTCCCTTGGAGAAGAAGGCACAGGAGTCAATCTTGTTATCCCTGGCTTCTTGGCTGAGGACCACCCCAACTCCAGTACTGGAGGCCTTCACCTTTACAATAAATTGTCTTTTTCAATCATGGGAAACCAAAACAGGTGAAAAGGAAACAAAGTTTTGAGTGTCTGAAAGGTTCCATCAGCATGTTCATTCCAAAAGAACTTAATCTTATCTGAATTAAAGGCCTTAAGGGGTGCAGCTATCTGACTGTAGTTTCTGTTAAACTTTCTGTAGAAATTAGCAAACCCCAAGAACCTTTGCAGTTGCTTGCTATCTTTGGGAACAGGCCAGTTGGTAATGGTGCTTACATATGGTACTTGGCAATCTGATCAGGGGAAACCACAAAACCCAGGAATGACATAGTTTTAACATGAAATTGATATTTTTCAGCTTTAACAAAGAGCTGATTCTGCTAGAGGTGCAATAGAACAGCTCTTACGTTCTTCTTATGGGAATCCAAATCCTGAGAGTAAATAAGAATGTAATCCAGATATACAAAAACACAATGTACCACAATGTCCCTGAGTACCTCATTGACTAAATGTCAGAAAACAGCTGCAGCCTTACTGAGGATCAACTGGTTCAAAATTGCCATCCGAGGCTATTACCTTATGGGAATCCAGTGATGGAAGAAGCCTTATACCCAGTGGTCTGGCAAAGTCCCCATCCATAAATTCAGTATCAGCACCAGAGTCCATGAATGCAGACAGGTTATGACTTCAGGAATTAACTGACAAAGTTACAGGTAGCAGAAGATCTCAGGAGATAAAAAGTTTGATGTGGTTCAGCAGGATATATTCTGTATATTCCAGTACAGATCCATCTCCCTGAATATTTGACAGAAGTCCTCTAGAAGCCTCCCTTCCGGGAAGAACTGGGCAGAACTAGAACTGACATGAACTAGAATTGTTTTGCCATTCAGATGTTCCCCACAACTTCGCTTTATTGGCTAAGCCCGACATTGATCAGAGTCAGCCTTAAACAGTTCAGGGGGAAACAGACAATCTTGACAATCTGATCTGACAACAGGTGCCATAGACGCTGACGCTGTCGTGTGGGAGCAGTGGTGTCCTGATTACGCAAATGTGTTAGGATTTCCTGTATGCCTGATTTGACTTGAGATATACATTCTTCTACGTCCAAACGCTACTCTCTTCCAATGGCCAGATTATTCTGTCAATACATTAAGCCAGTCATCAGCACTAAGATCATAACAGACAGAGTGAAGGAATGGGAAAATAACTGTTTGTTTAACTAAAATATTCAGAAAAACTACAACATTTTCTCAGAGGTTTAAAGCAAACATTTTGCATGATCAACATAGTTGATCTGTTTAAGGTAAACAAGATATGTGAACTTTTTCCAACTGTTTTTTATTAATTTTGTATTTAGTTTTTATTTTTATGTTTTGACTCTCTTCCTTAATTTCCTACAGTTTCCATGACTCTGCAATCAAACAGGTACAAATATTCAGAGAAGAAATAGTACCTCAGAGATATGAGAGTCAGGGAGGTGGAGGATATCAGTGCATGTATAACTGGAGAACAATAAGCAGAAACTCTCAAACATCTAGTAAATACAGGATCAGCAGAGCTCCTCCATCCTAAAGTGGAGAAAACAGCAGCAGGGCTAGAAGAGACTATGAGCTAACAGGGTGGAATGATACCTTCAAGGTGTGTTCAAATTAAAGAGGAACTTTTTGCCATGAGCAAACAATTTACATGTATTGTAGAGGGCAATACAAATGGACTGGACAAATTCCAAACTGACCCCTAAACACAACCCCTATGCACTAATCTCTGCTTTTGGTTTTCCTGCGGAGGCTGGGTAGGATAAGAGGACTGCTCACCCATTAAATCTGCATCAGTGCAGACTCGCTGGAATTTGGTTGTGGGAGAAACACCTTCATTTAAGTCTTAGTTCCATTGGTTTGCTGTATCTCTGCCACACTGACAGAAACCCACAAGTTATGAAAAAGAAAAATATGTTACTATTTCCAAAAGGGGAATTCTTCTTTAAATAGTTGCATTTTACCCTATCAATTTATTTTCCAGAAAGGGGCAAATGCTTGAATTCATGTCAACCCAGTGAACAGTTTTTATGTGTTTGTTTCGCAAACAATGAAATTGACAGATTTCATCCTGAGTGCAGCTCAGCACTGACTCAATTTTATTCCAACAAACACTTGCTGGTTGGCTAATAATGGTTTCGTTTAGTAGGCCTACTGGTACTGGGGATTGACTCCTAAGTCATACTTTCACATTTTCAATTTTAAGGGATAAGCCTATAGGCCCTTTCTTAGAACCTATTGCTGTTGGGTCAAAGGCAGAGCAGAATGGATTCTATATACATCTGATCAGAGCACAAAGAAATGTTTATAACTCAGAGTTATAGACTTAGACAACTATTTAGTTTTGTATCCCTTTCAGACAGTAAATAAAATTCTAATAATATAGTCCAATTTCTGTACTTAAACAGAAACAGAAGGGCATGGCATTTTTAAGTTTCCAGCTGCTATGTGTAACAAAATAACCTAATTTATCTCCTTTAAAAATAATATGTAACATGGAACCTCAAGAACGTATATAGAGAGAGTTTGTATATGAGCAACTGAGACTTTGCAGATTATTAATGTTGCTCCCCATAAGGATGTGAACAAGCAATATATTTTGGATTTTTATTTTTTATCAATTCCTGGCATAGAGAGCATGTGCTGCTCCCATGGGAGCAAATGGGACAGTGACATGAAGCATCAGCGACAGGACCAAGCAGGTGCATTTTTTAGATTATCTGCCAGTCACACACCTATGAGAGATTTCACCTGCTCTGTGATGGCAGCCTTTATCAAGATTATTACATAATTTAACATCACAACGTTAAATTATTCATTAGTCTAAGCAACAATAACATGACAGTAAAAACCTTTTTTACTGGTGTATTTGCTTCACATTCATTATTAAATGCTATTTTCTTCTGAAAGGAAGCATAATATTTTATCTCCTAATTATGTTCAAACTAATATTTTACATGATGTCAGCCTTTTTCAGAGGTCAGTTTTAATGTTTTGAATTCACTATGTTATTAATATTTCTATTTTTATCATTGCTGTAATAATGTTTAATTTCTCTTATGCTATTAGGTCAATGTACAGATTTATTTATTTAATTTGTTAAGTTAAACAGACTTTTTTGTTCTAAATGTTTCTGTTCTAACCAGATATTTCTTTATGTGAGCAGTTTCCATTAAACCCACTGTGACTCTGCAACACAACTGGTCTCCAATATTCAGAGGAGAGACAGTCACTCTGAGATGTGAGATCCATGGAGGTGGAGGAACTAAGTGGACGTATGAATGGAGAACAACCAGCAGATACTCTGCAATATTCAATGAATCCAGGACCATAACAGCAGACAGTGACTCCTACAGCTGCAGAGGAAGAAGAAACTATGAGTTAACTCAATGGAGTAATTATTTTTCCTTAACTGTTGGTGAGTTATCCTTCTATTTTAGAAATAAGTGATTATTTGAAATGTTTCAATTTGTTTCATTTAACCATGTTTTTTCTATTAAAACATTCAAATTTGAGCTGTTGTTTTTCCAAATATTTTAGTGTATTTGTTTTCAAGTTAATGCTTAAAGTATGAATTAAATATTTCATAACATTAAGGATCTTATCAGCTTTGTTAGTGTCTAATATGATCACAACGTTGCCACAGGTGAGCTATATTATTTTGACCAGTGCAGAACAGTTTAGGAAATGTTCTAACTTTACTCTTTTGTTTTAGATAATATTGCATTTTAAAAAAAATTTCTTCATTGAACAATATTTTTCAGTGAATACTTTCAAGAACAACATGAACATATAAACATTGTAAAGTTACAACTGGCTATACTTGGAAAATAAAAAAAAAATGTTTTAGTTGCGCCAGATAAATATGAAAAAAAAAGAATAAAAATATGTAGGTCACTAAAAAGTTGATCCATTATTTATGTCAAATGTGGCTTTAAATTCTCAGCGGATCATGCATCTGATTTATTCTACTATCTGTATGTGAGATTTATGGTGATAAAAAACTTCAATAAACAATATTCTGGAGATTTACCTGTTTTTGTTTTTTCCTCATTAGCAGAAAAACCAAGAGCCAAACTGACAGCAAAGGAAACAATCATACCAGCAGGGGGCAGTATAACACTGACCTGCTCTGTGCCCAGCTCTGCTGGATGGAAGTTTGACTGGTTCAGACCGTCATGGCATCATGCAGCTCAGTCCAACAGAAAAAATGAGGCAGATGGAGTCCTCAGAGTCTCAGAGGGAGGTATATACAGCTGCAGAGGAGGAAGAGGAGATCCAGTTTTCTACACTGAAAGCAGCAATGAAGTCTATGTAAGGAAAACTGGTGAGTTTAATTTCTTTTCACCCATCCATCCATCCATCCATCCATCCATCCATCCATCCATCCATTATCTGACACACTTGTCCCAAGTGGGGTCGCAAAGGGTGCTGGTGCCTATCTCCAGCAGTTAATGGGCGAGAGGCAGGGTACACCCTGGACAGGTCACCAGTCCATCGCAGGTTTCTTTTCACCATTAAAACAAAAATTGATTTCAGATTTGTTAAATGGTGGAGTAGCTTTTTTTTTAATTTAAATAATGATATAATATTGTCAGGAAAAAAAAAAAAAGCATACGTTACTTACTGTGTTAAGTATCTTTAAGTATGTTTATTATCCAAACAACATGAAATCTCCTCCTGCTGACAGATTCAAGATAAATGGTTGGTCCTTAAATTACGAAATATTGTTGTAATGCTTTTTCTGATCCAATTCCTCTCACTTATATTGACTTACGTTTGTTATATATATTTTTTTTCATTTAGGATCTTATATTTCTTTATTTTGTCAGTATCTCCTAATAACTTGAATCATAATAAAGCTAAAGGAAAGCAGGTTCTGCAGTGGAATAAAGCTTCAATCATCAAAGCATTGATGCTCTTTCTTTGCATTAGTTGGACTATTTATCTCTGGTTATCTTTTAGTTATCAGATTTACTGTTCACTAATTATAATAGATGTGTATTAAACTACTATTTAATTAACGTTTATTACGTTTTGGTATCACAACATTGTTTATATTTAATTGACTCCAAACCCACATTACATTAATAATGAATTTTAAGATCTAACATTTCAATCAAAGTCTAATTCCTCCATCATAGTGCTGATGCTGCCTAATGATTGATTTCAACAGGTGACCTTCTCCCTGTCCTCTCTGTGTCTCCATCATGGCTGAGTCCTGGAGCCTCAGTGACTCTGAGCTGTGAGGTTGAACCTCAGTCTGCAGGATGGAGGTTCTTCTGGTATAAAGCTGTTCCTGATGTACCATCCAGATCCTACAGCTTTAAGCTGCTGCCTGACATCACCAACAGAACTGAACTGAACTCCTCCATCCTTCATGGACAAAATCACACAGCAGGATATGTGTGCGGAGCAGGAAGAGAAGATCCAGCAGATTTCACTGCTTACAGTGAATTAAAGTTTGTCTGGTCTGCAGGTCAGTATTTTCCTCTCTATGCTATAATTAAGCAGGAGCCATAGTTTTATGTTCAATCTGTAACCATCATTGTTATCTAAGAACATTCATATGAATGCTTTGTATCTACTGTCATGTTTTACTAAGAATTCAAATAAATGTTAGATTTGAATCAGATTTATTATAGTTTTTACCCGATAAAGTTAACATGGATTCTTGCTGTTCTTATCTTATACTGTCTATAGCTGTAGAGTGAGAAAATTATGTTGTTTAAAGACATCTGTTAAATTTCAGATCATCTTCTTTAATTTTAATTTATTGCATTTTAAATCAAGTCAGTCTGATTATTGTTCTTTAAAGATAAGCCTAAAACTACATTACTAAACTAATGATATCCAGTAAAATGTATTAATAAACATCAACATCCAAACTGTTGATTCTTCTTCTGTGATGCTATTCCAGGTTTTTACTGCAGCTTCTTTCAGTTCTTGTTTATTTTGGGGGGTTCTCTCTCATTCTCCTCTTCAGGAGGTGAAATGCATGATCTGTCGGGTGAAGGTCTGGTGATTGACTGGCCTTTCTAAAACCTTCCACTTTTCCCCTGATTGAGTCCTTTGCTTTGTTAGCAGTGTGCTTTGGGTCATTGTCCTGCTGCATGATAAAATTCCTCCAGATTAGTTTGGATGCATTTTTCTGAAGATGAGAAGAAAGGATGTTTCTGTTCATTTCAGAATTCATTCACCTGATACCATCATCAGTTATGTCACCAATAAATATTAATCATCCTGTTCCAAAAGCTGCCATGTAGCCCAAAGCATGAAATTAAACCAATACTCATTAAATAATCACCACCCTGCTTCACAGATGAGCTTCTAAGCTTCAGATCATAAGTGGCTCATTTTTCTCCACAATGTTTTTCCATCACTTTGGTAGAGATTTATCTTGGTCTCATCAGTCCATAAGATTGTGTTGCAGAACTTTTGGGGCTCATCTCTTTATAAATTTCAATGTCACTTTAGACATTGCTTATCAAATTACTCCTTAAATTGGCCTTTACTCCAAGTCCTGTGTTTTTGGTGATCTATTAAACCCTGTTAGTTTGAATGTTCCTGTTTTCATTAAAATTTTTCTCCGAGTATGTTCTCATAACCTTTACACCACAGTTGTTCCATAAAGTCATTTTAAAGGTTTTCACACAGTACAGAGAAAACCGCAATATGATCAGAGTCTAAACAATCCACCACAGATTAAAATGATAAAAAAAGAACTTAAGACTCTTTGAAGGTTGTTTTAAACTTCATATGTTCAATAAATAAGCAGGTGATACAGGTTTTATTGATCTGATTTGCTTAAAAAGCTCAAAGCTATTAAAACTAAACAGATTTAGGGTAAATTATTTTCTGTTTAATCCCTGCACAATCTTGCTCTATGAGTAAAGAGTAAGCAGGGGTGGAAATAGAGGGGGGTAAGCGATGCCATAGCCACATAGGTATCCCCAGCCAATCATTGACTAGACCTGTGTAGATCCTGGATGGAGGGAAGATCAGCATGATCCTCTCTGCAAACCTCATTATTCATTACACTTTGGACCGGTCCTGTTTGTAGATAAGAACCAAACCACAGAGATGGATGAACATAAAACAGACTGAAGGATGGAGGTATAGAAAATGATCAGCTGCTGCTGTGGAAGGTTGAGCTTCCTGAGTTTCTGCAGGAAGTACAGTCTTAGATTCACTAATATTGGATTAAAAGAACGGATATCCCAGTTTGGTCACTTTGTTTAAATGTTTGCACTTATATTTATTATTAAAGACGTTCAAAAAGAAAATCCATAATAATCCTTTTACCTGTTGTTTCTGTGCTCAGCCTAAATCCTGTGTTGTTTTCCAGATCCTCATCCAGCAGCGTCTCTCTCAGTGAGTCCTGACAGAGTTCAACACTTCAACTCTGACTCTGTGTCTCTGAGCTGTGAGGGAAACTCTGCTGAATGGATAGTGAAGTGGATTACAGAAGCAGGTTCACTGTTTGACTGCTCCCTCTGGGACATCATGAACAGATCTACATGTAGCATCAGTTTACACTCGTATCATAGTGGAGTGTACTGGTGTGAGTCTGGATCAGGACACTTCAGCAACACTGTAAACATCACTGTACAGAGTAGGTTATGATTTATCATGTTTTTCTTTCTCTTTCCTTATTTTCAACATTAACACATTTCAGTATATTTAATGATTAATACGTACTGTAACCTCTAACTGAAATATTTGCTCCTTGATAAATTATTCTCCTTAAATCCTCACATCTATATTAACTATATTATTATTTATTATATCATCAAGGTTGTTCAACAAGTTATTATTCAAAAAGTTTAAAAACTAAATAACTTTTGTTCAGTTTTAAAGTTATTTCTCATCTATAGCTACTATTCTCATAATTTTTTTATAAAAAATCTTCCATAACTTTTTTACAGTAGAAAGTAAAACTGTTTGATATTTTTCAATGAACTGAATTAATTTAAAATAACATGATCATATTAATGGACCCATAAATGTTTCAGAGCTGCTCTGAACCATCAGTGTTTTTAATTTCAGAGCTGCAGATTTATTCTGATGTTAATCATTATTGTTTATTTCTTCTATTTTCATCTTCATAAAAACTATTCTTATCTAAATTCTGGACAATAACTATGTTATCTCCTCCAACACAGTTGATTATTTGTTGTCCTCTAGTGATCATCTTTCTGAGACCTCTCTCAGAGGAACAGTTGATGAATTCTCAATAAAATCTAGAAAATAAAAGTGAAGAGAACATCCTCAGCCTCCAATAATGTCGCTCTAGGAACCATTCTGTGTTTAATCTGATATCTCAGTGAGGTCACAGGGTGACCCTTTTGTGTTGGTAGATCAGTTTATAAATAAAAACTTCTGTTCAAAGTGATCAAACTGAAGGGAAAGGCATCTTTTCAAGGTTTTTACAGTTCTAATCCCAACAATCTCTGATGAAATGTTCATGTTCTCTCATTGTTTTATAGAAGATATTAATGGTATTATCCTGGTGAGCCCCGTCCATCCTGTGACTGAGGGAGATCCTGTTACTCTGAGCTGCAGAGATAAAGAACAAAAACTTCTCTCCAATGTGTTTTTCTATCACAATAACAAACTGATCCACAATGACGGCAGAGAGGAGCTGAACATCTCTGCAGTGTCAAAGTCAGATGAAGGTTTCTACAAGTGTGAACATTCAGGAAAGAAGTCACCACAGAGCTGGATGGCTGTTAGAGGTGAGAGGATGAAAACATTTGATAGATTTTATTCAGGAAAGCCATTAAACTTTAATCTATGAACAAGGTGAACTCTAATAATGTTAATGTGAATGTGCTGTGGGTTTCTGTCCATGTTTACAATCACATAACATCTTCAGATTAATAACATGGCTTTCTAATATTTATTTTCTCCAGTTCCTCTCACCAGTCCTGTCAGCTCTTCACTTCCTGTGCTGCTGATTGTTGGACCAGTTATTGGACTCATTCTCATTATTCTCCTGATCTTGTGTTGCTGCAGATGGTCTAAGGGTGAGACCTTTTCATGAATATTAAATCAACTAACTTATAGCTGCTTTAACTATTGCAACACCCAAATCGGCCTCAGCAGATGGCCGCTCACACTGAGCCTGGTTCTGCTGGAGGTTTCTTCCTGTTAAAAGGTAGTTTTTCCTCTCCACAGTTGCTACAAGCATGCTTAGTGTGAGGGATTTGTGTTTGCGTCAATGAGTCGATGCAATCAACTGGTTTTCCTTAGATAGAAAACTTTGAATCAATCTGACTGTATGATCTGGTTGAACTGTAAAGTGCCTTGAGATGATTTGTGTTGTGAATTGCGCTAGAAAAATAAACTGAATTGAATTGCAACACAGACATTGATTTTTTTTGCTGTGAAGAAAAAAAACTGGCAGGATAAATAATGAATAATAAAATATTTCACAGACTCCATTACTTATTATTCTTCCAACTTCTGACTTCTAATCATGAAATTTTCACACAAGTATCTGTACTTTCTATGCCTTATATTTTTAAAACAAACCTTACTCGTAACTCTTGGCTTTGGTTTTATGTTTATAAATATTTATTTAATGTAATGTGTACCATCCAATGCAGATCATTGGCTCCATCCACATCTAGTGAAAACTAGTGTCATTGAAAGAGTCATATCAGAATCAGAAATACTTTTATAATCCCAGAGGGAAATTATAACGCAAACACTCATTGGTTAGCTAAAGGAAATCATCAGAAGCTAGCAGGTGTTCTTCAAACTGCAAACATGAATTGTCTATGCCACGCTACAATGTAGGATTCAGAAAAAGATGCTGAAATGTCTGAAAGGTCGGACACAGGCGAGAGCGTATCGGGAGACCAACAAGACCTCCCTTATCCTTGGCCCTATCTCAAAGAATTTTTCAAAATAGCTGACAATTGGGCTTTCAATTCATATAGTGGCATCTGGCTGTTTTTTTTTTTTGTTTTGTTTTTTTTTAAGGTTACTTTATACTTTGATGCTTTAAGTAGTTTTTGAAGCACATACTTTTTCACTTTTACTTGAGTAAAGAGGTCAAGTTGATACTTCAACTTCTACCAGAGTGTTTTTAAACTATAGTATCTATACTTCTATGTAAGTAACACGTGTCTACTTTTGACACCACTGGATGTTTGCATTGGGGACTTCCGGCTGGTGGTCAAGGCTCCAGCTGTAGAGGTTGCACAAATGTTCAAGGATACAGAAATATCAAGATAACTTAAAAAAAAAAAAAAGCCAGATAAAAACACAGTTACAAATAATTATTTTGTATAAAGAATCTATTTACACCCTTCTTAAAATATTGTGAAGAAGGTGTTGGGGTTAAAATCCAAACTTATGACCTCTCAAAGACTCAACAGGCAATTTAATCCTCAATCTCCCCAGGTTGTCCAGCCAGAACATGGATAACAGGCGCCAATTGCAGTCATGAAGCTCATTGTGCTGATTAGGATAAGAATTGTTCTTTGAGCTTATGAGTATGGTTTATGCCTTTTAACCAAGTTTCATAAACTATTATAGGATGGCGATGCGTTCAAAGTGTTTAGAAACAAAAACATCAAAACTTTATGAACAAAAACAGTTCTAAAGAGAGTTTCTAATTACTGCCTTTTTATTATCAGCATGATTCTGAGGAAATGCTCATTATAAAGTGATTTGATGTTAGATTTTGTGAGCCAGTCATTTTTGTCTGTATGCTCTGATCCAAAAGCATGAAGGAGTTCAGCCCAGTTCCCAACAGTAACATAAATATTACTCTATTTCTACCAAAGAGAACATGTTTGGCTGAACTGTTTAGTCTGATTTAAGGAAGGTAAAATAAGATGTAAACATCCTGTTCTCCTATTCTGCAGAATCTGTTAGTTCAATCTCTAACCTTCTGCTCTCTCTGCTTTTCCTCAGAGTAGCTTTGCCTCGTCTGTTCCTGTTTGGCTGTGACGTCATCCTGGAAAAAAACATCAGCTGTGCTGCTTCTATCAACACCCTTGTTAATAGATGTTGGAGATCGGCCTGTTTTCCAGTGTGGTCCTGTTTCTCTGACCGTGACTGAGTGGATGTGCTCTCTTCGTCCTCTGGCATGGGAGCTGCCTTGGAGCTCGTCTGCCTGGCTGTGTGTTTCCTGGACGGGGCCGCCTTTTACAGCTGCTTTTTGTATCTCTGCTTCTGTCTCCTTGAACCCCAGTCGGCCTCGGCAGATGGCCGCTCACACTGAGCCTGGTTCTGCTGGAGGTTTCTTCCTGTTAAAAGGGAGTTTTTCCTCTCCACTGTCGCTACAAGCATGCTTAGTGTGGGGGATTGTATTTGAGTCAATGAGTCAATGCAATCAACTGGTTTTCCTTAGATAGAAAACTTTGTATCAATTTGACTGTATGATCTGGTTGAACTGTAAAGTGCCTTGAGATGACATGTGTTGTGAATTTGACTCTATATAAATAAACTGAATTGAATTGAATTGAATTATGATTGTATTGGTCTTGCAATTTTATGGGACATATATACATATTTTTTATATTGCAGATTTTTGAATCATTATTTTTAGAGCTTTGTTGTTAATCTGCTGGTGCTGTTTAGATCACTATATTAATGTTAAAGTTCTATATATCACTTTTACAAGGTTTAAGTAAATTGTTGAAAATTTGTAAATTTTCTTTAAATTCATGATATTTTTTGGTATTTTTATTCATTTTAGGTGATGCTCATATCTATGATATAATCAGCTCTGCTGAAGCTGCTGGAAATGGTAAAGTTTATCTTTTAAAGCATACAATCATGTAATTTACAGTCAAGTAACTCAGAAAAATGTTGCATTATTTCAGCAGGAGAAGAACTCAGAGATCATACATACTCTCTCATTGAAATAAAATCCTCTAAGAAAGAGAGTGAGTCCCACATTTCTACAATGTAAAACATGAGAAACTGACTGAGTGGTTTTATCCCTCATATTGGATGATCTTTACAGGTAGACATCATAGGCCACCAGAGGAGGGCGCCGTTTACTCTGAAGGGAAAACAGGAGCTGCAGGTACAGTCAATTTCATGTCATCATTACACTAAAGCTGATTACACCTCAGCATAGAGTTCAGTTCATCATTATCTCTCTTAGTTGATATCTGCAAGACAACTAATAAAACGTCAGTGTCCTTTAAAGAAGGTTCAGCAAATTTTATTTTTCAGCGCATCCAAAGCCACTACATGTGCATATAGAGTGAAGTAATTATATGTATTTTTAGAGGGTCATCAGTCTGCTATTGCCCTGTTTATTTGTTTTTCTTTTGCTTTGTGCCACCATGAAAAATCACTGGCCTCACTCTAGCCCCACTGGTAAAATAGGTCTTGAACCGCCACTGTTCTGCATTTAATGTTGCAGTATTTAAAATCGTCTGCTTTGAGTGTATTGATTTGACATTTTCTATTAAGAAATATCTTCTCATTGACAGGAAAGTCAAGTCCAGCAGCAGAGGATGCAGTAGTTTATTCTGAGATCAGATCAGTACCAGCTCTGCAGGACAATGCTGACATGTAGGCCGGAGGCTCTGATATATATTTTTCCTCTAATATGCCATCCATCCATCTTCTTTCGCTTATCCGGGGTCGGGTCACGGGGGTAGCAGCTTCAGTAGGGAGACACAGACATCCCTCTGCCCATCCATTTTGGTGAGCTCCTCTGGGGGAATCCCAAGGCCCTCCCAGGCCAGCCGAGAAAAATAGTCCCTCCAGCGTGTCCTGGGTCTCCCCCTGGGCCTTCTGCCGATGGGACGTGCCTGGAACACCTTACCAGGGAGACATCCAGGATGCCTCCTAACCACATGCCCGAGCCACCTCAACTGGCTCCTCTTGATGTGGAGGAGCGGCGGCTCTACTCTGAGTCCCCCCCGGACGGTTTAACTCCTCACCCTCTCTCTAAGGGAGAGCCAGGACACACTACAAAGAAAACTAATTTCAGCCACTTGTATCCGGGATCTCATTCTTTCGGTCATGACCCAAAGCTCATGACCATAGATGAGGGTAGGAACGTAGATCGACTGCTAAATCAAGAGCTTTGCTTTTTGGCTCAGCTCTCTCTTCACCACAACAGACCGGTACAGGGGCCCCCTTCAAAGCAGATGTCGCACCAATCCGCCTGTCGATCTCCCGCTCCATCTTCCCCTCATTCGTGAACAAGACCCCAAGATACTTAAACTCCTCAACTAGGGGCTGTACATCCTCCCCAACCCGGAGAAGGCACTCTACCCTTTTCCGGCTCAAGACCATGGTCTCGATTTGGAGGTACTGATCCTCATCCCGGCTGCTTCACACTCGGCTGCAAACCGCTCCAGTGAGAGCTGTAGATCACGCCCTGATGAAGCCAACAGGACCACATCATCTGAGAATAACAGAGATGCAATCCTGAGGCCACCAAGACAGATCCCCTCAACACCTTGGCTGCGCCTAGTAATTCTGTCCATTAAGTTATGAACAGAATCGGTGACAAAGGGCAACCTTGGCGGAGTCCAACCCTCACCAGAAACGAGACTGACTTACTGCCGGCAATGCTGACCAGGCTCTGACACTGGTCATACAGAGACCTAGGAGCCACTATTAAAAGGCCTGGTGCTCCATACTCCCGGAGTACCCCCCCACAGGACCCCCCGAGGGACACGGTCGAATGTCTTCTCCAGATCCACAAAACACATGTAGACTTTTTGGGCAAACTCCCATGCACCCTCTAGAATCCTGCTGAGGGTATCGGGCTGATCCAGTGTTCCACGGCCAGGACAAAAACCAAACTGCTCCTCCTGAATCCGGGATTCGAACATTCCGAGGGACCCTCCTTTCCAGAACCCTGGAATGGACCTTACCAGGGAGTCTAAGAGTGTGATTCCTCTGTAGTTGGAACACACCCTTCGGTCCCCTTTTTTAAATAGAGGGACCACCACCCCAGTCTGCCAATTCAGGGGAACTGCCCCTGATGTCCACACAATGTTGCAGAGCTGCGTTAGCCAACACAGCCCCAAAACATCCAGAGCCTTAAGGTACTCAAGGCGAATCTCATCCACCCCTGGAGCCTTGCCACCGAGGAGCTTTTTAACCACCTCAGTGACTTCAGCAACAGAGATGGGAGAACCCGACCCGGAGCCCCCAGGCTCTGCTTCCTCAATGGTCTTCGAAGTACTCCGCCCACTGACGTAAGACGTCCCGAGTTGAGGTCAGGAGCACACCACCCTGCTCCTGACCTCGTTGGTAGTGTTGGTACTGCACCGCTCAGGCTCCTTCAGGCTCCTTCCCCACCAGAGAGGCAACATTCCATGACCCAAGAGCCAGCTTCTTCAGCAGAGGGTCAGAACGCCAGGGTCCCCGCCCTCGACCGCTACCCATCACACCCTTTATTATGTTACATGTTAAATATAAGAATAATTCTTTCAATCTGTCAGCTTTTCTTTAATTTCTACTATGAAAAACGATTCTAAAAGAGACAATGTATTCCAGAATAAAGTACAACGTTCTAGGATGCGGAAAAGCTTAAACTTTCAATGGATATTATGTCAAATTTTATAAAGGCTCTACTTTTATTTTTTTTCTCATCAATCACATAAACTCCCCATTATCTACTACTGAACTTCTGTTTATTACATTCTTACAGTTTGGTAGCCTGGGTGCCAGTCCGAACTTAGTCCCGCCCACAAGGTTTGAGTTCGGGGAAGTTCGGTCTGGCTCTGCTCCATAGTAGCGCGAGTATTATCGCCCACTGTCAGGCGATCCAATCAAATTGTCAGGGCGGGCTTTATACGATAATGGACAGATGATCAAGAGTAACGTGATCAACCACGTGACCAAAGCGCGCCTGGGCGACAACAATAATGGCTGCCGCTGGAGAGTTGAGGTGAGTAGATTCTGCTATTAGGTCTGTTCTAGAAGATATCGACAGCAAATTAATTTTAAAAGAGGAACAGAGAAACGCGATCAAGTCGCATCTTCTTATTCTAGGCGTGAAACTGCACGCTTTGATTTTTGTGGACAACAACTATGCGTGGCTTAACATACGTCACGCACTCCGTTGCTCTTATTGGTTGTAGGTCTATCCAATTGAGTGCAGAGGCATTTTTTTTCCTGGTTTGTTCGAAACACGCCCCATAATCACAGCTCTATGGAGCAGTATCAGACTCATATTCTGACTAGAATTGAGTAGGACTACGTCAGGGTAACAGTTTGGTAGATCTGGATTAAAAACTGAATAAATTGGACCAGTTGTTTTCTGATGCTACAGTTTAGTAGGGGAACTTATATAAATAAAAAAAACTACATTAATAGGAAATTAATGCTTAGTGACATAACAAATCGATGTGGAAAACACAATATTTTGTGTCTGGCTTCAAAGGAGTTTACAGAAGAACAATGTTCCTTTCGATTCTTTTTAAAATCAGTCATGTTCTTTTTGTTTTCCATAGTATCCTTTGTGAGCTTTAACTATCCTCTGGATTATTTAACTGCTTGCTTTAAATAATGAGACACTGTTTTCTCGCTTAAATTCTATTAATGATTCCTGCTGTGTAGAGTTATAGAGTGACAATGAAACCTTTCAATCTTAGATTTCCTTCTTTGCTATAAAACCTTCACCTTCCAATATGTTAATTACACTTGAGAAACACATCTGGATGGAAAGGTTTTGTGATTTTGTTCTTTAAAACATAAGGCATCATAATCAGCTTTAAAGTATAACGATCCATCTCAGAGTTACAGCAGTTGTTTAAACAATAGGAAAAAAAATGAAAACGTTGGATATATCCTGTTGCCTAACATTTCAAATAAATGAATAACAAATATGTCAAATGAGTTGATGTCTTTTTCCAAAAATACTCATCTTACAGCCCAACTTCATCCCATACAGAAAAGAGAAAAAAAGACATTTGGATGTATGAACATTGAGGGTCATTGATGTGTGCTGCAGTTCCACAGCCTACCACTAGAGATTTGTATTGCAATTATAGAGTGAATTTGCTTTTAATCTTACCGGTATTTATATTCCTGATGAGCAATACTTACCAAATGTGATACCTTACCTTTGAGCTCTGTCCAATAGAAGCTTAGTGTAAAGAAAAACATGCTGATTGCACATATAAGCTTAAAGTTGATGGAAATCATAAAAAATGTGGAATGTCTGGAAAAACATCCACAAACATCAGGGTTCTACATTGTCACTTTTGTGGAAATCGGGGGGGGGGGGGGGGGGGGGGGGGGACACATTTCTGTTTGGTTGTTTTACTCTTCTGACAATCAAGCTTAATCTTAAAATAACTGATCCAACATATTAGTGACAAACCTGAATCCATCTGCTTTGGAATTAACATTTTACACTGGAAGAACAGATGTATTAGAAAAATAGAGACACACATCAGGAGCTCCTATATTTACTTCCAGCATAAATAAACAAGTTAGAATGATTTTAAGGGAGCAGCATCTCTTCCATTTAATTACAAAAAAAATATACAGAAAAGACAGTGAAGGTCTATTGATTAGGGACTTTTATAGTTACCAGCTTGAATCTTATTAACATATGGTCAGGTTTTCATAAAAATTGTGACCATGGATAGACATTTTTTTGTCAGGCAAGAAAACAATGATACATAAAAACGTGAAAATATTCTAGGTCAAATTTTGATTTTAGACAAACTACTTTAAGCAGATTAGGGTGATTGTGACTTTAACCTTCTTTACCTGGACTGGTAAAAATCTATGATGCAATAACATGATAATGGGTGTTTGTAATAATGATTATAAATTAAAAGTGACAGCTGCTACATTAGATTGATTTAATTAGGAGTGTAGGACTGATTTTATTTCAATCTTCTGGTCCCAATCTTCAGGAGCTGTAGTATTTACAAAAACAGAAAAAAAGGAGGTATACAAAACATAAGAAGTCCTACAGTGCTTCTCTCAGAACTGGTTAACAAAGTGCTGTTTTAGATTTTCTCCTAATGATAAACAATTTTAATCAAGTTTATTTTAGAACAATGCTTTCAAAGACACAAAAAAACAAGCCACTGTAATCAAAGTTTCTTTTCAATAATGAAATACCCTATTTTGAATATCCGCTATGTGAAGCTAACTTTTCTATTAGGCTGAGAGAGCAACATTTTCGGTAGAAAACAAGAAGGCTGAACATTCTGCAGCAAAGTTGCTCTTATTTTAAAGTGTCAACCTCTCTCTTTTCTTAATTTAGAAATGCTGACACATCTTTTGACATCTCAGAGTAAATAAAAGCCTCTAGGATCCATGAGAATCTCTGAGATAAACACAAGCAATCATTGAGGTTTCCAAAATTAGCTAATTTGTAGAAGTGCTAGCTTTCTAGCTAGCGTTCTAAAGACAGTTTAAAATATCCACCAAGGACTTACCTTGGTTTTAAAACCTTAAAAATATTTAAAACTTAAAGTGGATTTTCATTTTACAGTTTTTATATCATAGTTCTTAAAGTTTGCTACAAAATTCAGATTGTTTCATCTGTACTGAGCAGCATTATAAATTGTATATACTGTCGATTGTATATTGTTATTTTTATCTCTTCTGTAGACGTTTGCACTGCAAAATAAGAATTTTCTGCAAGTAATTCTAATTATTATAAAATTATCTACTGTATAATCAAAGGAAAAAGGTATGGAAAAGCACTATTTAAGCGTGGGGATGATTACAGTGACTTGGTCTTTAGTGCACAGATGGCAAGTATTGCAATTAAATAAATCTGAAAAAAAACATATTAATCAACCCCTTATTTCTATTATTTAGCCATGGATGTACAACACATGGCCAAATAAAAGAGACTACAAAAATAAGAGGGCTAAACTGATCCCATAATGAAGCCAGAGAGTCTTTCGATGGTCCCCATCACAAACTGATCCAAGTCTCTTTTTGGACTCGTGCTTTATCCCCTTAAAGTCAACGTTTCAGAGTCAGATCCACTCTACTTCAAACAGATCTAAATCTATTCATCAGAGGATCTCTGATATCTCTGCAGTCAGATACCATAAAGTGTTCATTAGATTGGATAGAGCAGGGAATAAGCAACACATTGTGTCTTTGCTGTTCAATTCAGATTCAGGAATTCTTCAAACAGCTGAAGGAACCAGTCTGATGGATTTTGATCCACCGCTACACTGGCTCTGAACACATCATCCTGCAGCTCAGTTTAGCTCATTTCTCTGAATCCTTCAGGTCAGCAGATAAATCTATAAACAGTGTCCTCTGCTGTTTGGCTTTAATAGTTTTAAAACATGAGTCCAGCAGCTGCACTCCAGCTCGGACGCTCTGTTAGTCGGGCATATCGATGCAGAGCTTTGGTGGAGGGACAAAGTACTTCCCAGGACTCTGTGTGATCACCACTCCGGTTTTCTTGTGGAACATGGGGGCGATCTTAGGTGGAGGCTCAGGGACAGGCAGATCCTCCACCGCCTCTGGGTCCTCGCTGCGTTGGAGGTCGTAGGACACGTTGCCGTACTCCCTGAGGAAGGGCAGCAGCTCCAACAGGAAGTGACAGAAGTCCTTACGGATTCCAAACCACCCTGGTGGAAGAAAATACAAGAGAATTAAGTAACCCATTAAGACAAACAGCTTACTAAAGAAAGATAAAACTATTTTTAATTTCAAAGATTAACAAAAACACATTCTGATGATTCTAACATTTACAACAGCAGCAGATGATGGCCTCTAATACTCACAGTGGTTCCCTCCTTTCTGCCCAAAGGTGGTGGCCATGAGTGTGAGCAGGGAGAGCCACAGGGGGACAAACACACACACGTAGCTCAGACTGTTGTGGCCGTCCAGCTTGTGCACCAGAAGGATCTATGCAAATAAAGATCAAAAGCAAAATATTAAGAGAGGCTTTGTTCTCTGCTCTCTTTACTATGACCCATATACGGCTTTCATATTCATACGACAATAAAGCAAGAATTTATTAGCTCTATTCAGCAGCTCTTGTTGGGTGTTGTTGATCTTATCAGTATTGCCAGAGATTTAAATGTTATTTGTTGGATTTTTATCAATACACACTTATTGTCAGATTCAAACCCTCCTTCAAACAACAGGACAAGTGTTCAGTAAATTTGTTTTTTTAACAGGTAGGTGCATTAAATACTGCATCTGTTTATCAGGATTATTCACCAGTAAAGGTGTTTTCTAACAGGTGTAATGGGAAAAAAAAAGCTACAGCTTGGCTGGTTTGTTATGAACAAAAATGTGTAATCGATTGAAGCGTTTTTAAAATAACCCATAGCTCAACATTTAAGACAAGTTTAAATCCCTCTGAAAAATAATCAGCTTTTAAATTTAGAAATAATATATTACAGAGGAAACAGCTCCTAAAGGTATAGTGGAGGATGTTCTTTCAGGAGGATCATCTAAATAAGTGTTCCTCCTAATTGTCAATCGTTCTGGTGATATGTTTACATAAGGCCGTCCCTACGTGCCTTTTCCGTTAGCAATCTTTTTCTGCGCATGCGCACTTTCAGCCACATTTGTGTGGTGAGCTACGGTTTCAGACAGACATTCAAGTTTTTAATAGGAATTTCCTCTCGGGAGCAGTTGCAGAGGGGTGTATCTGCTTTTTTTCCCCCTAATTAGACAGGGCGGGTCTTTTCAAAAATTACCGTATTTTCACGACTATAAGGCGCACTTAAACGTCTTTTTTTTCCCTCAAAATGTGCGGTGCGCCCTTTGGTGCGGTGCGCCCTATGTGTGTTGTAACTGCGACTTTTGAGACCACCTCATTGAGGAGATGATGAAAGAGTGGCTGAATGTAAGGAGACCAGGTGTTTTTTTTCCACTCACCACCATCGCTGTTAATATGTGACTCCATGCGTGCCCATCTCACAGCTGATGTGAAAAACATGGGGAAACAAATTAACCCTGTGCTCGCTGTTCAACCGCTCGACATCGGTGTGAACCGGACGCAGCAGGTGCAGCAGAAGCAGCGAGTTTACATGCAAAGTCAATGGTTGACGCGCGTATAGGCGCAGCAAAAGGTCCCGCAGCGCGTTTTGAGCAGCAGGAGCGTTTAAGCATCTGCCAACGCGCTGCTGCTGCTCGAGATGGAAAAATTGAAGTTTTGCTGCTGGACGCGCCGCATCAACCAATCAGAGAAGCTGATCTGGGAGCTGACAGCGAGACAGACACAGCGCTCTGATGACATATGATATTAACGCAAATGAAAAGGGCTGGATGGATGAGGAGATGATGAAAGCGTGGCTGAGGCAGGTGTATGTGAGGAGACCAGGTGGTTTTTTTCCACGCATCACCATCGCTTTTAATATGTGACTCCATGCGTGCCCATCTCACAGCTGATGAGAAAAACATGGTGAATCAAATGAACGCTGTGCTCGCCGTTATCCCGGGGGTCTGACAAAGGAACTTCAACCGCTCGACATCGGTGTGAAAGCGGCCGTTCAAAGTAAGGCTGCGAGCGGCGTGGGAGCGATGGATGACAGACTGAGACCACAGTTTCAGGATAAGTGGAAGGCAGCGCCGGGCAAGTTACGCCACAGTTTGCGGATGGATTGTTGATGCTTGGACTAACGTGTCTGCTGGCTCTGTTGTTCAAGCTTTCGCAAAAGCCGGCATTATTTCTGAGGAGCCGCGCTGCACGGAAAGTGACTGACAGCGAAGAAGGGGAAACTGGCATGTCTGATTTAGCGCAGCTGTTTAATTCAGAAACAGAGGATGATGACTTTGATGGGTTTGATTAATACTTTGTAATAAATACATGAATAAAGCACAATCATACTCAGTTTTGCTCCCGCTCTATTTTTCTACCTGAAAACTTAATTCAACAGCAGCCTCTGGGCGGGTCTCCTCTGGTTTCACCGCGGCGGCTGGCAGGTGTTTTTTCATCTAAATAATCTAAATCTTGCAGCTATATTTGCTGTGATCAGTGGGAATAAAGTAGTTTTAATATGTTTTTAAGTGAGAAAGTCCACCTGAAAACTTAATAATTGCAGTCAGTTCATCCAGATTATCTATTCCTGACGGAGGCGCTCAGACCCCCACATACCAGCGGTACACCGACAGTAAATCCCTTCAACAGCAGCCTCACCTTGGCAGCTGGCAGGTGTTTTTCATCTAAATAATTTAAACTGCAGGCACCAGGATACCGGCAATAAAAGCGAACATATTCCGTCGGCAGGTTTCAGGATTTTAAGTTAATTTAGGAGTGACCACAGCGCTGTGTCATCTGCGATGTGTCTGTCTCACGGCCAGCTGCCAGGATTGATTAATACTTTGTAATAAATACATGAATAAAGCACAGTCATACTCAGTTTTGCTCCCGCTGTATTTTTAAATACGCAGTAGAGGTATTTAAAGGTAGTAGAGGACATGTACCTGTATATAAAAAACGCGCCCTATAGTCCGGTGCGCCTTATGTGTGTGTTAAATACAGAAATGGGACACATAACTGAGACTGCGCCTTTTAGTACGGTGCGCCTTATGGTCGTGAAAATACGGTAGCAAAAAACCTCCATTATACCTTTAACATTTGGAAACAACATCAGGGTGCTTAACACCTTTTAGTAAAGCACATCTACTTGAAAAAATAATGAAATAATATTAGAACCTCACCACACAAGCTGAATTCAGTACAGGAAATTAATTTCAGCAGGCAGAATCAGGTCACCAAAGTAGCTATGTTTACATGCCAACTTTCCCTGATCTGATCTAAATCTTGGTTGATCATAATTCAAAATCTCTGTTTACATGGAGACCAAACCAAATGACCTGATCATGAGGTGTGTATACATGTACCAAGCTTTTTATTCTTTTAATACATTTCAGCAGACACGGATCTGTCAAATTTTCTCGGAAACAATTTTAGCACAGCTTCAGTTGTGTAACATATGGAGCAGTGTAAATGTTCTCATAAAAGATTCCTCACCTCAAAGGTGAGAAGAGGAACCACGATGGTCATCCAGCTGATTGCCATGGTGATGTGAGTGCGGCGTTGCTCTGCGATGATGTCTATGGAGCGGAGGAAGAGAACTGACCAGATGATGTAGTAGAGGACAACAAGGCACAGGAAGGACATCAGGATCCATAGCGGGACACACACCACCTGCAGGACACACATGATCAGCTTTTTATCAACATAACAAATGATGGATTATTAAGGTAGTAATATTGTGCTAATGATATTTTTTAGATCCCGTCATGTCCAGACCAGAAATGCTTTATTTAATGCTAGCTAATAGACAAAAACAACATTAGGCCTAACTGTCATGCAACACCCGTTTCTTTTTTAGCAAAAGCACTGCATTTATTGTAAAACATGTATATTCAAACATCAATGGGAATGTCCTGATGGGCTGTTTATCTTCAGCCACTAACAGAAGCAGGTCAGAGTTGATGGCTAGACTGTAACAAAAGAAAAGCTGTTAGAGGCTGAAAAAGATATTAGACAAGAGCTGAAATTCACTTTTTAGAAAAATAACAAACCTAAACTATCAGCCAGAGCTACAATAGAGCTGTTTAAATCAAAGGATTAATTTTGTATTATGGTCCAGACGTGAATCTAACTGAGAATTTGTGGAAAGACTTAAAACTGATCTTTGAGACTATCAATGACTAATGTCCCCATTAAGTATACGATTAGAGCAGCAAAAAATAATTAAGAGTCTTCAAGAAAACTATGGTGATGATGCAACTTTTAACACAACTACAGCCAAGATAACAAAGGAGACTTTAGAAGCAGTCTGTGAATGTTTTTAGCAGCTCAACCAGAGTCTGAACTTTAATCCAAACATTTATGGAAAGACCTAAACCCAGGTTGTTCTCCGCCGCAGCCCATCCAGCATGACTGAGATTCAGAGGACAGAAAACTGAAAGGAATACCCAACAGCGTGTGCTGAGCTAACAGACTGAGTGTGAATACATGTGCATGTTGAAACAGTAAAAAAACAGAAATGTAGAAAAAAAAAAAAAATCAGTTTTCATTACATTATAACTACCGGTATTTCCTTTTTTTTCATTTCTAACAAAGTGGAAATAGTGAAGGCATCTTATGCTACATTCACATCTAACATTCTTTCAGCAGCAAAAAAGCTTCTGCTGCTTAAATTTTATGCTTGTACACATTAAGGTCCGACGTGCTTCAAGAGCATCTTTGATGCTCCAGTAAAGTGTGACTAGATGCGTGTGATGCTTCTGCTTCTCCTGTGTTATGGCAGAGAGCGGCTTTGCTAGTAAAAAGTAGTTTTAATATTTTTTAAGTGCAGTCAGTTCATCAAGATTACGATCCCGCCTTCAAATATTATTTTGCCGTGGGACCAGCACAAAACCCCTGTACAGCGGCGGTGCACTGTCACTGCAAATCCCCAGCAACAGCAGCTTCTTGCCCAGTCGCCCCTTGAGGTTTTTCCACTACAGTTTGTGACAGCTGGAAGGACACGTTAGCGGTTTTCATTTAACTAATCCAAACTACAGGCACCAGAATAATAAAAGCAAACACATTTTAAAAGGTATAGCGGATGATTTTCACGACTTTTTTAAAAGACCTGCCCTCTTAACTTTAAAATAAAAAGCACAACCCTGTACCCGCTCCTAAGAGAAAACAAATATTAAAAGCGTGGAAGAGCGTGCAGAAGCCCCTTTCTCCTCGAGGATGTGCGGGTACGCAATGACAAGACGTTTGCTTGGATTTACGTATAAAATGTTTCCCCGCAAATAAAACTACTGGTACATTAAAAAACCATGACAAGCTTGTGAGTGTGTGCTGAAGTGGAAATCTGGACGTGTTTGTGGGGTAAATAAGGATTGGTGACCATCGTATAAATACTAACGAAGCAAATTATAAAATATATTAAAAAAAGTAAACTGGAAAGTTACAATATAGGCCGTAGATAACTTTTACCTACAGTGATGTGAAATTGATTTCTGCAAATATAATGCCAAACTTTACCTGTGGAGTGGAAACCTTGCAACCGAGGCATCAGAGGGAAACCAGACCTGTGCTTTCTGTGTACGCCATCGCGTGAAAGAATCTCCCAAAAACCCTGTGGTCTTGTTTCTCTCTACTTCTCATACACTTCGTAGACCCTCAGCCATTTTCAAAGAACCTCAGTGTGAAACCGCAGCTCACCACACATATGCGCCTAAAAATGTGCATATAGCTTTAAGTTAATTTAGGCATAATAAACTCTAGCAGTTGCTGCTTGTGAAGTGCGATATGCACCTCAGATGTTTAGAAGATCAAGGTGCTGCTGCTCCTGCTGCTCTAGACACGCTGCAGGACCTTTTATCTGCTTTTATACACTGGAAAAAAGTATCTAGAAATAAATAAAAAATTCATAAATTAAGTGTATTTACCCTTAATTTAAGTAGGTAAATGGGATAGTTTGCCAATGGAATGAGAATTTTTAGTCTTAAAATAAAATTAGATAATATGCACTTGAAATTAGACAATGCAATTGTGTTTTCTTATTTTGAATGTAAATTGTCTTTTTCTATTGGCAAAATGTTTCTTTTACCTCTTCAATCCAAGAACAAATGCACTTATGTTAAGAAAAAAATTACTTATCTAGATTTTGATTTTTTTTCTAGTGTGTGCATGAACTATTGACTTTGCATGTAAAGCAGCTGCTTTTGCTGCTTCAATCGTGTGCGGTCTGAACTTAGCGTTAGGGTTTCTTTTGTGGCGCTGGGCATGTATGCGAGTGACGTTCCTTACCAGCCACTGCCAGTTGATGATTCTGTCCAGCTTCAGGGCGATGAAGATAAACTGCAGGATATTTACAGAACAAAGGACCTCCAGCTGAGGAGAAAATCAAGCAAGATTAATCATTAGGTTACAGATTCATCTTAAAACACCACATCTAATCTGATCCAAAATAGCCAAACATGCTAATAACCAACATTTAGTTAGTTTAGTTGATCATCAAGACCAAAAGGCAAATTGATGTTCCATAAATCGTTACCTAATAAAAAATAAATCTATTCTTAGATCACATTTTGTTAGTATTAAATAAAAAGATCAATTAAACTTATAGTGTTTTGTTGTCATCGTTTTCATCAAAAATTACAGAATCATTTCGTTGACGCTCCCTTTTTTCATAATAACAAAAACTGAGGAGCTAAACGTGGATCTTTGATGACTAAAACATGAATAGTCATAGCTTGGTTTTCGCCAACAAGACGAGACTAAATGAAAGTTAGCGAGTCATCGGTCAGAAATTTAAAATCAAATAACAGATTGCATCATTGTGCTAAGCAGTATCAGCCGTGCTGCTGCGTCCTGTTTGGTCACGCAGCTCGCCTGGCGTGAAGCGCTGCACATTCTATTCTCATACGTGGCTGATAATCCTCTGTCAAGTGTAAAAACCCCTTTGTCTATCAAGATTTTATTTTATCAAGCTCACAAGAGGTGATTCTAAACATCCTTTAATTTCTACCGAAAGGAAACCCTAAATTATATGTCAAGAAAAAATTTCATTTCATACTGTTTATTTTTGAATAAAGAGACAGATGAAAAGTTACATAGATCTTTGAATATTTCTCTCTTAGTTCTCGTTTGTATCTATTTAAATACGAGGTAAATGTTTCGTTGTATTGCGATTAAAACATCTTCTGTTTCCTTTGAAAGCCCTAAAAAGAAAAGGCGACGGCATATTTGGATAAAACAATGGCTGAGCAAACGTGGCTACTACGGTCTGCCAATTTTACAGAAAGAACTCCATTTCTCTAGCACTGCCGCCATGCTTCTGTGTTTTTATTTGAGAGGAAGAAGAAAAAGAAGAATCCTTGTTAGCGCATGCGCCCTGTTCGATTTGACCAGGACGGTCGGGAGAAAATGAAACGTTTCATTTTCTCCCAGCCTTACGATTTCTGATCATGAGGTGGTCGTCAGAGGCTGATCACCCCTCGTTACCCCCTCTACACCACACAATGCACGATCAGGCTGAAAGTCGGCCCGAACTGGAAAATTCTTGCAAGACTGGAAAGTTGGCCCGAAAAGGGCAAAAAAAAAAAAAAAATAATAAAAATAAATAAATAAACTACATGTTAGCCCAGCTCTAGGTTTGGATTGCCATGGCAATTGTGAAGGTTAATTCTGTATTTTTTTTTATATATCAAAACCCTGTTAATTTAAATCTACTTTGACCCCTGAGCAGCAGTAACAAAGGGGGGAATGAAAAAAATAAGTTAGAAAGAATGTTTTTCTACTTTTTTTTTTATTAATGAAGATTTCATTGATCTGTGTGTAATGTATAATTCATAGTAGATCAGGAAGTGTTTGCTTTGGGATGGAAACCTTATATGTCTAAAACAAATTTTTTATTGTACGTCTTGTAAGCTTGTCTCTCTGCTATATTAACCAATATGATGTGTTGAATTAGATCTGTTATTTTCACGTTTGTGAGACACTTTTTCATAAAGTAGGGCATTAGTTCATAGGAAAGTTTATTTGAATTCTATAAATTTAAATTTTCTGCCGAACGGCTATAGAGAACTGCGGCAGCATTCTGTACACAGCAATTTGTAGTATGAAGGCTAGAGCTGTCAGTCTGGTAAAGATTATCAAATACTGTAAAGGTTCACTTTTTTGCAACATAAACCAGCCTAAAACTAGACTATAGAGACTTTTAAGTTTTAGTCGACTAAAAATACCACATATCGTAATGACTAAAATGCGACTAAAAGTAATGATAGTTTTCGTCCTTAAGACTAAATCTAAGATGGTTGTCAAATACAACACTGGGTGGAAATACTCATTTTTGTGCTAAAGAAACAGACTAAACTTTCCAACCAAGCACAGAAAACAGACATGATTTTCTTCCTAAGCTCTGTGTGTGTGTGTGTGTGTGTGTGTGTGTGTGTGTGTGTGTGTGTGTGTGTGTGTGTGTGTGTGTGTGTGTGTGTGTGTGTCGTGTCTCCTGACCTCCAGGGAGCGGTCGTGTCTGAAACCCCAGACGCATGCTGCTACAGAAACGGGCGACACGAAGAAGAGAGGCATAAAGACGAGCAGCCAGAAGTATTTCCCCTTCTCCACGCGATCGCAGACCAACACCTCGAACATCAGCAGAAGGACGTGGAGCCCCACCGCTATCAGCATGGCTTTGAACTCCACGCATGTCTCCCCTTCAGCCCTACGGGTGCACACAAAATAAAACACATCAATTATATTGGAATAAATATGCAGATATTCATACCATCACCCAAGTCAAAGGGAAACAACTTTCCTAATACATAAAATATTACTTTAATATTAAATACTTGAAAAATCACGTAGAACAACTTTTTCATCTGGAGTATCTCCAGTAAACCACCTGTATAACTGATAAGTATGTAACTGAATACAGACTTTTACAGGAATGGATGTTTATAAGCAGCTGCTTTTTCTTTTACTGTAATCCCTACAAGAGAAAACATCAATATCCATGAGTGTATGTGAGCTTCTACCTGTACTGGGGGTTGTGTGCCCACACTCCAGTGCCCACTGAGGCCCCAATGATCACCAACAGTTTCCACAGCCATATTGGGGTGAACACGGCCCAGTAGCTCCACTGAATGACGCCATCCAGCCTCAAGGAGAGCAACACGGAGAACAGCAGCAGGCAGGAGTAGATCAGGAACTTACTGCAACAACGACCACAGAAACATTATGAATGAGTGGAATCAGAGGACTGTTAGAATATTTTTTATTTATGTATGTTGTTTTCACACACTAGTAATACCTAGCTGTTGGGTTTAAGGCTTATTTTTTCACCAAGCAGTTAAAGGTATAGTGGAGGATTTTCATCAACTTTTAGAAAAGTCCTCCCCACTTATGAAAAAATTTAAAATGCACAACCCTGTACCTGCTCCTGTGGGGTTTATACAGGAAGGATGAACTCTAATTTAATGTTGTTTTAATGCTCTTAGAAATATTTTTAATGCCATCAAATTAGCATTTTCCCATTCTCTAGCTTTTTCTGTGCCTCGAGCTTCTGTTCTGAACATATGGCTTTAGGATCAACCAGGAGCAGTTCCATGCAAACACGTGGAACCAGTTAAATCTGATATATTTGACAAAATTTTTCTTTTTTTATAAAGCATTTTAAATGCCATGATAATCACATTTAATGAATTTTAATGCCAAATAAGGCCTTAATTTAAAAAAATAATAATTTAATGACTTTTAATGACCCGCAGAAACCCTGTCCTGAGAGGGAATGCCTATTAAACAAATGCAAGAGCCCATTTTTCCTCCTGCATGCTCTGTATAAAAGTTAATGCATGCCTCGCTCCTACAAGCTTAATTTCCAAAAGAAGATTTGTGATTTTTCCACTATGTCAGACTTAACACCGGTAAGTAAAAATGGGGGAGAACACGTAGGATGATCCACCAGGAAAAAGAACATCCTCCACTATGCCGTTAAATTTCCTGTCAGTGTGCATCTGGATTGTCCCTGAGTCTGTCTAGTCTAGCCAGTCCTGTCCTGTGATGTGATGATGAAGCAATACAATGATGTAGCAGGGCGTGACTTTGCAGATGTATAATGATTAGGGATGGGACGATTTATGAAAACCGTCAGAATCGTTCGGTTCGACCGTCTCGGTTCGGTTCGCGTGTGTTTCGTTCGGTTCCAGCGCTGCTCCTTTTTATCATAGAGGAAGCGATTACACTCCAGAGCAGAAGGTGGCGGTACTGCGACCAAAGCCAACCGCCAGTAGTAAACAAGAAGAAGAAGCGAAGCAGCTTAGCCGGGTGTAGCAGGGGAAAAAATCAGTTGTTGTGGAGAATTGTGTCGGACTGGCGAGTGGGAAAGAACAGGAGTTGGAAGATGCGCCAGCAGCACTTTATAGGTCTGCTGTATGGGACCACTTTGCATTTAGAGTGACCTACGATGACAGCGGAAAGAAAGTTGTGGATAAAAGTGCAACAGTGTGCAAGCATTGTGCAACACGTTTTGTTTATGCTAACAGCAACATGTCATGCTAACCCCGAAATCCCTCATACTCCGTCAGCAACCCCCACTCCGCCCCGCTGCGCTCCAGACCGGCTGATCAAAGCAAAGCCTACAGCCCCCACTTTGGCTTCGTCTGCCCCCCTCTGAGTCCCTTGGAGATGGTAGAGAGTATGCGCCAGATGATTAAATTCAAAGCAGCAAAACATACGGAAATGATCCAGGGTTTTTGCGGATCATTTAAAATAATTACAATCCATTATTTTTGGGGGGATTTTTTCATTAATTTCATAATTTTTATGGGATTTCAGTGTAACAATCAACATGTATCGAATCGAACCGAAAACCGTGACCAGAAACCGTGAATCGAACCCAACCGTGGATTTTGTGAATCGTTCCACCCCTAATAATGATCTTCTTTTAACTGTTATTTTGGGCTCTCTTCCTGATGATGAAAAGCGCTACCCTTGCAAACTGAGCAATTTCTCTGGTCTGAGTAAGGCTGGGCATACACTGTACGATTTTTTGTAGCCTTTTCGGGACGATCCTCCAGTCATGCGATAATTTTTTGGATTTGGCCGAGTTTCCGTCTCAACGTTCGCCATGCATCATGTAGTATACAGGGGGTAAGGAGGGGCGAGGAGCCTCTCACGACCACCTTCCAATCAGAAATCGTAAGGTCGGGAGAAAACCAAAAATAATTGAAATTCAGTCGGCCGTCGTTTTTCTTAATCAGTGTCCTGTCTGGCAATGTGTCAATAAGAATAATTGTTTAGATGCCAAAAAAGGGCCCAACAGATTTTGATTTCACAATTGGAGAAGTACGGCTATCACCATAGTGTTCCGCTTGATTTACGAACACAAGTAGCTTTATTACGATTATGCAGGGAGTTTTATAGATTATATGGACACTGCAATGTAAGTAAAACTGGAAAGGAAAAACAGGAAAAAAAGAGATAAAAGGGAGATCACGATAAAACGTCTTCAGTCTGCTGCAATCTCTCAGCGCTGAGTCAAACATATAATTTTTGGAGGTGCAGTGTGAGCAGATAAATCGCATCAGAACGTTGGGCCATACAATGTAAGAACAATCAATCGTGAGCTGTGAAAATTTTAACCCAGCAATTTCATCATACAGTTTGAGCTGTGGCCGAGTACAAAGACTGAAAATATTAAACAGTGTACGCCCGACCTAGGATTAAATTCTGATAAAACATGCCATCATGTTTTAGAATCATTAAATACATATAAATTTGAAAGTGTTATTTTAAGTTTTTTGTTCCCAGTGATCGCTTCCAGGTAAATATCGGGCAGAGAAATCTTGAGAGTGGAAACACAAAGCTCTCCTTTTACATATATAATAGGTGTTTCCTCCCTTACTGGAAGTAGTATTGCTCATAGGAAGTCACTGATGGACCAACCCTACAGCCTGCATCCACATGCACAATCAGAGGTGAGGAGATTCCTTTTTACAAAAAGTATCTCAAGTTTTTTCTTAACACTTTGGCTGTGTTGTTGGTTCTGAAGTGAGCTGAGCTTTTGTACCTTTAAAGACAGAAATATTCCTCGGTTTGGATTAGCAGGGGATAAGATCCAGGTTTTTTTTTTTTTTTTTTTTGCTAATGGGAAGGGAGCCAAATGCTCATTGTTAGCTAGATGACCCGTGTTTAGAAAAAAAAACTGGTTTAAGAGATTTTTTGATTTCAAGCCTAACAGTTTTGGTAGGAAGAGAGGGACATTGTTTTTATTCCCCGGCTGCCTGCAGACGTAAAAAAAACCTTCCTAAACAGAGAGAGAAATACACCTGGCTTGGTACTAGGGACCATTTCATTTCAGAAAAAGGAATAAATTGTTCCCTTCCAGAGACAAATACAGTTTAGAGGCCTATTTCTCTATAAAAAAGATTCAAAGCAGCCACTTTTTTTAATAGATAACAGAGAAAAGGTGGCGGATATTTCTGGTTTTGACAGTATCCAGATTTTCACCTTTAGGGTAAATAAAGTTAAGACTTTAGACAAGAGGAGGACCTGATAGTTCAGCTAATTTAAAGGCAGTGGTAACCTAAATAATGCAAACATGTAAAGTGAAAACATCATTATCATAAAACTGGACTTTGTTTGGATTATAAAATTAAGTAAAACTTGATCAACATTCGACATGCTTTGTGAACATGTGGCAGGTTGAATTTTTAGGAATTACTATACTAACAAAAAAGGAAATTTCAAATCGAGAGCTAATTACTCTGAGGTGGCTTAAAAACTTGAAAGGAGATGGAGGTCCATCCGGCTGGAAAAGTTAATATTTAAATAAATATTTAATTAAAATAGCTCTTTATATTTATGATATTGCTCATATCAATACATTCGATTAAAACTCCTGAGTTATATTCTCCTTCACCTTTATTAGATAGTGTGTTGAACAAGACAACCTTAAAAATCCAACCTGAAACTTCAGAGCCTTTTCTTCATTTAACCACTAAACATACTTATGTCAATCTAGACTTTGCTTAAAATTTTACTTTAGTGTGAGTGAAAATAGTTTTAAAGAACAGATGTGGTTTTCCTCCTATCTATGGGGAGTTTCCTCTCCACTGTCACAGTCAATATGAGGGATTGCTGGATACTCAATGGCTCAATGCAAGCAACCTTCCCCTGCAGCTACATGCTCTTACAGGAGGAGGGAATCCTGTGAGTCAATGACTCAAAGCAATCTTTTAGGTTTTCTAAGATGGAAAACTTTCGGACAATTCTGAATTGTGAATTGGCACTAAATAAATCAACTAATTTTATACAGTAGTTGATTTTTAAATAAGTGTCTTTTTTCCATGTGAGATCATAAATGAGGTCACATCTAAGCCATCTTAAACTGAGGATTTCCATTTATAACAACTGGAGCTTGAATCGGTGGTCTCTGGTCCCCCGGTGTGACAGATGCATCGACCACAGACCATGCACCCTCCCTACCAACAAAAAACTGTGTCATAAGCACCCTTACATGGCGTGAGGTTCAAACCCTGAACCACTCTAGGAATCACCACATGCTGGGGCTTTATAGGACACCCAGAACCCACAGTAAAGATGATGATACCACAGGGTATTTCTCTGTCTCTCATGCAATATAAGGTTAGTCTGTTTAGTTGTAGGGGATACACATTGTGGATACTCTTATTAGATAGAGGACAAATACTTAAGTTGTCTACCATTTTTGTGAAAGACAGAAAGTCAGATGCAGCACTTGCAAAAGCACAAACCTTTCCAGTGTTTTTTTTGTCCAAAACCTCTTTATAAAAGCACAAGATTATAGTTTGAGGTAATAGGTCTGCATATACCTCAGAACGGCTTCAATAGCCGTTACATATACATCATTGGGGCCATTTCTCAAATTAAAATGGACACAACCCAAGCATTTATTACCATTATTATAGAACAAACCAATTCAGACATAAAGGTGGACATTAGTCAGGATAAGCTCTAAGCTAGTTAGTAAAGCAATCCAGCAGATGTCATCCTTCAAACCTGGTACCGAGCCAATGTGTTACATTTTGGCCAGTTGTGTCAAAGTGGTTCACTGCTTCATAAGGCATTAAAAATCATTGCATCATCCCGACAATGTCTGTTTAAGTTTAGACATATCTCAGTCCTCTAAAAAGGCAAAGTTATCTGTAACAGAGGTTGGCAACGCCTTTGTGTTATGAAAGTGGGATATCAATAGAGCTTAATAAAGCACTGAGATACACATGGCTGAGCAAGACTGCGTTTCTCCAAGTTCCAGTTCAGTGACATGACCCAATCTCAGTTAAGCAGACGATACAGAAAATGTTTCATGAGAAACATAACATTTCTAAAAGCTTGTATCTCAATTGTTGTTATCGCTTTCATTTAAAACTTCTGAAGAGTTGAAGATCAATGCTGATCATAGGGCTGCAACTGACAATTATTTTGCTAAATCGATTAATTTGTCAACAATTTTTATGATTAAGCGATTAATAATCAGATAGCAAACGCGTCCTTAAAGAAAACTTTTTACGAAATTAAACCAGGTGAAACTCCTTACTATTGCTGCATAAATTTGTTATAACTGCTGCTCAAGATGAGTCTGTCAGCTAAAAGCATATTTTAGTCTCTACGCTCCAGTTCACAATAAATTGATCACTACATTAGTTGACCATTATTTCAATAATCCATTAATTGTTACAGCCTACCTTAAACCAATTTTTTATATAAATCTTTTAGCAAAGCAAAGACTGAAATACGAGCCGATATGTCTCTTAACGGAAGTATTTTATTTTCATACAAAGTTTCCCTAATTCATCAAAATAAAATAGTATTAAAGATACATTGTTTTTCATCAAGAAAGAAGGTATAGTCAGCGCTTATTGCTGATGTTTGTATTTGAATATGAGTACAATTTCTAATCCATTCAGTAAGTTCACATTTTCCAGTATCAATATTAAAAAACTCAAGTGATTTAATATGTGTACAGCCGCTTAATTCAACAGGTTAAATCTAGTTTTCAAACATAGGAAATCTGCTTTATCTTCTATTCAGAACTCTAATATTTTTAAGGCGGAAACAGATAATAAGGTGTAAAAATATGTTCTGCATTAAGAAACCTTTAGAGGATCCTTTACAAAACAATTAATAAGCCTGGGTAACAACTATAACTAAAAAAAATAACCATGATTTTTTTATATATATATAAAATTCATGCAAGAACACACTTTTTTGAACCCAATATTTTTTCTTACTGTAACTGTTTGGCAGCCTTGTCAACCTCCAGCCTGCATTTTTTCTGAGCTAATGCTCATTTCGTTGATCAGGCATTTAAAGAGTTCAAGTCGCAACCTTTTACATGCATCAATGAATGTAACACGTCATAAATCACTTTTATAATTTTTCGCACTTCAGCTCATTACAAACACTGCCTCTATGTCATTGTGTAAACGCAACAAACAGATGTCAATTTAACGTAAAAACGATTTTTTTTTTTTAAGGTTAAGGGAGAGTTAGAGTTCAAATTGCTCACAGAGTAACAATTACGTTTTACGTTGTTTACATTAGCATGCTAGCTGGGCCTTTCCAAGCCGGACTCATGTAATGTACGTTAGACAACTTTTTTCACACAATTTTTTGTGCCAAAAATGTCTAAATAAACACAACACAAAGTGTTTTGCCCTCAAATAACTACAACGCATACGTTATTGGTGTTTTCCAAGTAAAAACAGCCGAAGCTAACAGCTAGCTGAAGCTAGCTCCCTGCTAACGTTACCTGGGATTGAAGTCCTGAAAGAGTCCTCTTAAATTCATGGTGGACAACAGGGCCGGTCGGCTAGCTAGCTACTGATGCTTCGTCGACCCTGGCGGTGACTTCACCGTCTAATCTGAATGCTACACATGTTAATTTGTAGGAGAGCTCAGGTTTAAGGCTCCGGTTCATTACTAAATGTTGTGTTTTGTTTTTTTTTTCTTTCCTCCCAACTACCCGCGTCTACAGGATATGACGTCTCGTTTCTTGTTCATGGCGGTTGGAGGGGAAAAACAATATTTGCAATACCGCCATCATCTGGTTAATTTATAAAACTGGTTAATTTATAATTATGACTTTATTATCAGAATTCTGACTTTAATCTCAGAATTCTGACTTTATTCCCATACTAAACTGAAACAAAATGTAAAAATCTGTTGTTGTTTTTTTTTCCAGTGGCCCTAATCCTCTTCCATACATTTCTCTTTAATGTTTAGTAGAGTAAATTAATGATTTATTTGTATATTTATTTATGATCAAATGTCAATGAAAAATAAGAACAAAAGCATAGAGAAAAGCCATTGTTTATTATTGGTAATATAACAAATAAGGCCTTCAATTGAGAATAATTCTAAAATAAAAGTCTTTACCCTATGTTAACATTTATATCTGATTCTTCTCCCTTTAAAAAAAAAATATTTCCCACTCGTTTAGCCTTTCAAATATTTTCGTTTCACTTTTTCTTCAGATGATATAGGAAAGTCTTTCCGAGGAACATTTTGAATCCCATACTTACTGAAGTAAAGAAAAAAAACGTTACTCAACTGTATTTTCAGATGTTTTTATAACCACCTTTATGTTTAGAATCATTATACGTAATCACTTGAAGAAAAAAAAAAAAACCCAGACCGTTCAAAGTAAGGAAAGCAAAAGTAATACTGTATCTCTTAGAAAAGGAGTCCTATCTGTAGGTGAAGTCCTTCTATTGCCTTGATAACTTTCAAGAGCCTGTATTATGTAAGTTATATTGTTCTGAGGGGAAAAATATATTTTGTGCAAAACCCCTTATTATAGGGTGACCATATTTTCATTTGGGAAAACCAGGACACCTTGGAGCGGGGGTGGGGGGTGGGGGTGGGGGGTTAGGGTGTGGGGGGTTGATTGAAAGAACAAATGTCTCATCATCGGGATTTGCTCCGTGATCAGAGGAAATGTTACTTGGCGCAGAACAGTGGTGAAAATTGGAAGTTCATCTTAATATAATACAACTCTGTGAATAGTTCCGTCTGAAATGAATGAAAATAGTTGTTTTAATGGTTATTGAGTCAGATATGTGGCGGTAGTGTTTGATTTATCTAGAGGTTTTTATCTGTCATTGTGTAAATTCAACTCAACTCAACTCAACTTTATTTATAAAGCGCTTTCAGTCAGCCAAAGCTAAAATCAAAGCGCTGTACAGGTCATTTGAGCAGATTATAAAACACAATTATCACCACAACACAGGACAAACTCAAAGATTAAAAAAAAACAATAAGAGCAAAAAAAAGTCGAAGTCTCACTCAAAGGCCTGAGAGAAAAAGTGGGTCTTTAAAAGGGTTTTAAAGGAGCTGAGTGTAGGGGCCTGTCTGATAAAAACAGAGTTTGGCTGTAATTTAAGGACAGATTCTAATATATCTGCAGCGTGGGGACTAAATCTGATAGGAGTTTAATTTTTTTATTGTTGTTTTGCACAATATGCTTAACTAAGTATTTTTTGTTGTTGAATATTAGAGATTTTGCAGATATATTTTTATACATACCTGTTTAGATTTACTTATGTATTTCTAACCCTTTTATAGTATAGAAAATCCCTTTATTGTTCCACAATGGGCAAATTTACAGCAGCAGAAAGATTATTGAAAATAGTCACACAAATGAGGACCTTAGAAAAAATTATAAGAATAACATAATAGGGAAGACTTAAAATATAAACAATAAAATACTGTAAAGTGTTTTAACAATATAAAACTGGAGAATTAATAACCAATATGCAGCTATGGACATTTTTACAGTAATGGATATTTGAAAATAGCAGCAACATCAGAGATGTGCAAAATGCCAGCAGCATGTTATTTAACTGACTAAGGTTTCTATCATTACATTTGATTTTATTTGTTCCTGCTCCCGCTGGTTGGAATCTTTATTCCACTCTGGATTCTTGTGATTGTAGTCTTTGTTCGCTTTAATTTTTTTAAGAATAAATAAACATTTTTGAAAACCTCGGTATTCATTCTTTTCCTGCTTTGTGTGTCAACTTTCACGGTTGCTAAGCAACAGAGCATACGCCGGTAAAACCCGCCGAAGGGTAGACCTGGTCGAATTTACAGACAAAACTTTTCTGGCCTCCTTATTTTCAAGTACTTGGAAGGATCCAGTCTAGGTAGACTAGTTTTCGAACAGAGCCTCTGATTAAGAACAGGGCTGCCCGCACTGAGGCGGCTTAGGGATTACGTCACACGGAGCGTCGTGCGCAGTGAAATCAGGACATTTCCTCACTTTCTAAAAAAAACCCGGGACGCCCGGGACAGGTCGTGAAATACGGATATGTCCCGGGAAATACGGACGTTTGGTCACCCTACCTTATTATTTATTTAACTTAACAGGTTAAATAACATATTATTAAGGGTTATTTAATTATTGTTGTTGTTAAAACAAATTAACATAACAGGGGGTTTACACTTCTTCTGAATAACAGGTTAGAATTACAGTTAAGTCCCTAAATAGTAATATCCTTGGCAGGTTTTTATTCCAATAGGCTATAGTCTTGCTGAAATACAAAGTTTATCTCTGCTGGGAAACATGACAGGCATATTCCATGGAATTATAAGACAATATAAAAAGGGGTATAGTCTTTTTAAACATATCTGCTTTTAACTATATTTTACCAAAACAGCACATTTTGAAACAATATACCCCTTCTCCATAATCAACTGAAAATCTTTCCTAGAATTATAGCTTTTAAAATGTTTTCATATCTCTACTGGTATCTGACCAATCATTGTTTAACAATCAACTTCAAGGTGAATGGAGAATGAGAATGGAAGGTGTCTTCTAATAATTTTTGGTCTAAACTGCAGCTCTGTCCATCTTTCCATCAGCTCTGGTCATCATTTCCCTGAAGATGAAAAGATTCCCAGCAGCATGATGGTACCATACTTCACCGCGGCGGCTGCACACTCAGGGTGGGAGATTTTTGATGTCTCCTTATCCAAAAACTTTTTTCGCCTGTTTGCTGTGTCAAATATTAAACAGGATTTTTTTATTCCTTCTCTTCATCAGTGGTTTTCTTCTTCGACTCTTCCATAAAGGTGAGATTTGGAGAAAAAAAGAAACTCACAAGCTTTGGATCCAAGCAGCTTAACTTCACCTTCAGAGTTTCAGATCTCATGACCTCTGAGACGTATTAGAAACATTTTATTTCCTGTTGGTCAAAAGCCTTGAGATTCATCACTTACGTCCATAGATCTGGCCACGTGGCAACATTATCACTCCCCAAGGAATTTTTTGGTTTGTATAAAAAAAAAAAAGCAGAAGGCCTTATAATGCACTAAGAATGCTTGCAAAACGGACTGAGTGAGCTTGATCCTGTATATATATATATATATATATATATATATATATATATATATATATATATATATATATATATATATATATCCTAGAAAGATAACATAACCATCGATAAAAAATAGATTAAGAAAAAAAAAACTACAACAGATTATAGAACATAGATAAAGCTTTATTTTAGGGAAAAAAGAACATCCTATGCTTCTGTTTTTACTTCATTAAAATACATGAGATCGAAAGAGTTTCTATTCTGGTTACTAAAATATGTACATTATGCAAAACAACGGAAAGTTTCAGTCTTTTAATCTAAATGGTGAATAATAGATTTATTATGGAGCCTGACACCTTTATACACTCATTTGATTCATTTTATTTTGCAATTATTTCCCCCTGTCCATCATACCAACTTCTTCTCCAAATTTTTTGCAAAATCTTTGATTTACTTAATTATTTATGTAGTTCTTTTTAAAATTAAGTCCCCACTATAAGGTTTATTTTAAGTGGTCTACTTTTGCTCAATGAGCTTTATGTTGATTGGTAGTTTTCAGAATAGTTGCTACTGAGTTAAAGACATTGCTCAACCTCTCAGTTTCATTAATGCAATAGATGAGTGTAAAGATGAGGGGCAGTAGGGATGTAAGTTGTGTACAGGGGCAGGGATGAACAATTTAACTTCTTTGTTCATATGAGACAGTTTTGGATAATACATGAAACACAACTAGCAGAAACAAGAAAAATATAGATCTGCCTATTAAATTAGATATACACTCCTTTACCTTACAAAAAAAGAGAAATACTGTGAGGCAAAAACACCACTGCAAAAACAATCCAGAAATCAGTAAAAAATGGCTTAAATTAAGTATATTTAGCCTTAATTTGAGCAGGTAAATAAGATGATTTGCCAATGGAATGAGTATTTCTACTCTTAAAATAAGATAGTTAGATAATATTTACTTGAAATAAGACGATAAAATAGTTTTTTCTTATTTTAAAAGGAAATTGTCTTGTTCCATTGGCAAAGTGTCTTACTTACCTCCTCAAATCAAGGAAAAACACACTTATTTTAAGAAAAAATAACTTATTGAGATTTCTATTTTTTGCAGTGAAGTCTGTACTTTTGACTTTTATTTCAGACATGTAGGTGGCATAAATGAAACTTGCAGAAGAGAAAAGTCATTAGAAAGATTTTATTGCAGGAATATTTCTGGCAGCAAAAGCATGGTGAACTCCCACTATAAGTCATACATTGATTAATATGGGTAATGAAAAATAATAATAATACAAAAATATATTTAGAAGATAATGAAAAGTATCCTCAGCAGTTTTTATTTAACAATCAGAATCATGGGATATAATGTCCTCCGTCTCATGACACCTTGATTAACTTGATCTGAATTGTTTCAAAAGTTGAGAAATAAACACACATTCCAAACAAGTGATGCAAACGCCGCGTGATTACACCATGGGCCCAGACCGTGTTTTGAAAGAGAGAAAGCTGTATAAAGTGCAGTGCATTTATAAGGTATTTTTTAGAAAGGAAAAAAAATTAATAAAGTGAAATTATTTCATGGACTCATCCTGTGCATATTATTTGAAGACACATCATATGGGCTGCGTTAATTGCCAGTGGTTACAAGACACAAGACCAAAGGCTCAAAAAACACATAACAGAAACCACAAAACAATCATAGGAAGATGCAAAACTCCATCTTTGTTGCTCTGCTTTTAAGTTAAACAAAGGTTTCCTTTGAAGAGGCTATTCGGTAAACTGAAAATAACTGTTTTTTTTTTTATTTCTGCTACAACCTCTTAGAAAATATTAACATACTTCTCATATCACAATACTGAGGTTTATCTCAATATCAGTCCATATGATACATAAATGTTGCTCTACAGCAGTGTTTCCCAAAAGGGGTTATGGGTACCACTAGGGGTCTGTGAGTGCGTTGCAAGGAGCACATGAAAATATGTCATTTCTTAGGTAGTAAAATAAAATTGGGCTGGAATCTGTTTTGCTTTGTGAGGACACAATAGAAAAATCTAACAAGCTTTTATCAATTAAATTTAAGTTTTTTCTTATATGTTTGAATTCACCTTCAGCTTTGACACACATCCAAACAGCAGAGGAACGGACTGGATGTAGAGAACAGCCTGGGATCAGCTATTTTTCACATTGCTCCCCAAAGGGAATGGTTAAATCCAGAGAGTTAATTTCGTTGCTCTGTACTTGTGTCGGTGTAATGACAATAAAAGGTGGGGGAAAAAAGCAGCTTAGGTGTCTTAATGAAAACAAAGTAAAACCAATTAAAGGGGAACATCGTTTTTTTTTTTTTTTACATTGGCACCTTGATTTTACGTTATTACATCACGTTCTATTCACCCTTATTAGTTTTGTGTCATTTGGAGCTGATCTGAACATATTCCTTTAGGTTATATCCAAGTAACTTCTTCCTATGGGCAACGAGTTGAAGGCACAAACTAAACTGTTCATAACTTATTTGTTATGGAACGCCAGCATTCATAACATGTAGGCGAATCACTGTCCCCCAGACATCAGCGGTTATATTTTTGATATTTATATTTTTTTTTACAAAGTGGAGTGTGTATGACGTCATCCGCAATTCTGCTAATGCCTTGTTAGGTTTACCCCTATCAATAGCAGAAATCAAGGAAGAGCAGGAAAAACACTCAGGCTCCATGGAGATGGTTCAGGAAAGATACCAGAGGCCTGACAGGATCCTCTTTCACAAAGTCCACGATCTCTGGTATAGGAAAACCCCACTAAAAGATGGCATGAAATATCAGTTGGTGGTTCCCAAGTCTTTGGTTCTTCAATTTCTCCAGTATTTCCATCATCGACAATATTTATGGACACCTGGGGGTAGATCAGGTTGCGCATGCGCCAATGAGCTGATGGTAATAATCGCGCTTTCTGGACGGATCGAGTGGTGACACATGGTAGCATCCGTTTTTTGAGTTCTCTAACCCTTTTGTTTTAACTGAGCCCACCCCAGAACAGGACCTGCTGGGCCTTCTGACCTAGCCCATTATGTCCCAGTTTTGCCACAACTCTAGTCCGGCACTCGGATGACGTCATACACACTCCGCTTTGTTTAAAAAAATATATAAATATAAAAAATATAACCGCGGATCCAGCTCCAAATTACAAAAAAACTAATATGGGTGAGTAGAACATGATGTGTTCCCCTTTAAGTCAGACAGGTTAAATGTATTTATAAGGGACTTACTCATAGGAGCTACAGCTTTAAAAATACAGGTTTATAATAGGATTTTATTTTGTGTTTATTTTGTTTCCTCACCAAATTGCTGACAACATATTTATGTTGTTTTTTTATTTGAGATGAAAAGCATGAAATCCCTAAGATTTAAATGCTAAAATTAAAAGATCAAGTTAGTTTTTTTTATTATAATTTTATAATAATAAAAAAATAATAATCAGTGCTTTAGATTTAATCAGTGCTTTAGCTTTAATCTGCACTATCTGAACCTCTTTCTTATTAATCCCAGTTTTCAACATTTAATTTGTACAGAGGGATCTTACACGTCCTAATTTCAACTTTATCTTTCCATTACTAATACCGAAAAATATATACATTTTACTATTTTTAATTATTTGAACATAACACATGCACCTGAACATAACGAGTAAGTATCCTGCGATTCAAGCACTGAAGATCAGCAAAATCCAGAAAAGCAGAAGTGGGGTAAATCTGTTGGGACTGGAAGCACCACCTGACATGAAACAAGAAGAAAGACACAAAAAAACAGAAAGTTGTTCTTTAGACTGGAAAACAGATATGTTGATATGTGCAGAACTGAGTTGAGTTCTATGTTTTCAATCTGGGATGGCTGCCGTTCAGGCTGTCCACGAAAAGGAGGGAAGTTTGGTACAATACTTCGAGCTGATTGGGTGATGCCCAGCTAGTACCCGCCTTCTCAACCAATCGTAGCAGTGTGATTCATCTGCAGCTTCTTGAGTGTTTTCACAAATAGCAGAGTAAGATGATAAATACATTTTTTTCCAAATCTTGTCGGAAGAAAAGCAAAGAAATCGTTCTCATCTACAAATGCACAAAATGCTTCTCTTTGCTCTTTTTTTTAAAACGAGGAATTTGCTACAGAGTCAATTGCGGTATCGACAGGTGAGTCCTCCAGCGTAGCCATGTTTGCAATGCGTCGGCGAGGCACTTCTGACTGTCGTCTTTCCTACAAAACCACTGCTGGCATGTGATTGGTCGGACCTGCTGGTTGTTACGAGACGAACATATTAGCCGGAGTCCTTCAAGATGGATTTGTTGTGAGACTGAAAACTCAAATCTCACGACAATCCAGCTTACAGCGCAAGGTTAGGAAAACAGTGCAAAAACAATATAAATGAACTAAATGACAACATAGAAAAAACAAAGCAGCTCTGATAAAAAAATCCAATCATAAAACATTCACAAGCCTTAGTCAAAGTTTATATAGAGAAATGAAATGATACATGCATTTGCATCAAAGCCAATCCAGTAAGACAATTTATTACCTAAAAACGATCATCACTCAAATCTAGCGTATTTTCACGACTATAAGGCGCATATAAACGTCTTTTTTTTCCCTCAAAATGTGCGGCGCGCCCTTTGGTGCGGTGCGCCCTATGTATGTTGTTACTGCGGACTTTTGAGACCACCATGAGAACCTTAAAGGGGGAAGTGTGGGCGTGGATTGTGTATAAAAGAACAGGTATGTGCTTTATGCAGAACTCCTCATCTCCTCATTGAGGAGATGATGCTGAGGGAGGTGAATGTAAGGAGACCAGGTGTTTTTTTCCACTCATCACCATTGCTGTTAATCTGTGACTCCATGCGTGCCCATCTCACAGCTGATGTGAAAAACATGGGGAAACAAATGAACGCTTTGCTTGCTGTTATTCAACCGCTTGACATCGGTGTGAACCGGACGCAGCAGACGCAGCAGAAGCAGCGAGTTTACATGCAAAGTCAATGGTTGATGCGCGTATAGGCGCAGCAAAAGGTCCTACAGCGCGTTTTGAGCAGCAGGCGCGGCGCATCGGGAGCGTTTAAGCATCTGACGCGCCGCCAACCCGCTGCTGCTGCTCGAGATGGAAAAATTGAAGTTTTGCTGCTGGACGCGCCGCATCAACCAATCAGAGAAGCTGATCTGGGAGCTGACATCGAGACAGACACATCGCTGATGATACACATATACAGAGTGCTGTGATCACAGCAAATATAGCTGCAAGGCAAAGAAAGGATAGGATAGCTCCGCCCAACGGGCGTCAGACACACTTTTGCACAGCAAAGGCAGAGCAGCAAAGCTGCTTCAGCCGCGCGTCAGAACTAACTGGTAAACTGCAGGCACCAGGATAATAAAAGCGAACATATTCTGCCAGCAGATTTCTGCATTTTAGGTTAATTTATGCGTCAATAAACTGTTTCAGAGGAGTGATCATAGCGCTCTGTGTCATCAGCGATGTGTCTGTCTCACGGCCAGCTCCCAGGTTTGATTAATACTTTGTATTAAATACACCTTGCAGCTATATTTCCTGTGATCAGTGGGAATAAAGTAGTTTTAATATGTTTTTAAGTGAGAAAGTCCACCTGAAAACATAATCATTGCAGTCAGTTCATCCAGATTATCATCCTGCCTTCTAATATTATTTCTGTCGGAGGCGCTCAGACCCCCACATACCAACGGTGCGCCGACAGTAGGAATCCCTTCAACAGCAGCCTCTGGCCGGGTCGCCTCCTCACGGTGCAGGCACCAGGATAATAAAAGCGAACATATTCTGCTGGCAGATTACTGCATTTTAAGTTAATTTATGCGTCAATAAACTGTTTCAGAGGAGTGATCACAGCGCTCTGTGTCATCAGAGCGATGTGTCTATCTCAAGGCCAGCTCCCAGGTTTGATTAATAATTTGTAATAAATACATGAATAAAGCACATTCATACTCAGTTTTGCTCCCGCTCCATTTTTAAATACGCAGTAGAGGTATTTTAACGTAGTAGAGGACAGGTACCTGTATATAAAAAACGCGCCCTATAGTCCGGTGCGCCTTATGTGTGTGTTAAATACAGAAATGGCACACATAACTGAGACTGCACCTTTTAGTACGGTGCGCCTTATGGTCGTGAAAATATGGTAATAGAGATCTAGTACATGATTGTTGTCACCTTCTGTTAAAAAGCAAGGCAGAAAAGAAGTAAGTTATGCAAAAATCTAAAGAACTCCACAGCAAACTAAAGCGAAGATGGTTGTTGATGACAGGATGCGTCAGCAGCCACATTCTCACCGTGAAGATCATCTGGTCCTGTTCTAGGAAGACTTATTGGTATCTCTGTGGTAACTTTTTTAGATGGGTTTATATCTGAAAAGAGAAAGGAAATTATAGACCTTCCTGCATTTTATGCATACCTCCCCATAAATTGTTTATAACCTAAACAGTTCAATGGGGCAGTATATATATTTCAGTAAGACTCACTGGCAGAAGCTCCAAAAAACAGAGAGGGAATCCCTCCAGAATCAAACCGATCGAAAACTAATTTACAAACAGAAAACCCTGTGTAAGAGTAAAAAGGTACTTATACGGATAAGTAGTCAGCAGCTCAGTTTGCCGCATTGCTCAAATTTTTTTCAGTTAGACAGACCTCCTCTGTCTGCAGAAATGCATTGATGACTCTACAGCTGCTGCAGAGATGCAGAATAGATGGACAAGAGGTTGAGCACAGAGAGCTTTGTGGTGTTAAAACAATAAACTTATCTTAATGTTACCTCAATAAAACAGGAATATAGTAAATAGTATCTTTCATAGTAGAAGAAGTGGAGAAACACCTTAGAGAATATCTCCTAAAAGTCTGTAGTGGAAGGTTCAGTGTCTTGAAATTATCTGTAGGGATTGTGGGACCTGAGTGTGTAATTCATAAAACTGCAATCTTAAATCGTTGCACTGATTGTGCAAGAAACTGTTGCCTAAAGTGTATAATAAAAATAAGCATGAAAATCCTTTGCTAAATAGAACATCAGAATGTTTTAAGTCAGAGGCTTCTTCAGATCCACTGTAACACAGAGCACTATAGGAGATTATATAAAGCTTTTAACATTTATAATGACTCTTTGACCAAACCTTGATAATCTGAGGTAAAACATTTTAAAAACAGACCAAAAAGCAGAATTTTGTCTGCTATGCAAGCAAATGACATGAGATTTACAATCAACTGCCCTTCACAAATCATCGAATTTAACTTCTTTTTTGACAATAGCAACACTACTAGGAATAATGTGGATACAGCAATCTCATGACTCACCAATAACAAGGTGAACAATAGAAGATTTGATCTGTCCATTTAACTTTGGTATGAAGCATTTGTATTGGCCCTCATCTGCAGCCGTCACATTGGTGATGGTGAGTGCTATGTCGCCATTTCTTAGGCTGTCAGTCAACAGCGCCGTCCTGCCCTTATAGGATAAGATCTTCATGTCTGGAACCTCACGGTTGTCTCTGTAAAGATGCACATATCCATTTCCTTTAGGCTTTGACCACTCCACTGTCATGTCCACCATGTCAAACCGAGGCTCCACCTGGCACAGGAGGGTGACGTTTTCACCTGGAGCAGCAACAATTGGCTGATGGGAGCTTGTCACCTTATAATGACCTATCAATGGAGCACAAAAATTTTATTTTGCTGATAAAATAAAAATAAAGTCTTTCATAGAATTACACCTCCTTCAAAGATGAATTCAAACTTTCATTCTGATGTTGTGATCATCCAAATTCCAACATGTAACATTTATTTAGATATAAAAAGTTTGAAAGGTTAATGTCCTGTGATACCAGATTAAATCATCTGAGCTCCATTAACATATTCATATCTGTTGATTACTTTTATCAATCTATACCTTTCCCATCCAATTAGCTTTCTTAAGACAATAAGGATATTAGTTAGATTACCTTACATTCTTGCTATCAATCTAATACATAACTGGACCTGGATATTTATTTAAAGTCTATGTAACCCATCGGTTTATTGGTTAATGTGTTATGTTTCTGGCATAGTAACTGGTTTGTATTTATTCAGCTCTGCTCCTGCCATCATCGTCACTCATCTGTTCCACCTGTGCTGCTCCACCCCTTCCCTCATCTGCACTCATGCTTGTCACCTGCATCACAGCCTATCTAACTAGCCTTTATATCTGTTACTATTGCCAGAATATTGAAAAGCCTTATGTTAGAAGATGTCTAGCAATCATTCTTTGTCTGCCTGCCTCATCACGGCCTGTATTCTGCCTCATGGATTCCTTGTATCTGCTCTGCCCTCAACTCTGAGCTTTCGGATCTCTGGAAAATGACCAAGTTCCTGCCTCTGGACTTCTGCCTCTTGGTTCACCCCTGGATCCATAAATCCAAATCTGTCTCCACGATTCTGACCCTAGTTCTGGTTTCTGGTTCTTGCCTCTCCTTTAGAAACTCCTGTAAAAAGTCAAAGTTCTACCCCTTCTTATTCAGTCACTAAGAAATCTCTCTGCCTTCAGAGATTCCTAATTCCTTTGCTGTAGGTTGCCTGGCATTCGCTGCATGGAGATTACATAAAACCTTTAAATCTGTCTTGTTGAGTCTGGCTGAAATTTCGGGTCCTCTGTTTTTCAGGTTGCTACACAGTGACTCAGTGCTCAAACCCATTGTTGCTGACTGTTATGTCTGTTTGAGCAATATTACTTGATAAATATATTTTCTGACATTCCTCATTACAAATAACTATTAAAAGTATAATTCCTGTTGATAATATATCAGCTCATTATCGCTATCAGTCATTAGTCCAAGCTGCAATGTTGGCATAGAAAATGAAATAAGTGTATTGGGTCTCCTGTATTAACTATACATATATGTGATGTAGAGTGTTTGTTCTGTCAATACCCTATGGCAGACATTTTTTTCTTTAGATCTAAACCTATTTAAAAACATTTTAGGCCTTGTTTTTAAGTATTATTCAAGTTCAGATATATAGAAAGCGCCTTTTAATTACCAAAAAGCTATAAGCACTCTGTTATTTAAAGGCAAATTGTAGTCTGTCTTAACTTCTGGAATTTATTTTTTCAATTTCTGACATTTTCCATTTGATTCAATTATCCAGTGGAAACTTGAAGTAATACAAGAGTAATATGATCAATTTCTGTGCCAGGCAAAGGAGGTGTTTTCTTTCGCCATGCCCGCAAAACTAAAGTGTAATACAGAACTTGTGTCTCTTGTTCAGGGAGTATCTGAACAATGCTACCTGGTGCATCAAGGTGGAGATTAAGAGGTGATGAATGCTTAAAATGCATCAAAATCATTCATCTGACATCTGTAAAGAGGTGTAATTCAAATGGATTTCAAGGTGCTAAAAGTAACTGATGATGTTAGAGAGCTAGAGAGCTTTAGTTTTTGAGTTAACATGAATTCAAGCATAATGTCATCATGAAGCTCTGTACTCTCATTTAACTCTGACTATATATATTTTTTAAGTAGTACAACTTTAGTTAGGCCATTTGTTAAGTTACCAGTCATAATTTGTTCAGTGGGTGTTTGCTTCAACATCAAGTAATTTTAGCGGCTGATACCATCTGCCAAAGCTTTGCCAATCTCACCTCTTCTCAGGCATTCTGCTGGCCTGAGTTTCTTATGTTTCTTATGGCATGTGACCTTAGAGGTGTTTCACACTGCAACAGATATTTGTCTTGTGATTCCAGAATCCTTGTTTTTCTAAATGAGCACGTTGCATTGAATCCAGTGGTGTAGTCAAGTGTGTACTAGTGCTGCGCCGATGCCATTTTTTTGGCCCTGATACCGCTACCTGGCTGTGCAGTATTGGCCGATACCGATACCATCTGTTTGAAACTGATGTGCGTGTGTATATATGAAGAACTGCATAGTACTTGGATGTGAAATAATTGCCATCATGGCTTTGTCAAGCTGCTGCCTACCTTTGTGAAGCAGGAAATAGACTAATACAAAGTGAATCCAGTAGAACTTTCTATTGCCTACCAGGAATGGGTGACAATAGTTGAATAAACTCTTAGCTCTCAAAATTTTATTGTGCCCTATTTGTTGGTACTCACCGATACAAATACCACCATTTTAGTGCTGGATCAGGGCCCTGTCCGATACTGGTATCAGTATCGGTGCAACACTTGTGTGTACGAGGGAATATGGCATATAACCACTAATTTTCCAATCAGCATAGTGTAGACCCACTTATAAATCCCCATGATACGCACAATTAAGCAGAATCTCCAAGAAAAATTTCCCATTTTTTTCCTAGGCTGGTGAAGGCATCGTGTGCACTAGTCTACTTCCAATTGGCTAGTATCCACTGCCTTTAGTGATTACATTGGTTGACTGTAGACATGACAACCAGTCAGCCAATCGGAGGCAGAGACTGTGGTTCATACTGAGGCTAATATTGCACAATTACATTTACAAGTTTAATTTAAATGATTTGCCTTTAGGTGAGGAGCTCGGTCATTCGGGAGAGGCTCAGTGTAGAGCCGGTTCTCCTCCACATCGAGAGGAGTCAGTTGAGGTGGCTCGGACATCTTTTTCGGATGCCCCCTGGACGCCTCCCTCGGGAGGTGTTCCAGGCACGTCCCACTGGGAGGAGGCCCAGGGGACGACCCAGGACACGCTGGAGAGACTACGTCTCTCAGCTGGCCTGGGAGCGCCTAGGGCTTCCCCCAGCAGAGCTGGAGGAGGTGTCTGCGGAGAGGGAAGTCTGGGAGTCTCTGCTTAGTCTGCTGCCCCCGCGACCCAGTTCTGGATAAAGCGGGAGACGACGAGTACGAGTACGATTTGCCTTTAGGATTAACAAAGAATCGGTAATATGAAGCGAGTTGGTCAAACATAACTTTCATTTCCTAATTACAAACGTTCTTGTGAATTAACATTGGCCAACAGTTTGGCTAATGTTAGCCTTGCTACCCCGTTACAGTTATGCCTAAGGTGGGTGTGGGCCATTTCTATTGTTGGACCTCGTAAATTACTTTGATAATGTCAGGGCTCGACAGAAGTGGGTTAGAATATATCACACTTGATGTATTGTAAATGCATTTTTCATGTTAAATATTGTTTTATTGAACAATATGAATGATGAATTCCAATCATCACATCATATATATATCTAATGACTTACACTAAAACAGTCTTTATTTCAATTTGATAGAGTTTATCAACTTTTCAGTTTGTTCAATTGGAGTCATAAAACGGTACAGATGAGACAGGTGAGACAGACAGAACAGTGTCAGCTCTTCCTGTCTACTGTTTTGATTGTGGCTGTTTAGGATGGACTGTATTTTGTCCCGTTTGGTCAGAGGAAACTTATGGTCCTGTACTACTCTTTACTTCAGGTGTTTTCTCACTCACACTGCTTGCTTAGCAGTGCCCTTATCACTGATATCTCCACCTGACTAGGAAATAAAATATTATTAGGTGTAGATATTTATTTATTTTTTTTACACATAGGTAAACAACAAAGCCCCTTAAGGAACTTTAAAGGAAAAAGGGAAAGTAAAGGATAACAAATAAAATAAAGGTTCTCTTTTGCATAAGATATTTCACAACAAAAGACCAAATAACTATCTCGTATTTAGCTGATCTTGTGCTCTTGTGCATTGGATTTTTACCTTTATTTTTTCATTAATCCTTTAGGAGCTACATACAAATCGAAATATTTGTAACAAAATTGAATAACAGAAATAATTGTCTTATTTTGACCAGATAGTTTTCCCAAAAATTGAATAAATAATTATTATTTTTTTCTCAATTTCACAGTAAAAACATTTTTTTTCAGCAGCAAGCGATGGAAAATTTACAGCAAAAGAAAAAAAAAAAGCACTACCAACTCACCTTAATATAAGCTGAGAAATTGGCAGCATTTGAAAATGTAAAACAAACAAATTATTTTTGAAAACGCTTATAAAACAAAATCAATGAATTCCCCAAGGAGCCTAGAAGTATATGATAGATTGAATCTCTGGAAAAAAAGAACCGGCTTACCCTGAGCTGGAGTTGGAGAGGAAAAGGGAACAAATAAAAACAAAGGGAAGCTCAGCAGTATTTTATCCATGTTCATACTGCTGGAGTTAGTTATAGTCTGAACACTGACCATCAGGAGACAACGAGGCTGGCCAACTATGCTTTCTCTTTCTCTCTCTCTGAGTGAATCGCGGAGTGCATGGAGCTTCAGACAGGAGTGTCACCCTCATAGCTGTTGGAGGATTGGTTGGTTGTGATAGCGTAAAATCTACTTCCTACAGAAGAGGATTGGGGACACTGGAAAAAAAAAAGTTAACTGATTTTAAAATTTTATTTCAGTTTAACATGGGAAAAAAGTCAGAATTCTGACTTTTTTCTCAGAATTCTGACTTTAATCTCAGAATTCTGACTTTTTTCTCAATCCTGACTTTTTTCTCAGAATTCTGACTTTAATCTCAGAATTCTGACTTTTTTCTCAATCCTGACTTTTTTCTCAGAATTCTGACTTTAATCTCAGAATTCTGACTTTTTTCTCAATTCTGTCTTTTTTCTCAGAATTCTGACTTTAATCTCAGAATTTTGGATCTTAATGTAGATGGGCACCATGAAGGAAGAGATGTGCGAGCACTCAGCTTTACTGACAAAGATGTGAGTTGTTTGAGGTGGCCAGTGAATTAGGCAACTTTTTACGTGCCCGAGGGGTCCCCTCATTACAGTTTTTTCTGATTGCTTAAGCACATTTTTTGTAACTATTGGCTATTTTTGCAAAACTCTACACACAAATAAGAAAACCTTTCACCCAATAATCAAAACATTGCAGTTCTCTTGAAAAAGCGAACACAGCTAGATTAACTCTTCACACCTTTGTAAAAATGCTGTTTTCGTATCAAACAGTAAACACAAGCCATCATCTACTAAGCACACAATGTGCCAACTACACACTGATGGTATGAATACAAAACACATCTGGCTTTCTCTTTCTCTGTGTACAGATGTCAATTTGAGGTCATACTCTTGTCATAGTGTCATGTAAACATAGAAGATCCAAATTTCAAGTATTGCTGTTTATTCACACTCATCAAAACCAAGACAAAGTCAGAACACAAAATAGTAAATTCACAAAAAACAAAAAAACAATCAGCCTACTTCATGTCGTCTTTCTGGGTCCGGCCACAAAATTTCGTCCACATCGCATGCGATATCCTCCAGTCCAAGGCACTGGGGAAAATATCTCCTTGAATGCCGTATCCAGGAATGACATGATGCTTGGTCAATATCTCCAGATGCCTCCTCCATTGCCGGTAAAAGGGCTACCTGTTGATGAGGATGACGGTCGTACACTTTCCAGCGCCAGGCAGAGAACAACTCCTCGATGGGATTTAAGAATGGACAGTATGGAGGGAGGTTGAGTGCCATGAAGAATGGGTGGTCTGTAAACCAGTTGCGGACCAAGGCAGCCCTATGGAAACTAACATTGTCCCATATGATGAAATATCGGGTATGCTCTGGTCTATGAAAAGTGAGCATGTCATGTAAGGTGTCCAGGAATGCAATAATGTGTGCAGTGTTGTATGGGCCTATGGTTGCATGATGGTGAACAACACCATTTTGGCTTATAGCTGCACACATGGTTATGTTACCACCACGTTGTCCTGGGACATTGATGATGGCACGGTGTCCAATAATGTTCCTGCCACGTCTCCTGGTTTTACTGAGGTTAAAACCGGCTTCATCTACAAAAAGTAGCTCATGTCCCATGGCATCTGCTTCTAGATCCATCACTCTCTGGACAAGACAAAACAAATGCATCACATCAGGTCCATGAAAAGCACTACAGTATGCACTTCCAAATTCAGAACCAATGACACTATAGCTTACCTGCACATAGTCATATCGCAGTTGCTTTACATGCTCTGCGTTTCTCTCAAAAGGAACTCTGTAAATTTGCTTCATTCTTATTCTGTGGCGTGCAAGTACATGACATAGTGAAGAAATGCTTACACTGTGTATATTTTGAAAGATGGTTTTATTATCAATTATGCGCTGCTGTATTTCGTGCAGTCTTATTGCATTATTGGCAATCACCATGTTCACTATATGGGTCTCTTGCTCTGGAGTGAACATTCTTCCTCTGCCCCCAACACCTGGACGTCTAGCAATTCTGTAAAGTAACAATATCAGTATTTTTGCATGTATGGTACTGTTGTGTTTCTCATTAGAGCATGCCGGTGCTACAAAGTACTTACCGATTCTCATTTCACAATGTCCTAATGATGCTTGCCACAGTGTAAATTCCTCTAACCCTCTTGCTTCTTCAACTCCACGTTCTCTCCCTCGGCCTCCTCTGATTCTCACTCTTCTCACTCTTACTGCTCCATCCATTGTACTCCACACAGACAGCTTACCTGTGGCTTATTTATAGTGCTTAGGCTGATTGCAAAGTGAACTAATTATCTAAAACATTTTTCACATGTGAAAGTGTGCCAGACAGTTGGCAAAATAGTGTTAATGATAGCCATACATGTATATAATATGCTAGGAGTGTGTTGGAAATGTGGTAATAGAGTGTTGTGCAGTGAATTGTGCCTACAGTTTTGCAAAATGTGTGTTACAAAATTGCAAACTGAGTGCAATGCAATGTTTGTGCTTTTAGTTTTGCAAACTCAGTGAGTGGTTTTGTTATACGTATTAATAGTTTTAGAAAAAGTGCTACAAGAATCATGATTAGAGCTTAAGCATTCAGAAAAAACTAATGGAGGAGCAGAAGGTCATTAAAACAAGAGAGCTAGTCTCTAAAACAGACAGGGCTTGATGCTAACATGTTTGTTAGCTGTCAGAATTCTGAGAAAAAAGTCAGAATTCTTAGTAAAAAAAGTCAGAATTCTGAGAAAAAAGTCAGAATTCTGAGATTAAAGTCAGAATTCTGAGAAAAAGTCAGAATTCTGAGATTAAAGTCAGAATTCTGACTTTTTTCCCATATTAAACTGAAATAAAATTTAAAAATCTGTTAATTTTTTTTTTTTTTAGTGGCCCTAATCCTCTTCCGTAGCTTCCCGTATGAATGGAGTGATTGTGATTTTTAACACATCTAAAGTGAATGATTTGGTTGAAAGGGGCATGGTCATTCATGACACCTTCACGCCGGTCTTGTGCGAGGTCTTGTGCGAAATTCTGTTTCCCTGTGAAAATCAGGTCCCCCTGTGTCGGGAGCGCGCATTGCAGCCAGAGAGGTGGATCTGACCATTTTCAAGGCGCTCCTGATCATTTTTCGGTAAAAACAGCTCATATAATCATATCAACATTGTAACATACAGTTTAATAGGTTGCTCTTTTTGCAAATTTTTAAAATAAATACATTAACCAGGTCTTCTTACGCTGTTTTGTGTGGGTTTTTCTCCAACTTTTGTCTCTTCAGTCTGACAGAAATAAACGTCAGTCACCAAACAGATTTCCAACAGGTAGTGTATTTTTAATTTTCATTGCTGATTTAAGAGGATGGAAACTAACTGATAGCAGGGCACACAAATTAAGATGTCCTGCGAAGATGAGAGTGTAGAATTTCTGGTTAATCCCCTTGTTATGTAAAACATGACAGATTACTGGATTAAGGACATTTCTAGTATAACATTTCACACATATCAATTTTAGAGAAATTGGAAACAGTTGCTCTTTATTTCCTAAAGATATGGGAGGAGGAGAGAATGGATATTTCAATTGACTGAAATAATCTGTTCCCCTCCTTTAATTTTTGCAAATAAAGAGTAAATATAACCAAATCCACAGGATTTGTTGTTGATGGTGAAAAGAATAAGCACAGTTAAAGACTTGCAGATACATTTACTTCTTCCCATGTCATGTTACTTCTACAAAAGTAAACTGGAGAAAAAGTGAGGCTATAACTGTATGAAGTCGGTTGGGGGATCAACTCAGTCTGCCTGGAGGCTTAGTGTTAAAAAGGGTGGCCTCAAATATTTAGGTGTGTTCTTCGGTAATGAAACGTTTGTGCAAAAAAATTGGGAAAATGTATTGGATAATGTTAAGGGTCGACTTTTGAAGTGGAAGTGGATTTTACCTAAAATGTCATATAGAGGACGAGTTCTTGTCATTAATAACCTAGTTTCTTCCACCATGTGGCGCCGGTTAATGTGTGTTGATACTCCAGTTTCTCTTCTAGCAAATGTTCAAAGGGTTTTGGTAGATTTTTTTGGGGATAAACTTCACTGGATTCCTCAAAGTATCCTGTTTTTGACGAGAGAAGAAGGTGGTCAAGGCCTGGTCCACCTGGCCGGCAGAGGTGCTGCTTTTTCGTTTTCAGTTTATTCAGAGACTGCTCACAGGACCTGCAGATCTAGTGTGGAGGAGTATATCATGCTGCATTCTTCGGAGATTCGGTGGCATGGGTCTGGACTTGCCTCTCTTTCTGATAGACTCTAGCAACTTTAATTCTACTCTTCTTCCCGTTTTTTATAAGAGTATTTTCTCTGTGTGGTCTTTGCTGAGGAAGGACAGACAGCAGCAGGCTGAGTCTCTACATTGGCTGCTTCAGGAACCGGTTCTGTTTGGGAGTTTGTTGGATTGTCCTACTTGGGGGGCAACAACCTGCCCCAGACTGCTCCACACTGCTAAAGTTTATTGCCTTGGGAGGGTGGTGGAGCTGGCTGGACCTCGGCTGGATGATCCTGTTAAGCTTGCTGCCTGTTTGGGATTAAAGTCTGTTCGATTTGTCGGTCAGCTTTTGTGCTACTGGAAGCACAAGTTAAGTGAACATGAGTGTTCACTTTTGGCTGATTATCATGAGGGTTCTGTGTCACCAAATCACTTGGATCCTTTTCCATCCTTCAGACTGTTTCCTGGAATAAAGAACTGCTCTGGCCCTTTTTTGGATTCGGTGGATAAAAGAATCTCCCTAGAAGGAGCTTCTCGAAAAGTTATCTATAGAATGATTGTTAAAACTCTCAATCAACACAAACTGAATGGACGCAGTGACACAGTATGGAGAACTCATTTCTCCTTAAAACCTGAATTCAAACCTGAATGGAAATTGTTGGAAAGGCAGTATAACATTCATAGATACTTATCTGTAGTAAGGTGTTGGGAGACATCTAGTGGCGATAAATGGTAAGTGCACCTTTTGTTCAGAACTATGCAGCACTTTAATTAGTTAAAGACGGAGCCAAGCAGCATGTGCAGCTGAAGTTGCGCAGCCTAGACTCTGCTCAACAGCAGAGCAGAGTAAAGCCAAGAGCTGGAATTAGCTACTTGAAGTAAATTAAAAAAAAAAACTGTATAGAGCTTCAGTGCAACATGACTCTTCAGCACCTGACCTACCACCTGCTGAGAGGTACAGAGAAGTGGAGCGACGTGTTTTTTTGGATTAATACAAAGAGACAGTTTTACAGAAGACTATCGTCTACTTAAAGCTGGTAAAAAAAATCCCACCTGACAGCCGCCTCTCATGCCTCTCACCTCAATATGACAAAGACTTGAATCTTCTACGAGTGGGAGGCAGATTGCGTCAGATTGACAATATTGACCTGCTTGTTGCACATCCTATTGTGTTGGATCCCAGTCATCCTTACACAAAGCTGCTTATCAAAGACTTTGATGAACGTCTCTGCCATCCCGGCCCTGAACAAGTGTTTGTTTGGATCCTGAGAGGAAGAGAAGCTGTAAAACGCCATCAACACAGCTGCATTGAATGTAGGAAATGGAAGTCTAAACCTGTTTTCCAACAAATGGTAGATCTACCTGTAGCTAGACTTCAGCTGTTTAAACCAGCCTTCTATTCTACTGGAATGGATTGTTTTGGGCCTTTCCTTGTCAAAGTAGGACGTTGCCAAGAAAAAAGATGGGGAATATTATTCAAGTGCCTTACCACTAGGGCCGTCCACATTGACCTCCTGGCTTCAATTGACACAGATTCATTTCTAATGGCCTTCGGGAGATTCATTGCCAGGCGTGGTAAACCAGCAGAAGTCTACTCGGATCAGGGGACTAACTTTAAGGGAGGAAAGAGAACTTATTGAGGCCTTTGCCCTGATGTGTCCTGATCTCCAGCAAAAGCTTGCACAGCAATGGATCAACTTCAAATTTAACCCCCCAGCAGCACCACATTTTGGAGGTTCATGGGAGAGAGAAATATGCTCCATTAAGATGGCCTTATACACAGTTATCAACTCTCAAAGTGAAAAGGAAGAGGTGCTCCAAACTGTGTTAGTGGATGTTGAGAGCATACTGAATGCCAAACCACTAGGGTATGTCTCCTCTGACATATCTGATGTGGATCCAGTTACACCAAACTACCTGCTTATGGGGCGGTCTGATAGCTCCCTACCACAAGTAGTCTATCCTGAAGGCGATAAGCTGGGACGGCGAAATTGGAGACATTCTCAAATCCTTGCAGATCACTTCTGGTCTTCATTTATCAGGAACTACTTACCAAACCTCCAAACCAGGAACAAATGGAAGAAACCATTGGACAACATTCAAGAAGGGGCTGTGTTTCTGCTAGCAGATCCCCAGATTCCCCGTGGACATTGGAAAGTAGGAGAAGTGGTTAAAGTTATGCCTGGACCAGATGGACTCATCAGGACTGCAGATGTGAGGATTGAGGGCAAGAGCTACATCCAGCAGGTTGTGAAGGTGATCGTCCTTCAGAAGCTTGAAGACAAAGATAGACCACCAGACTCTACTTTAGCTATGTGCCTTTCCATTGTTTCAATTTGTCCTACAAATTGGGGGCGGCTATGTTGGAAAGGCAGTATAACATTCAGAGACACTTACCTGTAGTAAGGTGTTGGGAGACATCTAGTGGCGAAAAATGGTAAGTGTGCTTTTTGTTCAGAACTGTGCAGCACTTTAAATAGTTATAAACGGAGCCAAGCAGCATGTGCAGCTGAAGTTGTGTGCGTAGATGACAAACGTAAGTGTAACATGATCAGAGTGACATAAATGTTTGTTTTGAAACTAGATACACCATGTTTAATCCGTGTTGCATATATTTGATAGTTAGTTTTGTAATGTTTAAGAGTATTCAATGATGGAAGCTACAGACTAATGCTAATCACATCCGATGCAACGCTTGTTCAGTGAAATGTGTTAAGCACAGATGTTAAGAGTGTTAAGCTTTGGTTATGATAAGCTATCATACTTTCTTGATGCAAATGTTGTTAAGTGATATTCTAAGTAGTGTTTTTATTGCTTTTTACTAGTACATACAGCAGGCATTTCTGATTTGCTTATTCCTTTCTTTGTAGACCACACAATAATATTCACAAGTGGTTCACCTATGCTGACATCTGTATCAGTGTGAATATGGAGAGGCTGCTGTATATCGCCTGAGTACGATTAAAGAACAACAAAAAAATGAGGCATCTTGTCTGTGCTCCTTACCGGCACACCGTGGAGGATATCAATATTAGTATCAGTCTTCATCCTACAGTCTAACTTCCAAACAAAGTAACAGAAATTGTTGTGTAAGCCTCCTCTAACCAAAAAACATGCAGATTTACAATGGAGAATCCTTCATGGTATTGTAGCTGTAAATTCTTTTGTTTCTGTTGTTAATCCTCCTGTGGAAGATAAATGTCCATTTTGTGAACAGAGAGAAGCGGTATTTCATTGTTTTTCTGACTGTGTTCGTCTGTAAGCTCTTTTTGTGCTTTTGAGAACTTTTTTCAACAGATATGGTGAAATGTTAACTAAACATGGATTTATTTGTGGTTTTTGATTCACACGGCAAAAAAAGAGCAAATGTGAATTGATTAATTTCTTGTTAGGACAGGCAAAAATGGCTGTGTACATACACTCACCGGCCACTTTATTAGTTTAACTGCTCGTTAACACTTAATTTCTAAGCAGCCAATCACATGGCGGCAACTCAGTGCATTTAGGCATGTAGACATGGTGAAGACAATCTCCTACAGCTCAAACCGAGCATCAGTATGGGGAAGAAAGGTGATTTGAGTGACTTTGAACGTGGCATGATTGTTGGTGCCAGACGGGCTGGTCTGAGTATTTCAGAAACTGCTGATCTACTGGAATTTTCACGCACAACCATCACTCGGGTTTACAGAGAATGGTCCGAAAAAAAGAAAAAACATCCAGTGAGCGGCAGTTCTGTGGGCGGAAATGCCTTGTTGATGCCAGAGGTCAGAGGAGAATGGGAGAATGGCCAGACTGGTTTGAGCTGATAGAAGGGCAACAGTGACTCAAATAACCACCCGTTACAACCAAGGTGGGCAGAAGAGCATCTCTGAACGCACAGTACGTCGAACTCTGAGGCAGATGTGCTACAGCAGCAGAAGACCACACCGGGTGCCACTCCTTTCAGCTAAGAACAGGAAACTGAGGCAACAGTTTGCACAAGCTCATCGAAATTGGACAATAGAAGAGAAGTCTCGATTCCTGCTGCGACATTCGGATGGTAGGGCCAGAATTTGGCGTCTACAACATGAAAGCATGGATCCATCCTGCCTTGTATCAACGGTTCAGGCTGGTGGTGGTGGTGTCATGGTGTGGGGAATATTTTGTTGGCACTCTTTGGGCCCCTTGGTACCAATTGAGCATCGTTGCAACGCGACAGCCTACCTGAGTATTGTTGCTGACCATGTCCATCCCTTTATGACCACAATGTACCCAACTTCTGATGGCTACTTTCAGCAGGATAATGCGCCATGTCATAAAGCTGGAATCATCTCAGACTGGTTTCTTGAACATGACAATGAGTTCACTGTACTCAAATGGCCTCCACAGTCACCAGATCTCAATCTAATATAGCATCTTTGGGATGTGGTGGAACGGAAGATTCGCATAATGGATGTGCAGCCGACAAATCTGCGGCAACTGTGTGATGCCATCATGTCAATATGGACCAAACTCCCTGAGGAATGCTTCCAGCACCTTGTTGAAACTATGCCACGAAGAACCGAGGCAGTTCTGAAGGCAAAAGGGGGTCCAACCCGTTACTAGCAAGGGGTACCTAATAAAGTGGCCGGTGAGTGTAAGTAGAAAGTGGAAGGTGGTGGAAGATTTGAATATGGACTCGGTTTCTTTGTTTATTAACTTGGTTGAATTTTATTTTTACAGATCACTTTCAGATTTAGATTTTTGTCACATCTGGAGTTATGGGAAAGTAATTTGTAGTTATATAGTTGTTTTTTTTCTGTTACATAGTTTGTGAAACTATGTTGATTATTTATTCATAATAAATTAGTTATTAAAATCTCTCTCCCTCTCTCTCTCTCTCTCTCTCTCTCTCTTTCTCTCTCTCTCTCTCTCTCTCTCTCTCTCTCTCTCTCTCTCGTTAGTTGGCCCCGGACAGTGGTGAATATTGGAAGTGCAGTTTCTTCTTATACAAGTATGTGAATAGTTCCATCTGAAATTAATTAAAATAATTTTTTTAAATGGTTATTGAGTCAGATATGTGGCGGGTAATGTTTGATTTATCGAAATGTTTTGTCTGTTACTGTTATCTGTTAATGGCTGTAATTTAAGGACAGATTCTAATATATCTGCACTGTGGGGTCCATAAATCTGACATGATTTTTATTTTTTAATTGATATTTAGCACAATTTGGCTTAACAATAATAGTAATAATACAAATAATATTTTATAAAACAATTATATACAGTACAGACACACCTTATCATTCAAAGAGTTTTTTTTTTATTTTCATGAATACACTGAAGACATTAGAACTTTTAATTAACACATGTAGAATTATGTACTTAACACAAAAGTGTGAAACAACTGAAAATATGTCTTATATTCTAGGTTATTCAAAGTAGCCACTTTTTGCTTTGATTACTGTTTCGCACAGTCTTGGCATTCTTTTGATGAGCTTCAATAGGTAGTTGCCTGTAATGGTTTTCACTTCACAGGTTTTCCCTGTCAGGTTTAATAAGTGGAATTTCTTGCCTTATAAATGGGGTTGGGACCATCAGTTGTGTTGTGCAGAAATCAGTGGGATATACAGCTGATAGTCCTACTGAATAGAGTGTTAGAATTTGTATTATGGCCAGAAAAAAGCAGCTAAGTAACGAAAAACAAGTGGCCATCATTACTTTAAGAAATGAAGGTCAGTCAGTTCGAAAAATTGGAAAAACTTTGAAAGTGTCCCCAAGTGCAGTCGCAAAAACAATCAAGCACTACGAAGAAACTGGCTCACATGAGGACCGCCCCAGGAAAGGAAGACCAAGAGTCACCTCTGCTGTAGAGGATAAGTTCACAGGTTCACAGCAGCTCAGACTAGAGACCAGGTCAATGCCACACAGAGTTCTAGCAGCAGACACATCTCTTGAACAACTGCGAAGAGGAGACTATGTGAATCAGGCCTTCATGGTAAAACAGCTGCTAGGAAACCACTGCTAAGGACAGGCAAAAACAGACTTGCTTGGACTAAAGAACACAAGGAATGGACATTAGACCAGATATGTGCTTTGGCCTGATGAGTCCAAATTTGAGATCTTTGGTTCCAACTTTTGTGTATTTGTTTAACGCAGAAAAGGTGAACGGATGGACTTTACATGCCTGGTTCCCATCGTGAAGCATGGAGGAGGAGGTGTGATGGTGTGGGGGGGCTTTGCTGGTGACACTGTTGGGCATTTGTTCGAAATTGAAGTCATAATGACCCAACATGGCTAATACCCTCATACTGCCCAACAGTGGGATTGTTATTCCAACCTCCTAATAAATGTGCACACTTACCTCTTATATGACTCAATTTCTTTACTAAAAATCTTTTCAATATTACTTCTAAGGGTGAATAAGCTGTATGACATTCTAAATTCTCTTTTTCTCCATAACTGATTTATTAAACAAAACATTGACTAAAACACTTTAGCTTTGATAGTTGTAAGATGTAATTTCTACTTTTTTGCAGCATACTTTACAGCTCACTGTTTCTCTCTGACACAAAGGTTATCTTAAACTCTTGCCTGTATGTCTTTAATATGAATGACAACATCAAGCATTCTTGACTCCTAAAAATATACAAAATGAAAGACATCCTATCTGATGTGTGTTAAGGGGAAAATTCTTCAGCTCCCCCTTGTGATCCTTTAAGACACAATATCTTTCAAGGACTGAGAATAGCTTTACAGAATTACTTAAAATTGATGAAAGTAAACCTTGAATTATTGTTTATTTTAAGTTTCAGAGACAGAACTATTGCTTTATTTGTACATATTTTGTGTTTTATAAGTATTTATTTTTAACTTGCTAAAAAAATAAAAGGTTGTATATTTTAAAAGAAGCTTGTGGATTACAACTTGAATTTATGACATGCCTTTGAATACTGATGCAAGGGACACCAGTGATACTCTAAAAGTTGTCTTGGTAACCCTATGGGCTCTATGTTGAAAATGTGCTCAATTTTTATTTCTCTTACAGTAACAGAACTCCCGATATCTAACAAGTTCGAAGGAAGGGGCGTTTATTGGTACTTCCTGGTACTCTTAATTGCTGTTGCAGAAAAAAACAACAACCTGATATTACATTTCATTTTATTACTAGAAAAAAAGAGTTTCACCAACTGGAACCTACATAAAAACTAAAAGTGGTTTAGCCTGGTCCAGGCTCTTTGCTAAAGGCGTGACAACACTTATCAAGCTGAGGTGCAGTCCCTCGTAGAGCAACATAGAGGAAGCATGTACTTCACAACACTTTGCACTCTTGCTGGTGAGTTCTAGATGTTTTATTTACTACTACTTTATAATAGATGGGAAGGGTTAGAAAACTGAACTCTTTCTGTAAAGTCAGGTTTTTACTTACAGTAAATGTGTTTTTGTGTGAAAAATTATTTAATTATTAGAAAATGCTCAGTGTGGTGGGTTTACAGACAGCTCTCTTCCATTTTGTTTTAGTAAAACTACTCCTTTATTTGATATTTATATGTGATATGGACAAAAACTACATCTAGAGGTACTACTTTAACCGCTACTTATGACCTTTCCATCCTTAAACTAATGTGGTTATCATTAACCAGAGTTCCATTTTGTTACTTTCACTGTCAGACTGAAAGTGACACTTACAGTTAAAAGTTCAAACAACTTCAACATAAGAAGATGTGAGTAAGAGAGTCAGAATTTTTTCCCTCAGTCCCCCAGACTCTGTTCTTCTATGGAAAACATTTAAAAAAACATTTTAAAAAAATCAATTTTTCATGACCTTGATGTTTTTTCCATCAAACACCTACATAGCTATACAACCATCTATTTTCCACACCCATGTTATCCTGTGCCATGGCATACAGGCTTCTGTAGAGAAAAAGAACTTCATCTTTAACTTTACATCCAAAAAAGCTCACCGGCTTGTATTGTGTCTTAACGTCATGTTGGTAAAAAATAATGACCACTAAGACGTGTGCATAGTGCCAATATTCGCCTTAACCTGTATTTTACGGTTTGCAATATTCAGAACTAACCCCGAGAACATTTACATCAAAGAAGCCCGCTGGGCACACAGCAAACTGGAGCAGGGGGAGAGATGGCAAGTTGTCTGGAGCAAGCACAGGAGAAGAGCAGCAAAGCAGAGCATAGCAGTAGATCGTAGAAGGTTAACGGCCAAACAGAGGACCCTGAATTTAGGGGATTGGTTGTAGATGGCCCAGGCTAGCTATAGAAGCTAAATAAGGAGAATCAAAGGAGGGCATCGGTAGATCAGGTAAGTCTGCACGTCAGATAGAGCCCTAAAGACAGGGGAGGGCAGCCGCTTGCCAAGAGAAAAGCATTGGTACATCAGAGAAATCAAAAAATAGAGCAGGGACAGGCAGTTACTGGTTTGGACTAGCCTCTAGAGGCTAACTGAAGAGGATCAAAGGAGGACAGCGGTAGATCAGAGGAGTCTGCTGGGCAGAGTGCCAGAGCAATGGGGAGAAGGTGGCAGCTGACTGGTGTCTGTACTAAAGGTAGGATGACAAAACAGTCGTTTTAGGGCTAAATTAAAACTATTTTTTTAAAAGCCACCTACAAACATCTTAAGAGCATTCCCCACTTCATCCTTTGTCAACATTATTTTCACCTACGTTATGGAGGCCTATCTGTCAACGGGATGCATATGTCAAAAGAATCTAGGATCTTTAGTAGTTAATCACATTATTTTTTGAGTGCATGTAAAGGTATCAAACATGTTTCCAATTTAAATGAAGATATGAAATTATATAAAATAACATACAATGACAAATTATAATATTGTTATTATTTTCTTCCTGGTCTTTCGCCAGTTCTTTGATTTTGGCCATGGTTGAGTTTGAGTCTGAGTGTCAGGCTCTAAATTGGTGTTCTTTATACAGATAACAAGTGTTAACAAGTTCCATTAACACAGTTAACAAGTAGAGAACAGAAGAGGTCCTTAAAGAAGAAGTTACCTTTCTGTGCAGGCCAGAATGCTTGATTTTCTGTGGGTGACCAAATACTTTTTTTCTCCATCATTTACAAAGAAATTATTTTAAAAAACCCTACAATGTAATTTCCTGGATTTGTTTTTTTATTTTTCTATTACAATTGACATGTACCTGTTACAGAAATTTCAGACCTCTCTCATTTTTCGTAGCAGAAGAACTTGCACAGACAGTGGCTGCCTAAATAATTTTTTGAATACCTTAGTAGGTAGGAACTTTATTTATTTAATTCCCAATGGGGGAATTCATGTGTCCAGTAACACCTATTAATCACAGAAACCACACACACGCACAAACACTAAAAATGGAAAAATATGAATTAAATTGTTTGCTATTCAGAAAATGCACTTGGTTAGCATGATGTGTTGTGCAGACTCTTTGCAGCAGGATTCATCTCCTGAACCGCTCTGTTCTACAATGCAGCAAGACCAGTCTGTCACTATGACTATTTCGCTAAGTGGCCTCATGTAGTTTGTTTTCCATCCTAGAGGTTGGTCTGCATCAGATGTCTTGTCGTCTTCTTCACCAACACCACCAGAGGATCTGCTCCCCCTATTACAGATTGACATTTTCTGATCAGTTTGTCAAGCCCCTTACCATCCAAGACAATGATGCTGTTATGCCAACAAACAACCCCAAAGAACATTTATCTAACATTGATGACTAGCCAGCAAAAATGAGCCAAAGCAGTCAGGCAGAATTTACATGAGGTGCTCAAAAACCCTGATTGAGTGCCAAGAAAACCAAAATACATATATTGTTAGGGAGGGGAGGTAACATTAAAAGGTGTGCTAATTGGGGACTTGAAGAATGTTGTGATATTGAAGGTTGGAAACAAGGTGAACCGAGGCAAACAAATCTTTAGAGCCTTGGATGGCGTAACTAGAACCTGGACCTTAACAAAGCAACTAAAATATACTAATCTGCGATATCTGACAATTCACTCTGTATCTCCTTCTCTTTCAGCTGTTTTGAGAATATTTCCAAACAGATCTCAGTTCTTTCTATATGATTCGATTGTGCTCAGCTGTGTGAACGATGGAAACTCATCTGACTGGAGAGTAATGAGAAAAACAACCAACAGCGAAGCCAAAGAGTGTTCCTCCTGGGGGAAGATAAATGTGTCGCAATGCTTAATCGATGCCGTTTACAAATTAGACAGTGGATTGTACTGGTGTGAATCCAGAACTGGAGCATGCAGTGAAGTTATAAACATCACTGTGACAGGTGGGTGCAGCTAAACAGCAATTGGATATATTTCTATCAATGAGCCACTGCTATTACTTTGTCTTCAACTTTATATTAATTTTTTTGGGAAACAGCTCGGAAAATTTTTGAGGCTAATTTACTGTAAGCATGTAAAAAAAATACAGCTTTTGTTATTAAATTAAATAACCTAGAGACAGGAGGGTAAGAGTGTATAACTGTCCGACAATTTTACATAATGTTAATTAATGTTAACTGAAGTGATTCATGAACACATGCTTGCTCAACACATACAAGGTCTAAATTCCATCAAATAATATGTTCGATGTTAATCATAATCATTTAAAATTTTATGTTTTTATTCAGAAAAAATCACGGCTAATGTCTTTCTCTTTCAAGGTAAAATATGCTCTGTGTTTGATGTCAAAGGAGTGGTCACCCAGAAATCTGACTTTTCGTATTAAAACACTGTTGTTGGAGTCGGGCTTTAGTTAAAATCTACCCAAAAAGAAAAAACAAATTGTGAGATTTGTTTGTTCTGTTTTTTGCTGTTTCTGTTGAGTGTGGGCTCTTTGTTCTAACCAACAAAAGCAAACAAGAGCATGTTTTCTAATAAGCAAGATTTTTGGTCTTCTACTTGATTACTTCACTTTAGAAAGGTTATTAACATTAGCCCGCCTTGCTATCACCACTCCCATCTTTATTCCACTAATGGTGGCCATTAAAACAACCAGGCAGTGGATAAGTATTGCTGTCTGCGTTATTTTTTAACTTTTGCGTATGAGACTGGGAAACAACGTTAAACAAACTACTAATGTAGCTAATGCTGAAATTACATAAAGCTCATACACACAATTTAGATTCTAAACTAAAAAGAAAAAAAGGTCAAAATGAGTTCCAGTGTATTTAAAGACCACTGTATATGTAATATAGCAGGTTATAACTAATTCAAAGTAGTAGATTATATTATACACTGCAAAAAATGAAATCTAAATAAGTCATTTCTTCTTAAAATAAGTGATTTTTTTCTTGAATTAAGGATTTAAGTGAGACACTTTGCCAATGGAACAAGACAATTTACACAAAATAAGAAAAGACAATTGCATTGTCTTATAATATCTAGATAGCTTATTTTAAGAGTAAAAATACTCATTCTATTGGCAAATCATCTTATTTACCTGCTCAAATTAAGGGTAAATACCCTTAATTTAAGACATTTTTACTCATTTTGAGATCATTTTTGCTGTGTACCAAGCAACATGACTCAGTGGACAGTTTAATTATCCAGTTTTCATTTGAAAGGCAGAATAGTCATTGAACATTATTTTTTTTAGATAGTTTAGAAATATAGACTTATATTTCTATTATATTTCTATTTATTCTGATGTTTGAAGTAAATTGATTGATATGAATCATCAGAAAATTCCAATTGTATTATTTTATTATTAACTATGTTCACACCAAAAACAGGACGTGAGAATCTTGAACATAATAAGGACATGTTTATCTATGTTTCCCCCTTATCTAAACTAGGGAGGAAACTTCTTTTCAAACCTCCTTATTTTCCAGACATCTCAGCATAAAGAATGGAACAAAGCTTCTAAGCAATCACCCCTATTCAGGAGCAGAAAAAAGGCACACTTTAATATTTTATCTCACTAACAGGCCAAGGAAAAAATATGATTCCACACCTTCCACGCACTTTGCTATAATACTATGTAAATCCGTCACCCTCGCTGCACGCGCCTCGCTTGGCCTGAATGCATGTTTACACATTAGTGTACTGAAAAAAGTACTAAAAAAAAAAAAAGATATCTCTTTTTTCCTTAAAAGACAGGGGATCCTGTTAAAACTTTGAAAATTAAAAATATGCTAGAATATGTGCAGGTTTACTGATTAGGTAGTTAACTGATTAGGTAGTTAACTCAGCTTTGTTGATGATAAGAGTACGGTAAACAAAAATTAAAACTCATGAAGCATGAAATGAAAACACAGTATAGACAAAAGCACTCCTTTAATAAGAGATTTCATTTGAGATTTTTTTTTAAATCTAATACACTATATTGCCAAAAGTATTTGCTCACCTGCCTTGACTCACATATGAGCTTAAGTGACATCCCGTTCCTAATCCATAGGGTTCAATATGACGTCGGTCCACCCTTTGCAGCTAGAACAGCTTCAACTCTTCTGGGAAGGCTGTCCACAAGGTTTAGGAGTGTGTTTATGGGAATTTTGACCATTCTTCCAGAAGCGCATTTGTGAGGTCGCACACTGATGTTGGACGAGAAGGCCTGGCTCTCAGTCTCCGCTCTAATTCATCCCAAAGGTGTTCTATCGGGTTGAGGTCAGGACTCTGTGCAGGCCAGTCAAGTTCATCCACACCAGACTCTGTCATCCATGTCTTTATGGACCTTGCTTTGTGCACTGGTGCACAGTCATGTTGGAAGAGGAAGGGGCCAGCTCCAAACTGTTCCCACAAAGTTGGGAGCATGGAATTGTCCAAAATGTCTTGGTATGCTGAAGCATTCAGAGTTCCTTTCACTGGAACTAAGGGGCCAAGCCCAGCTCCTGAAAAACAACCCCACACCATAATCCCCCCTCCACCAAACTTTACACTTGGCACAATGCAGTCAGACAAGTACCGTTCTCCTGGCAACCGCCAAACCCAGACCCGTCCATCAGATTGCCAGATGGAGAAGCGCGATTCGTCACTCCAGAGAACGCGTCTCCACTGCTCTAGAGTCCAGTGGCGGCGTGCTTTACACCACCGCATCCGACGCTTTGCATTGCACTTGGTGATGTATGGCTTGGATGCAGCTGCTCGACCATGGAAACCCATTCCATGAAGCTCTCTGCGCACTGTTCTTGAGCTAATCTGAAGGCCACATGAAGTTTGGAGGTCTGTAGTGATTGACTCTGCAGAAAGTTGGCGACCTCTTCGCACTATGCGCTTCAGCATCCGCTGACCCCGCTCCGTCAGTTTACGTGGCCTACCACTTCGTGGCTGAGTTACTGTCGTTCCCAAACACTTCCATTTTCTTATAATACAGCTGACAGTTGACTGTGGAATATTTAGGAGCGAGGAAATTTCACGACTGGATTTGTTGCACAGGTGGCATCCTATCACAGTTCCACGCTGGAATTCACTGAGCTCCTGAGAGCGACCCATTCTTTCACAAATGTTTGTAAAAACAGTCTGCATGCTTAGGTGCTTGAATTTATACACCTGTGGCCATGGAAGTGATTGGAACACCTGATTCCAATAATTTGGATGGGTGAGCAAATACTTTTGGCAATATAGTGTATTACTTTCAGACCGCCAGCAGCAGGAGCAGCAAAACAAAACGTGCAGCTTCCTTTTTGATGCTTGTACAAGTTTAGTTCCACTAAGTGGGTCTGATGCATGTTGGATGGAGCTACTCTATCCTATTTTTTTGCCTGTAACAGCCATCCATCCATTTTCTAGCACGCTTCTAGTGGGGTCGCAAGGGGTTCTGGTGCCTATCTACAGCAGTCAATGGTCAAGAGGCAGGGTCCACCCTGGACAGGTCGCCAGTCCATTGCAGTTGTCTGTAACAATGGCAGCTATATTTGCTGTTATAAGTCGCCAAAAACTAGTTTTAATGTGTTTTTTAGTGAGAAAGTCCACGTGAAAGCTTCATCTGTGCAGACACTTCATCATGATTATGATCCTGCCTTCAAATATTATTTCTCTGTCGGAGCTGCTCAGACCCCCGTACACACTGCAAAAAATAGAAATCTCAATAAGTTATTTTTTCTTAAAATAAGTGTGTTTTTCCTTGATTTGAGGAGGTAAGTAAGACACTTTGCCAATGGAACAAGACAATTTCCTTTTAAAATAAGAAAAAACTATTTTATCGTCTTATTTCAAGTAAATATTATCTAACTATCTTATTTTAAGAGTAGAAATACTCATTCCATTGGCAAATCATCTTATTTACCTGCTCAAATTAAGGCTAAATATACTTAATTTAAGCCATTTTTTACTGATTTCTGGATTGTTTTTGCAGTGCACCGGCAGTGATCTGTCACTTGGAACCCTGTTCAAAAGCAGCCTCTGGCCCGGTTGCCTCTTCACGGTTTTCTCCTACTGTTTGTGGTGGCTTAAAGGTGTTTTTCACCTACGTACAGTAATCCAAACTACAGGCACCTGTGTTAAAACCCAACATATTTAGCTGGCAGGTCTGTCTCCCTGCCAGCTCCCAGATTGGCTTCTCTGATTGGTTGATGTGGCATGTCGAGCCTCAAAAGTTCAATTTTTCCAACTTCAGCAGCTGCTGCTTTCTTAATTGGGTTGCATGCGTCAGATGCTCAGAAGCTCATGATGCGTTGCTTCTGCTGCTCAAAATGCGCTGCGGAACCTTTTGATGCACCAAGATGCAAGTCAACCATTGACTTTGCATATAAACTGCTTCTGCTGCCTCTGCTGTTTGTTGTCTTAACGTAGCATAAGGCAGTTAAACCATAATCTTAATTTTTTGGGGGGGAGGTTGGCTTACTCATTTTATATCATAAAGGGCTTTTATGTTATTTATCTCTGTCTGGTGCTCAGATGGTCCTGTGATCCTGGAGAATCCTGTGCTTCCTGTAGCAGAGGGAGAAGCAGTGAGCCTGCACTGCATCCATAAAAATGGCTCCTCCAACCTCACTCAGTTTTATAAAGATGGTCTCCTGATTGGGAGCAGCACAACTGGAAACATCACCATCCAGGATGTTTCCAAGTCTGAGGAAGGTCTCTATAAGTGTAACATTGCTGGAGCTGGAGAATCGGCAGAGAGCTGGCTGTCAGTCAGAGGTGAGAAGAAATTTGCACAAAGAGCTGATGAACTTCATTAAATTTAATGATTAGTGACATGTCTGCTGTGGGTGTTTGTAGGTTGTGTCACTGTTCTAGTGTATTTATAGCTTTGAACTATAACTGTTTTACCCCTCCCCCATATGCCGTTGAAGGTAGGAAGCCGGACTCTCTTCACTTTCGACCTGCATACGTGTTACTTCCTGTTGTTGCTGTCTGTCTCTCTTTTGCATCATTGAAGCTCTTTCACTTCTGGAAAAAATTCAAAGGTCAGCCCTGTTTCCTATGAATCAAGTACTGTTTTTTTTTTTTTTTTTTTTTTTTTTAAGTAGTTGAAAGAGAGATTGGGAAAATATGTTCTAACCAGGAATTTTGTCTTTTTTGAATGCTTGGCAACATGAACAGGGAGGTGTTTTTTATTTATACAATTGCAACATTATATTGTGTACATAAGTTGTGTCACAAAAAATTATTATCATAAATTATATATTTGTTTATATATATCTTAATAATAACATATTTGTCCCTACTTAAAGGGGTCATAGAATATAAAACTGAGTTTACATTGTCATAGATGAATAACAATAGTTCAGTGGGTGAAATGGACGTACAGAGTTCAAACCCCATCGACACCTCCTTTCTCTACAAATCTCATAATTCTAAACTCCATGCATCCATTTTCTGTCATGCTTATCCCAAGCGGGGTTGCCAGGGTTGCTGGTGCCCATCTCCAGCTGTCTATGGGCGAGAGGCGGGGTACACCCTGGAGAGGTCGCCGAAGTAACCGGAGAGAACCCATGCATGCTCAGGAAGAACATGCAAACTCTGCAGAAAAAAAGTGGGCCGAGAATCTAACCTGGAACATTCTTGCTGCAAGAAGGCAGTGCTACTCACTGCCCCACTGTGCAGCCCACGATTAGAAACTTCCATCATAAAATGGGCAAATTCAAACAAAGCCCCGAATTGACTTCAATTCGGAGATGTTGCCTTATTTGATTCTGGCCTGTACTTTTGTCACTCCCTGAAATTTACATACAGATCAGCCAACAGGTTCACTGGCCCAAAGGGGGGTATGAAGGGTCGACTGCTGGGCCGCTAATTGGACTGGACCTCAGCAGAGAGCCATGAGCCGCCCGTCCTCAGCCGGAGGAGGGGGGCTGGGGCCTGGTAACAGACATCCCAAGGCTCCTGGAAGTTCTGGGAGTCTCCTTGATATAGATAGTTGTTCACGGATGCCCGCGAGTCGGATAAATTATCCCATATTTTAGACTATGCAAGGTGGTGTTTTTTTTAACGTCAGTGAGTGCGTGCAGGCAATACAATAATTGGTGCACCATGTGCGGATTACAACTGCTTCGATTACACATACAACAATAAAGTGTGGGGAGAAGGTTGCTTGTGAAACCTGTGCATATCTGTCCAAAGCAATGCTCTGTTTTACGAGCTTTCCAGGTGACTGGTTTTCAAAGAGCGTGCCGATTGGATTAGTCAGAAAAATAAGCCAATAAGTTTGGTTTACTCTCTTACAGTCACCTAGTTACCACTCAAGACGTACATCCTGTGAAATAGGCTGAATCCTCCTGTAAAAACCAAAAATATAAGACTCACTTTACAGCAGAATATACTAAAGTATATCCACGTCTAGTTAAGGTGAAGAATGATGAAATGTGTATGAATGGGGAACGGTGCAGGTCGGTTGTCTTCGGCGGCGGCGAGCGAGGGAGCGCATGTAATTTCCTCTCAAGTCGAAATCACGAAACCAAGTCATTCTTTTTGTTACTGGCTTTAACCCTTTATAGGGCAAGTTACAGTTTTTGATTACTTGCATATCCCTTACAAATGGAGTCCCCTCAGTGAGGTCTAGAAGCACAAGATATATATCCAGTCATTCAGCAAAGATCCTGCTACATGGCTATACATCTTATTTTGGAATTTGTCCAATTATTTGATCCCTTGAATGATATATTACCTACTGTAAATTAAGTTTAACAAAAAGTTAAAAAGCCAAGAAAAAAGGAAAAAAGCTCATTCAAAAGTTAAAAAAGTAAAGTTGAAAAGGTAATAAGCCTATTTAACAATTATATTTAAGTTTATACACTAAAGAAATGTAAGTGCCGGTATCAGCATTAATGCTTTTAAGGTTATGTTGTAACAAAAAAATGTGTTTCTTTCACTCTCAGAGTTTTTCCTGAATTCCTTATAGAAGCACTTTTGTTATTTTCTTAATATATTCGGGCAAGTTGTCGTTTCTTATTACATTGACATTGATTTTTGCCATCAAAATATCCATATTGTTTGAAATTTACAAAGGTAATAATAAGGTCTTGTCCTGGATTCCAATTACACCATTGGCTTGAAATTTTGAAAGTATTTCCGTGCCCTATAAAAGGTTAATCACTCAAGAAGCATGATAGTGTGCCATGAGAAATGTTAAAACCTACAGACAAAAAAGCAAATAGAACTAATTATTTTCCCGTAAAGACATCAAAGGAAAAATGCGACCATAGAAATTCTTTGCGTTACGTCTTAACGGTCAAACAAAGTTAACCGTAAAATAAACAAAAATGTACCTCATTAGCTGATTTCCCATGAGAGAAAATTAGAATCTTCAGTCCTTTAATGCACTATGCACTTTATCCAATTTTCTTATAACATTGCTGTTGGCTTATGAAGAAGAATCAAATAGGTGTCTCCTAATAGCTTCGTCCAAAACCACGTTACTGATCCACAGGTACCCCTTAGTTAAGACTCGTTTCCCCCATATCAAACAAACACTATACATGAAATACATGAAATTATGCTTTTAATATTTAACTATTGTTATTAGAAATAGATGTATTTATGAACTCCATTTTTAATCAAAATATTTATTGATCTGTTATTTATTTATTTATTTATTATGACTTCGATGGCAGCTACAGCTAGGGTTGGTGTTACACTGTAGTTGACCAAAATCCCGAACAATTTTGAAATTCACCCAGACATTTCTTTAGGTATGAAAAGAAGGACGTTTGAAGGGTGTTTGGGAAAAAGAGGACGTCTGGTCACCCTACCATATCAACAATTTGATGTTTCAGTGAGTGAGTGCTTGTTGCTGATGCATCTGCTCAGCAGCAATGCTCAACCAACCAATCAGCTCAAGGCTCATCTAAATATTCATGATCATACCATAAAAGGAAGGAAACCTGTCGTTTCAATCTAGGGCTTCTAACCAGGGTTGCATTAGGGCTCATAGAACATCAAATATACCATTTTCAGCCCAATCAATGTTACAAACCCTTTTCAGAGACCTTAAAGACCAACACCAAATACCCTATATAATCATTCTATGACCCCTTTAAAATGAGGTGTTATATTAAGTATATTATTAATATATTAGTTACATTGCAAGTTAGCAGCTATTTAATGTGTAGGAAATGTTTTTCTGCAGCTAAAGCGGACGATGACATGTCCTATATCGATGTCACCTTCCTACAGGGAGTGCAGCCAAAGGCAAATGCAGGTAATTTCTCTAACTGAAAATAAACAGCAGTCAATGCATGATATTTAAGCAAAAAGCTGTATTTTTTTTATTTCATATATACAAGGTCCCAACGCAACATTTTCAGATAAAATCTTCTAACATAACTGTCAAAGGCTGGTCCTAAATATGGTTTGGTTTCACACTTTGTCAATGTTATATTGATGAAGGGCTTTGAGTTTTGTTATGCTTTTTGTTTGTTAGGTCAAGCAAACTACAAATTGAAATAAGTAGCTTAAATAAATATTTAGATGCATCCAAAATTGAAAGAACTGATATTTTAACATTATTCAATGAGGAATGTGTTACCAAATGACACTGCATTGAATGTAAATGAAATATTTAAGTGCAAGAATTATACAAACCTGTCTTTTATTTTATTAATTGCTGAATAAACTGAATTAATCTGTCATTTACAGAAAGAACATCTGAACCACCACTATACTCAACAATCAAATGTGGAACCGGCTGATAGGATCCCACCCGCATTAATCGCTTAAAAATGTCTTGTTATATAATGTTTGTATTTTTCCTGATATTTTTTAAAGAAGACATTCTTCATAATGCTTTATTTTGCATTTCATGTAACAAAGTGAGAAAGTCCTTTACATATCCAAAATGATCTGAAATATCAAAACATTATATCCTATGTATTTTGGGTTAAAATATGACAAAAGTATACATACAGAGAGCATCATGTAGGCTTACAGTTTTTTTCACCATGTGACTTCTATTCTCAGTTTAGTGATGTTCTATAGTGTGATTTCCACTGCAGTGGAGCTTCCCAGACACTTATTACATTATTTACATTCAATGATTTACAGACTTCAAATAGGTTTTCTAAATTATATTACGATATTAGGATTGTGATAATAATACAAAACATTTGGTTGTCTCCTAAAAAGGGTGCAAGATGCTGGTATTGCATTTTTAACTAAAATAAGTCAATGATAAAGATGACTAATGGCAAAAAACTTCCATGTAGTTACTGTTCTAAAGGGTCCATGAGCCAGATGAAACCAGGAGCAGTACATCCAAACAAGGTATATGTAGAAAAGTGATGGTAGAAGGCAACTCAGGTTTATTGTATATAGAACAATTCAGTACAAAGACAATTCAAAATGCAAAGTTATTAAGATAAAAACATTATAAAAGAAGATGGTAAAACAAATAAAACAGTTGGATTACGGTTACAAACTCAGGCTTTTAGCCTTTTTACAGTACTCTGGAAGTTTGTTCCATAAAAGTGGAGCATAGGAACTTTGCACAATGGAAGTTTAGACAATATTTATACATCCGAAGGCCAAATAAAAAAGGGAAAAGAGAAAATTCACTCAATGGATTTATACTTAATTTATTAGGTATAATCTTGGATAGAACAACTCCAAACATAAAATGAATGAAGTATTATATACATTAGCAAAGAGTGAAAAGCATGCAGTGGTGATTTTCTTGGACAATCTAGTCAAGCAACAAAAACCAGTAGTGGCTCGATCCTTAGGAGAAAAAAATCTCATTGTCTCATTAAAGTATCTAATAACTCGAGCCTCAATTTCACCTTGAAAAAAAATCATATATTGTAGTTATCATGTTCACTTTGATGTCTGGCAGGACATTCCACTCAGCCCTAAGATCATTAAGGTTCTGGAGTTCACAGTTCAGACCCTGTAGACCACAGGTGTCAAACTGGTACCAGAAAGGGCCGTGTGGATGCAGGTTTTCTTTCCAACCAAACAATAGCACACCAGACTCCTGGTGTGCTATTGTTTGGTTGCTATTGTGGGGGGGTTGATTGAAAGAACAAATGTCTCATCATCGGTATTTGCTCTGTGATCAGAGGAAATGTTAGTTGGCGCAGAACAGTGGTGAAAATTGGAAGTTCAGTTTAATATAATACAACTCTGTGAATAGTTCCGTCTGAAATTAATGAAAATAGTTGTTTTAATGGTTATAGAGTCAGATATGTGGCGGTAATGTTTGGTTTATCTAAAGGTTTTTATCTGTTGCTTTGTAAATGAGTTTGGCTGTAATTTAAGGACAGATTCTAATAGATCTGCAGAGTGGGAACTATAAATCTGATAGGAGTTAAATTTTTTTAATGTTGTTTTGCACAATATGCCTAACTAAGTATTTTTTGTTTTTGAATATTAGAGATTTTGCAGATATATTTTGTAGATACATTGTTTAGATTTACTTATATATTTCTAACCCTTTTATAGAATAGAAGATCCCTTTATTGTCCCACAATGGGCAAATTTACAGCAGCAGAAAGATTATTGAAAATGGTCACACAAATGAGGACCTTAGAAAAATGTATAAGAATAACATAATAGGGAAGAGATAAAATATAAAAAATAAAATTCTGTAAAGTGTTTTAACAATATAAAACTGGAGAATTAATAACCAATATGCAGCTATGGACATTTTTACAATAATGGATATTTGAAAATAGCAACAACATCAGAGATGTGCAGAATGACAGCAGCAGGTTATTTAACTGACTAAGGTTTCTATCATTACATTTGATTTTATTTGTTCCTGCTCCCGCTGGTTGGAATCTTTATTCCACTCTGGATTCTTGTGAGAGTAGTCTTTGTTCACTTTAACTTTTTAAAAAATAAATAAATAAACAAACAGTTTTGAAAACCTCGGTATTCATTCTTTTCCTGCTTTGTGTGTCAACTTTCACGGTTGCTAAGCAACAGAGCATACGGCGGTAAAACCCGCCGAAGGGTGGACCTGTTCGAATTTACAGCCAAAACTCCTCTGGTCTCCTTATTTTCAAGGACTTCGAAGGATCCAGTCTAGGTAGACCACGTCCTTGGAGGATGCAGCCCAGGATTTCGAACAGAGCCTCTGATTAAGAACAGGGCTGCCCGCACTGACGCGGCTCAGGGATTACGTCACACGGAGCGTTGTGCGCAGTGAAATCAGGACATTTCCTCACTTTCAAAAAAAAAACCGGGACGCCCGGGACAGGACGTGAAATACGGATATGTCCCGGGAAATACGGACGTTTGGTCACCCTAGTAATAGGCAAGAACATTCTGGTAATGGTGAAAGACTTGGATGTAAGGTTCACATAGGATGGCTGAATTTGAAAGTGTGGATGGAGAACTAAGAATTAAATCAAATGTTGGTGTAGGAATAGGTGTAAAGCTAGGAATCCTGTGTTACAAAAGTAGATGTGGTTAACATTGCATTAGAGGTAGAGAGGGAGTCTTGTGTAAGAGCAATTGATGTTGTAGTAAAATGTGTGCCACGGGTACTGGATGAATCCTGTGTAAAGCCAGGTGATGTAGAAAAGGGAGTAGGTTGGGTACTTGAAGAATCCTGTGTAGTAATAGGTGATAGTGTAGTAAAACGTGGGGCAGGGGTACTGGCCGAATCCAGTGTAAAGCTTGGAGATCTAGTAACAGGTGTGGATGGGGTACTGGAAAAAGACTGTGTTGGACTAAGTGATGTAAAATGTGTAGCAATGGTACTGGAAGATTCCTGTGATAAACTAGCAGATGTGGAAAAGGGTGTAGATATGATACTTGAAGAATCATGTGCAGGACTAGATGACATAGTAAAATGGGTAACAGCTATACTGGAGGAATCCTGTGTTACAAAAGGAGATGTGGTTAAAGTTGCAGCAGAGGTAGAGAGGGAATCTTGTGTAAGAACAATTGATGGTGTAGTAAAACTTGGGGCAGGGGTACTGGATGAAGCCAGTGTAAAACTAGGAGATCTAGAAAAAGATGTAGATAGGGTACCTGAAAAATCCTGTGTAGGAATAGGTGATGGTGTAGTAAAACTTGGGGCAGGGGTACTGGCCGAATCCAGTGTAAAGCTAGGAGATCTAGTAACAGGTGTGGATGGGGTACTGGAAAAAGACTGTGTTGGACTAAGTGATGTAAAATGTGTAGCAATGGTACTGGTAGATTCCTGTGATAAACTAGCAGATGTGGAAAAGGGTGTAGATATGATACTTGAAGAATCATGTGCAGGATTAGATGACATAGTAAAATGGGTAGCAGCTCTACTGGAGGAATCCTATGTTACTAAAGGAGATGTGGTTAAAGTTGCAGCAGAAGGAGAGAGGGAATCTTGTGTAAGAACAATCGATGGGTAGTACAACTTGGGGCAGATGTACTGGATGAATCCAGTGTAAAGCCAGGTGAATAAGAAAAGTGTGTAGGTTGGGTACTTGAAGAAACCTGTGTAGGAATAGGTGTAGGTGTAGTAAAACTTGGGGCAGGGGTACTGGCCGAATCCAGTGTAAAGCTAGGAGATCTAGTAACAGGTGTGGATGGGGTACTGAAAAAAGACTGTGTTGGACTAAGAGATGTAAAGCAATGGTACTGGAAGATTCCTGTGATAAACTAGAAGATGTGGAAAAGGGTGTAGATATGATACTTGAAGAATCATGTGCAGGACTAGATGACATAGTAAGATGAGGTAGCAGCTGTACTGGAGGAATACTGTGTTACAAAAGGAGATGTGGTTAAAGTTGCAGCAGAGGGAGAGAGGGAGTCTTGTGTAAAACCAATTGATGGTGTAGTAAAACTTGGGGCAGGGGTACTGGCCGAATCCAGTGTAAAGCTAGGAGATCTAGTAACAGGTGTGGATGGGGTACTGAAAAAAGACTGTGTTGGACTAAGAGATGTAAAGCAATGGTACTGGAAGATTCCTGTGATAAACTAGAAGATGTGGAAAAGGGTGTAGATATGATACTTGAAGAATCATGTGCAGGACTAGATGACATAGTAAGATGAGGTAGCAGCTGTACTGGAGGAATCCTGTGTTACAAAATGAGATGTTGTTAAAGTTGCAGCAGAGGTAGAGAGGGAATCTTGTGTAAGAACAATTGATGGTGTAGTAAAACTTGGGGCAGATGTACTGGATGAATCCTGTGTAAAGCCAGGTGATGTAGAAAAGGGAGTAGGTTGGGTACTTGAAAAATCCTGTGTAGGAATAGGTGATGGTGTAGTAAAACGTGGGGCAGAGGTACTGGCCAAATCCAGTGTAAAGCTAGGAGATCTAGTAACAGGTGTGGATGGGGTACTGGAAAAAGACTGTGTTGGACTAAGTGATGTAAAATGTGTAGCAATGGTACGGTAAGATTCCTGTGATAAGCTAGCAGATGTGGAAAAGGGTGTAGATATAATACTTGAAGAATCATGTGCAGGACTAGATGACATAGTAACATGGGTAGCAGCTGTACTGGAGGAATACTGTGTTACAAAAGGAGATGTGGTTAAAGTTGCAGCAGAGGGAGAGAGGGAGTCTTGTGTAAAACCAATTGATGGTGTAGTAAAACTTGGGGCAGAGGTACTGGATGAATCGAGTAAAGGTGTTGATAGGATAATGGAAGAAGACTGTGTTGGACTAAGTGATGTAAAATGTTTAGCATGGGTAATGGAATAATTCTGTGATGAATTACAAGATGTCGTAAAGGGTGTACATGTGGTACTGTAAGACTCCTGTGAAAGACTAGGTGACATAGTAATAGCAGTACCAGTGGTACTGGAATAATCATTGATTGAAATAGGAAATGAAGTTAAAGTTGTCGCAGCGGTAGATGGGGAATATTTTGTAAGACCAGGTAATGGTTGAGTCAAATGTGAGCCAGGGCTGGAGGAATACACTGTAAAACTAGGAAATTTAGTGAAGGGTATAGGTTGGGTACTTGGAGAATAGTGTGTAGGTCTAGATGACACAGTAAAAAGGGTAGGGGTGGTTCTAGGAGAATTCAGTGCTGAAACTGACGATGTAGCAACAGGTTTAGCAGGGGTAGAGGAGAAATATTGTGTAGGAACCGGTGATAGTGCAGTAAAATATGAGTCAAGGGTCTTGGAGGGATTAGATGTAAAGCTAGTTGATTTAGAAAAGGTTTTATGTTTGGAACTGGAAGAATCCTGTGTAGGACAAGGTGATGTGATAAAAATGTGTAGTAGAGGTGCTGGAAGAATCGATTGCTGGACTAGGAGATATTGTAGTGAAAGTGAAAGTGAAGGTTAAAGGTGTGGGTCGGGTACTGGAAGAATCCTTTGCCCATCTAGGAGAGGGTGTAAAGGTTCTAGATGTGGTTCTTAACAAATCTGGGGGTTTACTTGAAAGGGTAATAGTTAATGATTTTAATGTCCTTAGTTTGGGGGAATACTTTTTTTTAGGATAATCAGGTGTGATTTTAGGAGGTTTCATTGTTAACCAAGCTAATAAGGAAGTGGTTCTGACAGTTCTGTAAAGTAAAATAGGTGCAAATGGTCCTGATGTCGCAGATTTATATATGGTGTCTTTTTGCACAGACGGTGGGGTATACTGAGCATTAGAGGACATGGTTAGCACAGAAGTTGGAATATGTGGTGTAAAACTAAGGTAAGAACCAGTATGTACGGCAGGGTTAGTTTTTAGGTGAGCTGATGCAGGACTTGTTGACACAGATCTAGCAGAGGTGAAATGTTCTTTATCATAATGTACATACGTGGGGCTTGAAAAGACGGTTGAAGTAGCAAGTTTTGTAACAAAAGTACCTTTAGTAAGTGGGCAATTGCAGTTATGATCCACAGTATTAAGGTAAGGATAAAACTCAATAACAGTTGTATGAAGTGGGCACTGTGTTTGAGGAAACAGGTTAAAATGCCAAGCCAGTTTACTATGCAGCTCTAACAAAGTCTTAGTCTCCAGATGTGGTTTGCTATGCTCTGTATTCCCTCCCCAGTGAGCACTTGCCAGCCATCTTTTCATAGTACTGCTGTAGCAGCAGAAAGCATTAAAGGAATAGTACACCCAAAACATGATTAGCCTTCATTTTCTACTCACCCCCATGCTGAACAACACTCTGGAGTACTTTTTTGATATCTCAAATGCATCTGGAGATCTGGGAGGCTTCTTGCTGTCTGCTGACATTCAAATAATGGAGGTCTATGGTGACCGAGACAGAAAGGTCCATAAAAGTCCACAAAAAACGTGTCAATATTCCTCCATACTGCTCGTCCAATGTATTCCAAGTGTCCTGAGTGGGTAGCATCCAGAATTTACTCGAAACAAAGTCATTTAGAATGTTTTTAGAGCATAAACAGTAGTGTATAGGATTTCCTGAAAGCGCGCAAATGCACGCTCACGACGCTACGGAAGCCGGCAGACCAAACCAGCGCATTCAGTTCGGCAAAGAAGTCATGCTCTTCCTCAACACTGAAGTCCTCAGACATTTTTCTTTCGTTGTTTCTTTCTTTGCACAGGTAAACAGCACATTTCTTCTTCTACGCTTGCATTATTGGAAGAGCAGACGCTGAATGCGCACTTTCATCTGGTTTGGTCTGCCGGCTTCCGTAGCGTCGTGAGCGCGCATGTGCGCGCTTTCAGGAAATCCTATACACTACTGTTTATGCTCTAAAAACATCTTTGGTCAAAATCTGGTCAAAATCCATCAATGAGATCGCACCAAACAGGAAGTTAAATGCACAAAGGATCCGGTAGATTTCCAAATAAAACACATCCGATCTTAACCCGTGATCCTTTTTTTAACTAGTTTAATTAGTTTCTCCCGTATCCCACGACGTAATGCATCTGAAAATCAACCTCAGATGCAACGCACGCAGTGGCGAGGGTTTGATCCGTCAGATGGAGTTAAATCACAAAGAATTCAATGTTGAATCGGGGCGGCAGCTAAATGCTAGGCGATGGGTAGCAGCCAAAACGTTGCAATTTCACATAATCCTGACGAGATCCGAAAAACCGTAGCAAAAACTAGCAAGCGGGTGATTATGTATGTTCACTAAGTAAATATTATGTAAATAAACCCTACACTTCTCGCTATAAATGTAATCAAAACCCATTTAAATGCAGAAACTGATTGAAATTATTGATTTTCCCACTAAAAGTTAGTCTCAGCCATGTTTATACCAAAACGTTTCAGTTTCACATTATCTTGAAAAATCTTTGCAAGAAACGAACAAGCAAGTGAATATGTACATTCCCTGAGTAAATATTCTGGCAACAAACTATACATTTCTCACTAGAAATGTAATCAAAACTCATTTTAATGCAAAAACAAACTCAAGTTATTAATCCTTCCACAAAAAAATGAGCGAATGTCGGCCATCTATATATATTTTTTTTCTTCTTCCAGCTGGAATCTTGAAAGTCACGTGACTAGGACGTAAAACAATAGAAAGCGTATAGGCAGAACCAGCGGCGTAGGAAGCGGGGGGGACGGGGGGGACATGTCCCCCCCAATATAAAAGCCAGGTGGATATGTCCCCCCCAAAAATTGTACCGCAAAATATTAGATTTTGACAATTTTTTAACTATCGTGCTTTTATTTTGAAGGTGCAGCATAGCATTACGTCACTGTACTCCCCCTCCCCTCTGTGAACTGTTGAGTGTTTGAGCACTCAGAGGGAAACAGCGATACAGAAAGTCAGAAACTTGTGAATGAGGTAAAATGGTCTGTCGGGAATGCTGCTATGAATATTGCTTATTTATAACGTCTTGTTGTCAGTTCACTTTCACATATAGAAACTGAATCTTTTTGGTTTAGTCATCTTAGTCTTGTAGGAAGAGGATTAGGGCCACTGAAAAAAGTTAACAGATTTTTAATTTTTTTTAGTTTAACATGGGGGAAAAAGTCAGAATTCTGACTTTTCTCAGAATTCTGACTTTAATCTCAGAATTCTGACTTTTTTCTCAGATTTCTGACTTTAATCTCAGAATTCTGACTTTTTTCTCAGAAATCTGACAGATGATTAATGTTTCTAATCAATTTACAGTTTTTTTTGGTTGGGGGGCGGGGGGGGGGGGGGGGGGGGCGGGGGTACTATACAGATATATAAAAACAAGAAGGTCTAACTAAAAAATAACCAGAATATATGTTTAGAGTAAAGATTGACTACTTGTGTTTACACAAGCACACAATTTCAAATCTGCTGAGCTTGCTGTGCAAGAAAATGTAAAATATACGTATAAAGAAATATAACAGGAAGTACTGCTAAAACAAACTAAATGTTAAATAATGTAGATATTGGTTTAAAAAATTCTTCAGATTTGGAAATTTGGAAGGAATACATAATTCTGAAATTAATCAACAAATCTGGTAAAAAAAAAAAATAAATAAATAAAAAATAAAAGTTGCACTTTTTTACTTGAGGAATTTGTTGAATAACTTCATAATTATGAGTTTAACTAGTTGGAGGTAATGCTACACTTCTCTTCTTCCTGTCCTGCTCATAAAAGGTAAACATTATAAACCCACCATTAATTTTCTACACTATTTGGAAAACACAACACAAATGTAATATAACAAAAGTATGTTTAACAACAAACATGTTAGCATCAAGCCATAGCCATGTCTCTTTTAGAGACTAGCTCTCTTGTTTTAATGACCTTCTGCTCCTCCATTAATGAGGGGACCCCTCGGGCACGTAAAAAGTTGCCTAATTCTGTCATTTTCCACCAATGTGTTAGCCTGACGTAGTCCTACTCAATTCTAGTCAGAATATGAGTCTGATACTGCTCCATAGAGCTGTGATTATGGGGCGTGTTTCGAACGAACCAGGGAAAAAAATGCCTCTGCACTTAATTGGATAGATCTACAACCAATAAGAGCAACGGAGTGCGTGACGTATGTTAAGCGAGGCATAGTTGTTGTCCACAAAAATCAAAGCGGGCAGTTTCACGCCTAGAATAAGAAGATGAGACTTGATCGCGTTTCTCTGTTCCTCTTTTAAAATTAATTTGCTGTCGATATCTTCTAGAACAGACCTAATAGCAGAATCTACTCACCCAAACTCTCCAGCGGCAGCCATTATTGTTGTCACCCAAGCGCGCTTTGGTCACGTGGTTGATTACATTACTCTTGATCATCTGTCCATCATCGTATAAAGTCCGCCCTGACAATTTGATTGGATCGCCTGACAGTGGGCGATAATACTCGAGCTACTATGGAGCAGAGCCAGACCGAACTTCCCCGAACTCAAACCTTGTGGGCGGGACTAAGTTCTGACTGGCACCCAGGCTACCAATGTGTCACTGGCTCTCTCAAACAACTCACATCTTTGTCAGTGAAGCTGAGTGCTCCACATCTCTGCCTTCATGGTGCCCATCTACATTAAGATCCAAAATTCTGAGAAAAAAAGTCAGAATTCTGAGAAAAAAAAAGTCTTAATTCTGAAAATAAAAGTCAGAATTCTGACTTTTTTCCCGTATTAAACTGAAATAAAATGTAAAAATCACTTAACTTTTTTTTCTCCAGTGGCCCTAATCCTCTTCCGTAGTCTTGGGCTGATTACTCATCCAATATTTAACTGCTAACTTTCTCTAGACGTTTGCCACGCTAGCCAAAATGTTTTTTTTATATATTTTTTTTTATATCTCATTTCAGTACAATGCCACCACCAACTAAAAGGCTGAAACAGCAGCAGGACTTACTCAGATTTTTTTTAAAGAGAAACGTCAGTGTGAGTAACAGTCACCTAACACAACTTGTGTTGAAATTAGCCCGGTCTGGGCGTGCGTTTTACGAGGATTTTTTATTTTTTTCATGGTTTTGATTCACCGAAATGGACAGATGTTATACCTGCCGCGCTCCTGATCGTTAGTTAACCACAGGGAGAATTAATTCTAATTCTTAGCAGCGGCGGCCGCATTGGTCGTGCAGTGGACTGCTGCACAACCACTAAGTAACCAACTAATTAACTTCTGCATCTTTATTTCCTCAAATAAACTGCTGGCTCCTCTTTTTACACTATAAACAGATTAACACAACATTGACAAATCTGTAGTTTTCTCTGTTCTGTACTGCAAATTGGAATTAAAGGCGCCATTTTTACCAAAGGTCTGGACAGACTGGCCACCTGTCTAGGGTGGACCCCGCACCAGCACCTCCCGACCCCACTAAGGGACAGAGTGTACAGAAAATGGAAGGATAGATGGATTTCTACCAAAGGTTCAGAATGCGTTTTTGAACCAGATGCTTCAAAGCGCCCTGTCCATAATTCTTCAACACACTGTAAGCTCCCTCTGTCAGTCAACCTATATAAATTCATTTTTGACCATTATTGCAAGTTTGACAAAATAAAACATATCAAACTTTGCACTTGTGTGGCCTACTGAATTGTTTTGATTTTCTAGTGCGTATGCGGACACTAAATATGCCAAGGGCTGAAGCCCTAGAAAGACATCTCCCTTTGCTTAATAAAAGACTCCAGTCATTTTGTTTGGTGATATGCTCACATCTTATGAACAAATGCATTATGTAAATTTTAAATGCATTATTTTTGCAAACACATTTATAAAGGAATAAAGTAAAAGATTAAATAGCCTTTTTTTTAAGTAGCGTACTTAAGATATGTTTCTGTTGAATATTTACGAATCTCAGATTTCCGACAAGTGTCCCCCCCAATTGTAAACATATTCCTACGCCCTTGGGCAGAACAAACGTAACAGTACCACAAAAAAATGGCCATTAATGTACCTCCACTACGTTTTGCAGTGTGGACCAACGTAGTGGGGGTACATTTTCCCATGAGACTGGGTTGCTTTGCTATTTGGTGTGATAAGTGGTTAACAATATATTTTTGTATGTTTTTAAGTTAGAAAGTACACCTCAAAACACCATCTGTGCAGTCAGTTCATCAGGATTACAATCCTGCCTTAGGATATTATTTCGCTGTAGGGGGGGCTGCAACAGTTGTGATCTTGTAGTTTCTCTTTAAGATACTCTTGTATTGCTATGCGCCACTGCTTCTCTGTAGGGAGCTTGGGAGACATGCAATGCATATACAAGGACTCAGAAGGACACGATAGTTCCCTACTTTTTAGTAAATTTACGGTTTTAGACTCCGCTAATTTTTCAATTTAATTCAATTCAGTTTATTTATATAGCGCCAATTCACAACACATTCAACAATTAAATTTACTTTTTATGTTTGAGAATATAGCAGCCGTTCAACCGGGCTTTGTAAGGTTTGTGAAGAGTGTGTTTATTAAAGGACAACAGTATGGAATTCCCAGAACCATTGTGGTTGTTTTTGACCGTCCTTATGAGTCTGCCACCACTCTCCTCCCTTAAACATAACCCTAAGCATTACAGTGCGCAGGCCCCCCATATAGCGGTAGTGCACTGTCATTGGGAATGCCCAGCAGTAGCTGCCTCAGACCAGCCAGCTTTGCAGGTTTTCTGCACTGTTTGTAAATTAACAGACAAACAAAGGCATGCTCTACAAATAGATGCAGCCTACTGGTGCAACCTCATCATCTTCAGCTACACTGCCAGAAAGTTTCATATCTCTGGCCAGGCTGAGACCTCATCCCAACCTAGTGAAAGCATCAGAGGGGAGAGCATACTATATACATATATGTGTGTAATGAATAACACTACAAATATGTACAACTATTAAAATCTATTTTTTTTATGTTTTGTTTAAGTAGTTTACTAACAGAACACTGCATGCGTAAAGGCCCAAAAGCAATCAATCAATACAAGCATGAAACTCCTTCAGTATAAGTGGTTAATGAGAACTTACATAACTCCAGTCAGATTGAATCGCTGGGCACCTAACATCCCAGATATCTGCTGTAAATGTTTGGTTGGAAAGTATGAGGTGCCCCCAGGGACATAAATCAGAATTACCTTGCATATACACATAACAAATTAAACTCTTCCATATAATATACTGAAACACGTGCATAAACACTACTGGAAAGCTTTCACATAAACTAGTGAAAACATTTACCTCTCATATAACCTACTCAAAAGCTCTCATACAAAGTAGTGAGAACTGTTCATATAAACTGGTGAAAAGCTTTACCTTTCATATACACTACTAGAAAGCTCTCATACACACTATTAGAAAGTTCTCATACACACTACTAGAAAGCTTTCATATACACTACTAGAATGCTTTCATATACACTACTAGAAAGTTTTCATATACACTACTAAAATGCTCTCATATACACTACTAGAAAGCTCTCATATACACTACTAGAATGCTCTCATACACACTACTAGAAAGCTCTCATACACACTACTAGAATGCTCTCATACACACTACTAGAATGCTCTCATACGCACTACTAAAAAGCTCTCATACGCACTACTAGAATGCTCTCATATACACTACTAGAAAGCTCTCATATACACTACTAGAATGCTCTCATACACACTACTAGAAAGCTCTCATACGCACTCCTAGAATGCTCTCATACACACTACTAGAATGCTCTCATACGCACTACTAAAAAGCTCTCATACGCACTACTAGAATGCTCTCATATACACTAGTAGAAAGCTCTCATATACACTAGTAGAAAGCTTTCATATACACTAGTAGAAAGCTCTCATATACACTAGTAGAAAGCTTTCATATACACTAGTAGAAAGCTCTCATATACACTAGTAGAAAGCTCTCATATACACTAGTAGAAAGCTTTCATATACACTACTAGAAAGCTTTCATATACACTACTAGAATGCTTTCATATACGCTACTAGAACACTCTCATATACACTAGTAGAAAGCTCTCATATACACTAGTAGAAAGCTTTCACACATACTACTGAAATGCTTTTACATACACTGGTCAAATATTTGCGGATTTCAGTTGAAACGGAAGCCATTTCAGTGAAACAGGAAGGTAATACACGAAGAAGAAGAAACAGGAAGGAATGTCATTGAACCAGAACTTGTTTTAAACAGAAGTCGTTCTGGCTAGCTTCGTAGTGTTGTGCAATCTCCAGCCGATATTTTACAAAAATAAATTATTGATTATTGCTCAGCTACCCGCTGAACATCTCACAGAACCAGGGGCATTACTCAGCTTTATTTTGGCTTCAACGGACACCCTGTTCTGGATTTTGTCAATGCTACAAAGAGGAACCGGTGGCGGGTTAGCATCGCACATATTTGTGCTATCTCTTGTCGATATTTCCCCATATTAAATCCATCGATGTCTGCTCAGCGACCCACTGAACACCTGACTGAAGCAGTCGCATTACTCAACAATATTTTAGCTTCAACGGAGACTATCAGGACCCTGTCAAATGCTACAAAGCTTGGACAGCAACCGATAACTCCAGCTCCGGACGCGGTGGATAGTCGCTTAGCATCTCTGTTTCCATCCCGCCAGCGTAGCATGCCTCTACCAACTGCAGCTACAGTCAGAAGGGAATCTGCCCCTCGCTATCAAGCTCAACAGTGCTTCGGTACATGGAGATCAACGACAAGGAAAAAAAGGTAATTTGTGATTTTCTGATAAGATCATGGGCTAGCTTAAAAAAAATGGCCCGTATGTTCCGTGTAATGTTGGATCCATTGGTGTTTGATTGGGAATAAAAAACAAACAATTCATTATACATTTAAACGTGGAAAATTACAAGTTATTTAAAAATGACAATATATCAACGTTTTTTTCCCTTTTCTTTTTTACCTCATCCTTACGTCACCAATCAGACTGTTACAAACGGCCCTCATTTTATTCAAAGATTTGTTTTGTGAAATAATTTACTTGTGACTATCAGTTCCCCTGCATCCGGAGTGCGCCACAAGGCTGGGATTCAACACTCTTCTCAGCATAACATTTCTTGTTGTTTTGTCGGTAAAATGACAACACATAATGATGTCGAGGTTTTTAGTTAATCGTCTTGACCCTTTGAGTTTTTCTGTTTTTTGTTTTGTTTTACATAGTTTAATTTTGTTTTGTAATAACCAAGTGAATCAAAGTCTTTTCCGATTTATGTTATGCTCCTTTTAATTTGAAGGATATTAGTCAGTCACCACTGTTTTCAAACACAATGTGTTTTATTTATACAGTTCTTATTTCTTGTTCTTTTTATTTTTTTTGTTGCCTGCGAAAATAGGCTTCCTGAACAGACGAGTGTCAGTTTACTATTCTGATAAATCATGCTCTAAGAGGAAAATAGTTATGCATCAAAGTTTGAGGTTGTTGAGTCAAAGTCTATTTCAGCCTGACACTCACACCCTGTATGGTATCCCATAGGAATTAAACAATCATGCTGTGGGCCGTTCATTCCTCACATTATACATGATATCTTTATGAATTAATCCGTATGATAACACAAGGGGACAGATCTTTACACGGGGAACAGAATAATGCATAAAATGACACACAAACCATATAAAAATCAAATGAGGTCACAGGGCGTTTTGTAATCATGAGATTTTTGATGGGCGAATAAAGTAGAAAATCGTTCAAAAAAATCGCTGAATTATTTTTTTTAATGCTTACATAATCAATAAAAATTTAACAAAAGGTACACGGACCCCAATAATTTATTTATCTGTCAAGACAAAAAGCTAGGTGTAATGAAAGTGAGAAATTTTATGACTTTGTTTTTTTTTATTATTATTCTTTGAAAAATAACTTATAAATGAACAGCAACAATATGAATTCAAAGCCAGAAAATATTGGGGTTTTTTTCTTCAGAATTGGGAAAGATGTTTGGCTTTTCATGCTGCTATTTGATTTTAAATGTAATTTCAGATCCAGACCGCAGTATTTTGACCATTTCAACAAGGATGTTGTACTACTTCCAAATCCATCTTGGGGACTGGTGTGCAACCAAGGGTCAAAACTGAGATTACACAAGCATGGGCATATCCTTAGTGCTTTTGAATTTCAGAAAGCCTGGGACTACAAAACTGTTGTGGAACAGATCAGAGCTGGTTTTGGTGAACGCATTCCAGAAGATGTCAGGTAAAGGCTTGTTTTCTATTTGCACTCGACACATTTACATATTTGCTTTGTAAATTGAATGACTTGTCTGCATTTTAACAATGTTGGGATATATTGCCAAAACGGAGCTAAATCAGTGGGGTGAGCCATCTGGAACCCTCCCCCTTGTTAGCCACCTGGAACCCATCCCCCTTCTCTTCTCCACAAGGGAGAACAAAGGATTCCCTCCAAAACAAGAACAAAGAAGACCCGGCCAACTGCGGGAGGCGGCCACCTCAAATGGACCAGTCAGCCGAATACTCCAACAGGAAGTTCCACCATGTCACTCATGGCACAGACAAATCAGCCGTTACTTCCACAGGAAGTGCTCCCATGTCACACATGGTTTAAAAGCCGGCTCGAGAAGACTTTCTCTCTCTTTTTCCATGGGTTTGCAGCCCGTCAGGAGAGGCCCCCTTTCACGTGAAATACCAGAAGAAAGCTGACTGGAAGTAGCTTTCGTTTTCCTGCGTCAAAAGTCACGGATCGCAGTGTTCCATCGTGCATAGCGGCTGCGCTGACTGGGAGACAGAAGCCTTTGAAGCTGACCGCGGAGTTTCGTTCTCCCCTTCCTTGGACGAATCGGCTGAGAGGACGCTCTTTTGCCGACCACCTCCTAAGATCACCTCCTAAAATCCCTACTTTCCAACTTGTTAGCAGATCAACCCCTCTGCTGCGGCCCGAGCTGACTGAACTTTCCCGAGGGGCGGACCGGTGGCAGAGAACCTCTGCCCGACAGAAACCAAGCTGCGGTTGCTGTGGAAACGCCAACCTCCCTCGACGACGCATCTCACAGTAAAATCAATTTACTTTCCTTTTGATGCATCAGGATTGCTGTGCTCAGGCGAGAGAAAGGCAGTTTAGGGTTTTGAATTAATGCTGATGTTCCTTTTTTTATCTGTGCTGATTAAGGGTTTGTTTATTTGGTTAAAATAAGTGTGTGCTCCTTTACTTTCTTTCTTTGCTTTTCCTGTCCTCTTCGTTGTTTCTGCTTTGAGATAGAGATAAAGTTATCACATTCAGCCACATGGGGTCCCCGTGGTCGCTGCCATCTTGATTACAGGTCGCCCCCCCCCCCATTTCTCTTTGTTCCCTTCACCGCGTGGAGAACAAAGGGGGGTGGTCCCCATTTAGCCACAACCATTCACACACATCACTTCATTGCCAGGCAAAAAGGGGTTTTTGCTGAACGCTGCTATTGTTAATACATGTTCAATAATTTACGAATACTAAGCTGGATGTATTAATGTTCATGATCGATTGCACTGTTATCATTACACCTGCTGCTTTGTTAATGCATTTAATCATTTGCTGATTTTAAGTTGGTTTCAGACGCCAGTAATAGTTTTATTTCGTTGTTTCTATCTCGTTTAATTCTTTATTTTCGATTTTTCTTTTGAACTAGTCATTTAATCTACCTCGTGTTTATTTTTCTAGTAGTGTGTAGTGTTTGCATAGATGTTAGATTTCTGTAATCCTGAATTATTAGAATAAAGACATCATTGGTTAATATGTAGTGGTTTTGGTCGTTCATATAACGGAGGATTTATCACTCAGCGCAAACCCAACCCCTTTTGGTAATAGTAAACAGAGATAGAAGGTTCTTTATTGATAATTTAATAGCTTTGCTGATAACTTAACCGGGACCACTAGACTGGTGGATACCTGGATTTTAACAGCCGGTCCCGGAACCCTCCAGTTGTGGATCAACAACCGGTAAGTAGATAATTCAGGGCTATAATTATCCACCTAAGAACACTAAATTGATTTTGCCTTCGATGTTGAATAGGATAATAATTAACTATAACTCCAGTTCTAGTTAACCATCTATTCATTATCTGCAGGACATTATTTTTGCACAACATATTGGCGTCCCTGGGTGGGCCTGAGACTGAAACTTCCGTTATATGAATAACAGATAAATCATCCAGAAATTAAAAACAGCTAAAAGCGCTACTACTGCTAAAATAGACCGGGTGTATTTGTGGTGTTGCAGCGGGTTTGAGTAGATTTAACGGCCAGTTAATTGAATCTCAGACTTATAATCCAATAGAGAATTGGTGAGTTGGGACTTCAGCTGCGTTGTTTGTTGGTTGCTGCTATTCTGAAGCCGTGAGATCAAATTGTGGATTGGTGCAGCACAAAAGGGTTCTTAAAGTCACAGCGACTGGGTCAGTGTAGGCCACGTTGGCAGAGATTGTCATCTCCCCCTAGTGGTAGCTTATGTAATTACAATTACTCAGCTGGTTCCAGTGTTTTGAGATCCAAATTGTGTAGTGCTCTCTTTGGCGCCATCTGGTGGCGTAAGCGTGTTATTGCAACAACAGTTTGAAAAATTCCCAGGCGAAGGCACCTTGTCTCCCCCTGGTGGTGGCTTCTGAAATTGCAGCTGAATGGTGTAGAGAAGGAGTGACTTGTTTTTTTTTTCTCTTCTTAAATTATTTTTTTTTTCTTTCTTTCATGCTGTTTCACTATTGCTTTCTGTGCTGTGGACAAACAGTATTTTAACGATTGGAGAGTGGTTAAACTTAAACTGCAGGTATAGAGAAACAAAACCTCAGGTTTAATTGTGCAGCTGCTGCCACCTTTTACCACTTCTGCCAGGTTTTCTAACACTGCGTTATCCATTTTGTGTGTAAGAGTTGTTTGTTAACAGTGTTCTATACATATATACATACACACGCACACATCTATACACATATACACACTTTCGAACCAGCCAATCTTACTTACTGAAAGGTGAGTGAATCAAACCATTAGAAACCCACAGATTTAAAAGCAAATTGGCAACCTGTCAAATTAAAGAGGAGGTCGCAAGTTGAAAGCAACCTGCGTATTGTTTTATCCGCACGTTCTACACCTGCCGTATAGGTAACAAACCTATAGTAAACGGAGCGTGTTTGTTTAGTGCGTGTAGTGCTAACACGGTTAGCGATTTGTAGCCAGTGTGCTGCGTTTCCTGCTTTGTGTCTCCCCCTAGCAAATCAAATGGATAGGGATCAGGATCAGCGAGCAGTGGGAGCTGCTGTGGCCTCCATCGAAATGGAAGCCCAGAACTTAATAAGCTCAGTGATTTCGTTGTCAGAAGACGAACACAGAGCCCTTGGTAGTTTGGATCTAGAGGCTTGTGAAAGGGAGATTGAGAAGCTAATGGAGTCAACTAAGAAGCCAGGGAAAGAGATGCTTATTGCAAACGTGCTTGGTCAACTTGCGTTGCTGTATCAGAGGAAGTCCCAGTTAGAAACAGAACTGCGCGTGAACGCCGAAAAACTGCGTGCAGAAGCTGAAAAACGGCATGCAGAAGCTGAAGAAATGCCTGCAGAAGCCAAAGAACTGCGTGCGGAAGCTGAAGGAAGGGCAAGAAGAGCAGAAGAGAATAGGATGGTGACCTCTAACTTCCTGGAAGAACGGCAAAGGGGGGTTGCTTCCTGCCTACAGGATGAAGGGTCAGACGAAGGGTCAGACGAAGAGTCAGACGAAAGATCAGAAGAAAGAACAGAAGGTTCTCTTAAGAGAGAAGAAAGTGAACCCATTCCTGCTTTAGATAAGTTGGATAGAAGGGGGTACCAGGGGAGATCCTCCTCTGGCAGCCACAGAGCAGAGAGCTAGCATGAGGGAGCAGGGAAGGTTCGGTAGTGTAGTGCGTAGTTCCACAGAGCAGAGCAGCTTTAGACCGCAGAGGATGCAGGACCTGAGCAGCATGCCAGGCCCCAGTTATAGAGCGACAAGCAGGTCAGACCAAACACGAAGCACGATCTGCTATGACACACCCTTGCCACAAAGGCAGCTGTACAGCCAACCATGGGACACTGGTGAGCGTTACCGCCCTGAGCCGCGGCCATGGCCTAAAGGCTACGGAGCAACAGGCTCACCAGTGTACCATGAGCGGTCTCACCTGCCTCCAAGGAGGTCAGAGCAGAGCTTTCCACCCTACCGCGACCGTAGCTGGCTAGAGCTCTCAGATGAGGATTCAGATGGTCCAGCCCCCGTCCCAGAACAGGGATTACTGATGCGACAACTTGAATCCCTCGCCCACGACATAGAGCGTTTTGACCCCAGCAACACTGAATCCACCATCGAAGACTACCTTAGAGAGGTAGAACGTTGTCTGTTAGACTTACCCCATCCCTCCGCCCGGGAGAAGTTAAAGTTAATCTGGAAAACTACTTCGAGAAGCGTGCATGTGTTCATAGAGAGCCTCCAGCCCTCTGTTCGAGACCGCTATTCCTCTCTTTGTCAAGCACTGAGAGAGGAATATTCAGTGCACACTGATCCGGGCTCCGCGATGTTCAGTGCCCTCGGCATCCAACAGAAAAGAAATGAATCGCCGAGAGATTATTACCGTCGGTTGTGAGCCGCATATTTTCAGGGGCACAGTGCCCCTGGGTTGGAGGAAGACCACTCACTAAAATATCTTTTCCTCCACAATCTTCATGACAGCATAAGATATGATGTTACCATGTACTGCCGAACCAAAACCCTCACCATGCAAGAAATAAGGAAATATGCACAGATTGCATGGGAAACGCGCGTCCGCACCAGCAAGGGTACAGATAGCGAACACAGGGTCCTGCAGGTTCAGGCAGAATTAGGGAGAAAGTTAGAGTTGGAGGGACAAGAGGTTCCTCCTTCCAAAGCCAGACTTAAAAAGGGATCACGCAACCGTGATACCGGCCCACAAGAAAGGAGAGCTTTCCAGGATTGGAGAAGTTCACAGAATACAGAAGACAGTGGGTTCCAAACGAGGTACAGATCAGAGATGAGCCGATACAGCAGACAGCCTGACCAAAGGAAGCTTAAGAAGGAGTGTGAAGGGAGAGATCAGGATGAGAAGCTAGAGCAGTCAGCCATGAAGGAGATGGAAGCTAACCTCCGTAGGTTGTTAACAGAAATGGTTCGTCAGATCAACAACCCCTCTCACAACCCAGCTGGACATGAAAATCCTCCAGGAAAACCTGACCCGAAGCCTCCATCCGCATGACTAGGCAGGGACTCACCTTCCACAGCTTCCTTATTACACTCGGTGGAAAAGGAAGGTCCAGGTGGTAAACCCCCAGAATCCCCTCAGACCTCATCAGGAAAAACCTTTATTTTGGTCCACCTCTTTTCAGAGAAGACCAAACCCCACTCAGAAAAACATCCCTACCAGGAAGTCAGTAACATTTCTCAGGATGTAAGATCAGAAAATTTATCTTACTTAGACTGTAGAACCGGTTCTGGCCTGTTCAGGTCAGCTGCTGCCCATGGCTCACCTGCAGAGGTCCAGGGAGGTTGCAAAGCAACCCGACACGCTCCCCAGCAGGTGACCAGTCAATCGTCTCCATCATCTGACAGCAAACAGGGGTGTTCCTCAGAACATTCCACCTGCTGTCAGCTCCCATCATCAGCCCTTTTGGAACTAACTCCTCCTAAGCAAAGGGGGGTTACATCCATTTGGCTCAATTTACAGAGGAACTGGATCGGACCAGTTCTCATCCCGATAGAACATACTCAACATCTTGCATTTGTAGCATTCTTCTCCATAGAGCAGGTAGACAGAATGAAATGCAACCCAGAATCCACTTCCGTCCGTGGAATGGAGTGCACCTCCATTCTTAAGAACACATGTGCATAGTACCAGTCAGATTGAGTGTATGTTAACACACAGGAAAACATGCACTGATCTCATAAGGTTTCATTTCCACATTTCAAAGTTTCACAGCTTTTGAACTAGCCTCCTTCTTAAGGGAAGGACTACAAGGTCATAATATCCATAAACCATTTGTGAGCATAATGCACTGGATAGATCCAACAGAAGTGGTAAAACTTGACATGATATCCTCTGAAGTTGTCAGAAATGTATGCAGGTTAGACGACTCATCTGGAACCAGCTTGCTAAAAGGAGTGATCACACGCATCTGATTCCCTTTCTAGTTTTGGTAAAGATTTAAAGTTGAAAAGTCTCTAATGTCTGCAACACCTGCAAATTCACCTGGCTTATAACTTAGTCGTTCCAGTTTTTGTAAACTCTGATAGCTTAGAAATTGGATTCATGCTAAATCTCCTTATCATTCAGAGAGCTAATGCGTATAGGCTTATTCCGCGTAAAACATGAGTTTTGAAAGATAAACCCATGTCTACCTAAACCTCTTCAATATTAGCCTATATTGACATCAATCTCAAGCTCAATCCAATGCATAGAAATGACCTCACAGATGCTATGCAATGTCCATTCCATGGTTCTTATTCCCAGGATCATCACAACGGCGACGGCGCACACAGCGTGCTAGGGAATAAGAACTAGAAACTAGACACCTTCACCCTTTTCCCCTGGATTCATAGCGCCACAGATTCAGAACCCCTGAAAGAAAGAGCTATGAATCATAGTTAGCATTTTTCGCCTATCTCTGTCCTCTTTGCATGCTTCTTTCCTTTCTTCTCTTGTTTAAGCATAAACGCTGAACCAAGAATGCTAGAAGTGCGGTAAATGTACAACAGATGTCTGTGTCTCAATGTTTGGTAACATTGCAATGAGGTTAGTTAGCTAGCTAGAAATACACTCGCCGAGCACCTGCCTCCTCTCCCTGAGCTAGCACCCACCTCTAACGAACGGCCAACTGCACATTGGACACCTAAACGCAACCTTGTTGGCAATATGGATTAATGAACTTGGTTAGCTTTAAAGACTGAGACGGATACCCAATCTTCAAAGCTAAAAGGGGGGAATATGTTGGGATATATTGCCAAAATGGAGCTAAATCAGTGGGGTGAGCCATCTGGAACCCTCCCCCTTGTTAGCCACCTGGAACCCATCCCCCTTCTCTTCTCCACAAGGGAGAACAAAGGATTCCCTCCAAAACAAGAACAAAGAAGACCCGGCCCACTGCAGGAGGCGGCCACCTCAAATGGACCAGTCAGCCGAATACCCCAACAGGAAGTTCCACCATGTCACTCATGGCACAGACAAATCAGCCGTTACTTCCACAGGAAGTGCTCCCGTGTCACACATGGTTTAAAAGCCGGCTCGAGAAGACTTTCTCTCTCTTTTTCCCGGGGTTTGCAGCCCGTCAGGAGAGGCCCCCTTTCACGTGAAATAGCAGAAGAAAGCTGACTGGAAGTAGCTTTCGTTTTCCTGCGTCAAAAGTCACGGATCGCAGTGTTCCATCGTGCATAGCGGCTGCGCTGACTGGGAGACAGAAGCCTTTGAAGCTGACCGCGGAGTTTCGTTCTCCCCTTCCTTGGACGAATCGGCTGAGAGGACGCTCTTTTGCCGACCACCTCCTAAGATCACCTCCTAAAATCCCTCCTTTCCAACTCGTGAGCAGATCAACCCCTCTGCTGCGGCCCGAGCTGACTGAACTTTCCCGAGGGGCGGACCGGTGGCAGAGAACCTCTGTCCGACAGAAACCAAGCTGCGGTTGCTGTGGAAACGCCAACCTCCCTTGACGACGCATCTCACAGTAAAATCAATTTACTTTCCTTTTGATGCATCAGGATTGCTGTGCTCAGGCGAGAGAAAGGCAGTTTAGGGTTTTGAATTAATGCTGATGTTCCTTTTTTTTATCTGTGCTGATTAAGGGTTTGTTTATTTGGTTAAAATAAGTGTGTGCTCCTTTACTTTCTTTCTTGCCTTTTCCTGTCCTCTTCGTTGTTTCTGCTTTGAGATAGAGATAAAGTTATCACATTCAGCCACGTGGGGTCCCCGTAGTCGCCGCCATCTTGATTACAGGTCGCCCCCCTCCATTTCTCTTTGTTCCCCTCACCGCGTGGAGAACAAAGGGGGGTGGTCCCCATTTAGCCACAACCATTCACACACATCACTACATTGCCAGGCAAAAAGGGGTTTTTGCTGAACGCTGCTATTGTTAATACATGTTCAATAATTTACGAATACTAAGCTGGATGTATTAATGTTCATGATCGATTGCACTGTTATCATTACACCTGCTGCTTTGTTAATGCATTTAATCATTTGCTGATTTTAAGTTGGTTTCAGACGCCAGTAATAGTTTTATTTCGTTGTTTCTATCTCGTTTAATTCTTTATTTTCGATTTTTCTTTTGAACTAGTCATTTAATCTACCTCGTGTTTATTTTTCTAGTAGTGTGTATTGTTTGCATAGATGTTAAATTTCTGTAATCCTGAATTATTAGAATAAAGACATCATTGGTTAATCTGTAGTGGTTTTGGTCGTTCATATAACGGAGGGTTTATCACTCAGCGCAAACCCAACCCCTTTTGGTAATAGTGCGAATAAACAGAGATAGAAGGTTCTTTATTGATAATTTAATAGCTTTGCTGATAACTTAACCGGGACCACTAGACTGGTGGATACCTGGATTTTAACAGCCGGTCCCGGAACCCTCCAGTTGTGGATCAACAACCGGTAAGTAGATAATTCAGGGCTATAATTATCCACCTAAGAACACTAAATTGATTTTGCCTTCGATGTTGAATAGGATAATAATTAACTATAACTCCAGTTCTAGTTAACCATCTATTCATTATCTGCAGGACATTATTTTTGCACAACAACAATAATTAGCAACTATTTGCATAAATATGACATGGAAAATATTTTGTATGACATTTACATCTTTGCAGCCTTGAGTTTCTCATGGGTTGTGGCAGTAAGCTTGTAGCCCCCAAACTCCAGGAGGGTCAAGAACTTAATGGGGTGCTGTTACACAAGGTTTTCAAAACCAAAGCCTTGTATGTGAGGCCATCAAAAACTCTTCTGGTTCGTTGGTTTATTTTTTTCATTGAACGTTACATACTGGTAAGAGCAGAAATCATGAAAAGATATCATGAAAAGATCATGAAAAGATTTTATAGTCTGACTCTGATGAAGAAAATGAACCCTTGAACACATGTACCACCACTGGCCAAGGTGACTGTATTGAGGTGGATTTGCCGGAAACCCAGATAAGTCATGAGCAAGATGGCAAGCTGGGAACATGCAGCAATGATGAAGATGTCACCATCATTTCTGTCCTTGGAGGAGATAGATCTGATGCCACACCTGGCTGTAGCAATCATGATGGAAATAACCTTGGACAAAATGATAGAAATCTGACCACAAAAGTCTATGATGAAGACTATTCCTCGTATTTAACTCTTGTGGCATCTATCTCTGATGAATCTACAGATGAGGAGTTGAACTTAGCAATAATGGCCAGTATGGAAAGTCAACAGTGAGTACTCAGATTTAGATAAGAAAAAAAAACTTTCAAGATAAATAATGAAAACAGAGTTTGGTGTAGTGTAAAATGTCTATTTTTACTGTTATATCCATATCTTAATAGTAATATCATCTTTATAGTCATTGCAACATACATTACGACGAAATTTCTTCTCTGCTTTTAACCCATCACCCTTGGGAAAGCAGTAGGCTGCTGGTTAAGGGTCTTGCTCAGAGACCCAGAGTGCCACTACTCCCCAGCTTAAAGGGGCACATTATGTATTCCCCAGACACATTGTACTATTTTCTAGCAAAATCCATTAAGTATGTTCCCTTCAGTAGTTACGAAAAAGCGGTAGATATCAAACATGACTTAGAAGAAATTTGTCTTTCTATCATGGCCATATCCAACACCTTGAAATTGGGCTCTGTTTTTTTAAGACTCACCTACCCTTTCCAACCGTCCTCCTTCAACACCACATCACAACAATGATTATCCATTATGCCATTTACAAACATTTTTAAGATCATTGCTCAGAGAATTAACTCTTGTAATGAACTCAGGAGATGAGCAGTTCCAATATGTGTTTGCTAATTGCTGTAGCGCTATTCTGAATAGCTGAGTAGGAAAGGTGTATAGGGTCAGCTGGGTACTCAAGCTCCAAGAATGACATTTTTTTCAACATGGAGCTTTGTGTTAGCAAACATTTAGGCACCCCAGAATGGTTGCCACAGAAATTTCAAGGATTTCTCAAACATGCATGAATAAATCAAAGCAAAGCTCCGAGTATAGTTTTGATCAGGAAAATAATAATAATAATAATAATAATAACACAACTTAAAAAGAAAATTTATTTGTATATTTTCACCCCTTCTAGTGAGTTTGTTAGAACTTAAATGTTTACATGACTTAAGTTGTTACTCATAAGATAAGCATATTTTCATTTGTGTATTTGTATGTTGTTTTTAGTGTAAAAAATGTTCCAGTTCAAGAAATTCTCCAAGATCTTTCAAGCAAAATTAATACAGCGCAGCAGTCCAAATTCAACATAAATCGCTCTGCTGTCTGGGAAGGAGCCTTGCGGGGATTCCGAAGAGGATCGTACAACCCAACATCTATGATGTGTGTCAAATTCTCTGATGACATGGGAGGACGTGAAGAGGGAGTTGATTTAGGTGGCCCACGAAGGGAGTTTTTGAGGCTGCTAATTGAGACTATTGCTTCTTCCCCTATGTTTGAGGGCAAAGAAAACAGCAAAACCCTTGCTCTTAACAGTTCTGGTAGTGACTCTACAGTTGAAGTATCAGAATAATTATTTACTTATTTAAAGGTGTTTTGTTATTTTAAAATATTTTCTTTTGTTTATTTTGCAGCCTTAAGAGATGATGGGTACTATGAAGTTGGAAGGGCCATGGCTGTAAGCTTGGTTCATGGTGGTCCACCACCAAACTTTCTCTCCCCAACGTTGTTTTCTCTTCTGGCTTACGGTTCTGCCAATCCCGTTTTAGAAGACATAGCTGATACAGAGCTTCTTGAAAAGGTCCAAAAGGTAAGTTCATCTGAAATTTTCACTGGCCTAAAATTGAATTGGAATTAAAACTTGACAAATTATGTAATTTGATTTTAATGGTCTTAGGGGCCAGGACATAATTATACTCATCTGTAAGAACCAGAATTTTCTCCAACAGAAAACCCTGCTAAAATCATATTTATAATTTATTAATATTTTATCATTGTGGGATACTGACACAACTGTAGTTTCATCTAACCACAGGACATTTCTAACATTAATGATGGTCTTTACCCTTGTGTGCATTTTCAAAATGTAATCTGTCTTGTTCTGTTTTTTTTAAAAGCATATGGTTTCCAGAATCGACCTTTCTATTACATTAATAGTGTCCAGTTAAAGTGCAATACCCTGCTAACAATATTTCAGGATTGTATAGTAGTATCTTATTTTAACTGATGTATTTAAAGACATCAGCTAATTTAAGGAACTTCAAATATTTTTCTTCTCCAAAATTATCTGAGTGATAAGTAATCTTAATGACAATTGATTCTGCTACTCCTCACGATACTAGGTATCTGGAAGACCTTGAGAAAGCAAAGGCACCTCTGATTGACTACTTGGCCAATGCAGGATGTCTAAGAACAATGCAGTCAATAGGAGACCGGGACCTGTTGGTGCACGATATTGTCATGTTCCAGGTGATCCACAGGATTCAAGGTCCATTTCATAGGTATTGTGATAACTGACACACAGGTAGTCGTAATAAAGCTAATACATTTTAGTTAGAGGCGATTTGTTCACATCAATAAACCTAACTAATATAAAAGCACATTGAATGTCTTTTATAATAAATTGAAAAGTAACATTTTTTGGAAAGGTCATAAAGTGATCCAATTTATCTTGTTCCCTGTTTACAGATTTTGTGAGGGACTCAAAACCCTTGGGGTTTTGGAGAAAATTCAGCGATATCCGGACAGTTTTCGGTCACTTTTCTGCTATGAACCATGCAAAGTAAATGCAGACCAGCTGGATGATCTCTTCAGGATTAGTTTGTCTCCAGATGGGAGCAACAACAGAGCTGCTGAAGAGATAGTTGTTACATTTTGGAGAGACTATGTTCAAGATGCTGAAGGTAAATTACATAGAATAAGAAATTTAACATTGTCCATTCATTCTTGCTTTATGATCTATTCTGTCACAATTAAGCACAGAGCAGCAGTTGATTCTCATTTCTTCAAAAGGCTCCACAGAAATAATTTTGGTCTTTTTATGTGCCTTAGAACATAAGTTATTTAATACCTTAAAATGTCACATTCACTGAAACTCTTACTAACTCTTTCACCATTGACAACTGTAATCAGACACCACCACAGCAACATTATCTAACATCATTTTTAAAAAACAGAACTGTACATTCTTTTAAATGAACTTGCTCGCTCTACACGCTGTGACCTCATGTTTTTTTTTTCTCTTCATTTGTAAGAAGAGGAAGGGCCTTCCAAACTCCAGAAGATATTGGCCTTTGCAACAGGAGCATCAGTGGTGCCACCTATTGGCTCCTCTCCAACTCCTTCTGTCCACTTCATTCACAAAGATGATGATGACTTTTCTTCACCCTTTCCAATGGCAAACACATGTATCAACTCAATCAAATTGCCACTACACACATCATATCAGGTGTTCAAAGAGAAATTTGACTTTGCGTTAGGAAATACTTATGGTTTCGGTAGGGCATAAACATGCTATGCCAGTGGTTAATATGTTCGCCATTGTGTACTGAAAATACTTTCAAACTCTCCTTTAGTAACTGCGCACAGTAACACATGGTAGCCTTACGTTGATGGGTGGAGGATTAAAATGACGAAAGTATTAGAGGGGGTTTTTGCCTCTTTTGCACAGCTCTCTCAGAAATTCTCACTGCCTGCGTCTGGCTTTCTTAGATACCTACAGGTCAGACAATACGTGAAGGAGACAAATTCAGAGTTTCCGCACAAACCCACAAAAGGTATACTGGATCATATTCTTAACTTTGGAATTAAGAAGAAAGGGGCAATTTCCTTTATAGCTAAACAATTAGATTGTGTGTCCTTATGTGACTCCAAAATACAGAAGTCTTGGGCCATAGACCTCCAGACACCTATTGATGATAATCTATGGGCCAATATATTAAAACGTGTCAACTCCTCGTCCATGTGTGCGCGCCACTCGCTAATCCAGTTTAAAGTTGTTCACAGAGTACACATGTCAAAATCTAAATTGGCAAAAATGTATCCACAAACGGATGCTACATGTGACCGGTGCAAGAGAGGTGAGGCCACTCTGCTTCATATGTTTTGGACTTGCTCCAGTTTGGAGGGATTTTGGAAAGGTGTATTTGAGGCATTATCTACTGTTCTGGGTGTTGAGATTCCCCTTAATCCTCTAATCGCACTATTTAGGGTAACTTCTGAGGGAGTACTCCCGGGTGGGACTCGACTCCCAGTCGGTGGTCACAAAGTGATAGCTTTTTCTACTCTACTGGCACGTCGTCTTATCCTTTTAAAGTGGAAAGACTCTCTACCACCGTCACTGTCTCACTGGATTAAAGAGGTCTTATTGAACCTCAAACTTGAAAAAATCAGATATTCGCTACGTGGTTCTGAACAGAAATTTTTAAAGGTCTGGAAACCCTTTTTTATATTTTTTGATAACCCAGCAACATTGGTATAGTCCTTGATGGCTGTCTTTTATTTCTTAATTTTTACTTTCGTACTGTATCTGTATTTATTTTGGAACGTACAATTTCTCTCTGTGATCTGGCATGTCAGTGCAATGTATTGCTTTCATGGTGACAGCTGGGGTGGGTGGGATATTGGGGTTCTTTATTGTTTTGTATTTTCTTGCAAAAAAATTCAATAAATATATTTAAACACGAAAATGACTAAAGTATGTTTTCTGTTTTTCTTTTAATGTAATGTTTGTTGTTAAATTCAGACACAAAAGCACATCTTTTGAACATGTAACTGGCTCCACTTACTTTCTTGTTCATTTTTTTCTGCCAGATAAAACCCTGAAATTTGTGTTTCACATCTAACATGTGACAACCATATTGTTCGACACCTGCTGTTTTGTGTAATGTTAGTAAAAAAAAAAAGTTGAAATAATGAGGCCAATATGATATGTCTAATGCCAGACATTCAGTTTTTAATTTTGTTACTTGGTCTCATTCATCAAGAATTTTTCTGATGATGCATTCTTTAAAATAATGGTTTTAGTAAAGTTTGTTTATAAACCTCATTTATTTCTACTTTTATACATTGTATTTTACAATATGTTTCACAGGACAAAACAACTCACTGCATAAAGTGAACAAGGGAAGAGAAAATATCTATTCCATGGTTTTCATCATTTTCAAGGGGATTCACACGTTGAACAATGTTCATCCTGGTTTCATTAATGACCGCATTAATATCTGGAACAATAACATTGTTGTTTGTTTGAATCTCAGGTAATGGCCTGTGTTGGTCAATGCCATAATGGTCATTGTTAAAAATGTCATTTATAACAGGTTGGATTCCAATGTTACTTATGATACCTGTATGCCAGAGCTGTAGTGGCGTCTGACCACCCTGTGTGGAGAGGCCATGATTGTTCCACTGATTAATAAATTCTGAAATTGCATGTTCAATTCTTGGTAAATAAACATAATGCAGGCAAAAAAGATGATGTTCATTTAATGAATCTAATATACCTTGTTCCTCCATAAAATTTAAAATGTTTATAAAGTGTCTAGAAACAACTCTATTAAGTTCAGCCCATAGTCTCTCAATTCTCTGATTGTGTACTGAAACACCGGTAATTACACTGTTTAACCCCCTTCTTTCCAGCATAAAACGAGCAACAAGTACATTTTCCATACCATGGTCACATCTGACTCTCAAAGGTATTCCAAAGTTCTCAACTCCTTCCAAGAACAAAGACAGAACACTTGAAGCTCTATTATTTGTTAAGCAGCGTAAATATATTATAGTCCTACTGAAGCCATCCATGCAGCCATGAAGAACCATCCGCCACCTAACAAGCTTATGGTTTCCATCAAAATGCCTGTTGAAAGATTAAAATCATTTTAATAACCCATGTACATGCATCATTTGGATACTAAATTAACAGATATCAAAATTGTTAAAATTTACCATAGTTGATTGGGGCCCTGAACACTGTATATCCTCCTTATTATTGCATGACGCCGTCTCAATGATCTGCCGATGGGATCCAATTGATGCAAGCTCTCTCTGACTCGCCAATGCTGTACTCTTATGCCACGTGATCTGAGGCTTCCAAGTACATATGTTTCACCGGCATTTGGAGTAGTCTGGAGTATGTTAGTGATAATTCGATCAAGTTCTTGATTCGACAGAAAGGCGTATTCTGGAGAGTCTATTCCAAGGCTTTGTCTGTGTCTGTATAGAGTTCTTCGACTGATTCCAAAACATGATGAAATCCTTTGCCAAGTCATCCCAATGGATACACAATGAGAAATCTGTCTGGCGACTATATTGTATCTGGGGCGTCCTCGGTGGCCTGTGGAGGTTGTTGGTGGTACAAAACTGTTGGTTGAATTACTTGAATGTAGTCTGGTAGCATATTCACTCAGCAGATTTTGAAAACATGTAAACAGCAACTGAAGTGTGTTAATAATGTCTCTATTATTAGGATCATATCTAGACATGGCAGCAATGAATGATGACAATGATCGTGTATGATCCTCAAGCTGTCTATACAGTCTTTCCTGGGAAAAACTGGTGGCGTCCTCGCTCTGTAAAGACTCAATGCAAAGCAGGACACTCCTAGAAAAATTTGCAACATCTTCATTGCTCGCAGTATTCAAAACGAACAATTGAATCTGCAACGCAACTAGGATCAGATGAAAGCGCATGGTGTCCCAGCTCTCATAAAAACAGATTCAACTGAAATCCGCAAATATTTGAGCAGTGTATGTAAAAGTATTTCAGTAGTATGTGTGAAAGCTTTCTACAAGTGTATATGAGAGCTTTCTACTAGTGTATATGAGAGCGTTCTACTAGTGTATATGAGAGTGTTCTAGTAGCGTATATGAGAGCATTCTAGTAGTGTATATGAGAGCTTTCTACTAGTGTATATGAGAGCTTTCTACTAGTGTATATGAAAGCTTTCTACAAGTGTATATGAGAGCTTTCTACTAGTGTATATGAGAGCTTTCTACTAGTGTATATGAGAGCTTTCTACTAGTGTATATGAAAGCTTTCTACTAGTGTATATGAGAGCTTTCTACTAGTGTATATGAGAGCATTCTAGTAGTGCGTATGAGAGCTTTTTAGTAGTGCGTATGAGAGCATTCTAGGAGTGCGTATGAGAGCTTTCTAGTAGTGCGTATGAGAGCATTCTAGTAGTGTATATGAGAGCTTTCTAGTAGTGTATATGAGAGCATTCTAGTAGTGCGTATGAGAGCTTTTTAGTAGTGCGTATGAGAGCATTCTAGTAGTGCGTATGAGAGCATTCTAGTAGTGCGTATGAGAGCTTTCTAGTAGTGTGTATGAGAGCATTCTAGTAGTGTATATGAGAGCTTTCTAGTAGTGTATATTAGAGCATTCTAGTAGTGTATATGAGAGCATTCTAGTAGTGTATATGAAAGCTTTCTAGTAGTGTATATGAAAGCATTCTAGTAGTGTATATGAAAGCTTTCTAGTAGTGTGTATGAGAACTTTCTAATAGTGTATATGAGAGCTTTCTAGTAGTGTATATGAAAGGTAAAGCTTTTCACCAGTTTATATGAACAGTTCTCACTACTTTGTATGAGAGCTTTTGAGTAGGTTATATGAGAGGTAAATGTTTTCACTAGTTTATGTGAAAGCTTTTCACTAGTGTTTATGCATGTGTTTCAGTATATTATATGGAAGAGTTTAATTTGATATGTGTATATGCAAGGTAATTCTGATTTATGTCCCTGGGGGCACCTCATAGGAAAGGGTACTCTCTTTCACTGTGTATGGGAGTGTCCAAAGTTACAACAATATTGGAACTTGGTTACGCAAACTTTGTCAGAGATTGTTGGAGTGAATGTACCTGCTGAGGCCAAAATGTGTGTTTTGGGTATTTATCCAGAGAACTGTGCCTTTAATTCCAGACAGTTAAAACTGATTGACTTTGGACTCGTGCAGGCCAGGAGATTAATATCTCTATACTGGAAAAAAATGGATATACCATCAAATCACATGTGGGTGAAGGAGATGACATCGTGTATGGCTCTGGAGCGACTCACTTATATTGTCAGAGGAAAAGGAGCAAAATTTGAAAAGACATGGTCACCGTTGACCGAGTTTCTAAAACGTTACAAAGGACATTAAGAGAACTGTGCTGAGATGGCTGGGTTTTATTATTATTATTATTATTTTTATTTTTTATTTTTTCCTTTATTCATTATTTTTTTTTTCTTTCTTTTTCGCATTGTTCATTATTGTTTATCTATGTTTGTTTGTTTTGGGGACCAAGTTATTTAATGAGAATCTGTGTTAAGTGTATCACCATCACTTGCTTTTTTTTGTTATGTTATAAAATTCAATAAAAATATTTCTTAAAAAAAAAAAAGTATTTTACTAACATAGTTCTCTCCTATATAGAGTAAAGATTATCCTAGCAATGAAAAAGACAATACTGCACAGCAGTTGCCTGGAGCCTAAAACCAATAGCACGATGGCAGAATATTATCATGTTTTTATGACTAACTGTATTTTTGGCCCGATACAAAATATCAGCTGTGTTTCCTCTTTCTGTTGCTGATGTCTAGTTGTAATAAATCTATTATTATCTATTAAATCTATTATTCTATAGGCCTGTGATGCTGACATGGCTCTCCTATGAAAATATGTATTGTACTAATAGTTTGGTTAATTTGTTTACTAAAACAATACTAACAATACTAATGCCCCATTGAAGCAGCAAAACTTTGAATTTTCCAACTCCAGCATCAGCTGCTTGTGGAGTGCGACACGTGCCTCAGATGCTCGAATATTTATAAGGTGCTGTTTCAGCTGCTCAGATGCATTAAGATGCGCTCCTCCTGCTGCTGGAGATGTGCTTTAGGACCTTGTGATGTGCCTTGATGTACATCAATCATAGACTTTGCACCTACACCGACCGCTTCTGCAGCCCTAATTGCATTTGGTGTGAATGTAGCATTACAGATAAACACATCTTTGTGTTAACTGGTAACGGACAACCTTTAGCATTGATGCTGCTAGTTACTGACATTGTTGCTAAATAGTAGTCAGTGCTTAGCTGTCCATCCATCTCTGCAGATAAACCTTTATATATTGTTCCACTACTTGCATTTTTGTCTAGAACATTGCTGTAATGTCCTGACAATACATCAACTACATAGTAGCTCTGGTTGTATGTTTGAGTCATTATTTTGATATATAAACCTCTGAATACTGTAGGTCTAAAATATTTGGAAGACATAAACTGGTTGTCTCCCAGGGATAGCCTGTTTACTGTAACTAAATCCATCTCCCAGAGAACTCCTAGCCGATATCCTTACCCTTGTTGTGATTCTATAGTTAAATTCTATTCCCAGCCCGCTGGGAATTTATGTTTCTGATACTTTAAGATGTTTATTGCCCTCCCCTGTAGGGGTGGTAAAATATCTTATTTAATCAGATATTATTTCAGCTGTTATATACTGTTTATGACACACAGTCCTACTAACTGTGTGTTAGAACAATAGATGAAAGAGTGATTCAAGCACTAATCATGGTCAAACAGTTATCTCTGCACATACATGGAATAAATTCACCACAACTTCTGTTCAAAATATAAGATTTTATTAACAGAAATCATTCAGCTCCAAGTCAAACATATTTCAGTTTAACACTCTCAACTAAGACTAGTAAAACTCAACTAAACTAAACTAACTACTATGTACAAAGAGGAAGGGGAAAACGGTTGAAAACCATATTACAGTTTAAGATGGATTCTGTGTTTGAAACCAAAGTTTATCTGGAAGAATTTGGGATATGATCAAATTAGCTTTTCACTAATTTTAAGGACATTGGAATGTTTTCAGACCAATTCACAATGCAAATCCATGAGGTGAATAAAACATTATTTGGCCAAATAATGTTCTATTGAATGATTTGCTTAATCAAGAACCAATAACCTTTAGCTAAATGATTCTTTACCCTCTTTGAAATAGCTAGCAGCGAATAGACATCAGGATTCCACTAAATGACTCTTGGTCATACTTGGTAATGGAAATGTAAAGAGCATCTGAGGAACACATGAACACTAATGTTACATCAGTGTTTAAATCCTTAGTGAATAAAGCTTGTCTAAGCTTTAGCAACAGCTCAACACATATTCCTGTAGCATAGTGTAGCATTCAGTCCATTCTTTAGCATCAATTAGCGTTGTCTTTACTCCGCAGTAAACACACGATATGATTAGCATCATCAAAAGACACATTGCTTGTTCTGTCCCTAATCATGCCAGACCTGCAAACCTTTTTCCATGTCCATTTGGAAAGCTTGAGTTTCATCCATTTGCAGCTCTGCAGTCAGGGATTCTTTGTCTCAGTCTCACAGCAGGGGTCCTCTCAGTCTCACACCAGGGCATGCTCCTCATCCAGTTTGGCTCTGTAAGTTCTGAAACTCAAGAGAAATGTGTTGCAAAAGTTCTGTTTGCAGCAGTTTGGTTCTGAAGGGTTCGACTTATCCTCGATGGTTCTGGGGATCTGGTTCCCCTGGGGCCCGCATCTCCACTGTGGGCCACAGTGGGCCCCAGCTTTGAGAGCAGGAGCCGAAGGGACCAGGAGAGAGGTGCTGGAGCAGAAGAGCAAAAGAGGCAAAAGAGGCAGAATCCTGTGTGCTCTGTGGTTTTCTCTGTCCTCACAGAGGGGGGGTGGTGGTTGGTCACACCTCTGTGACTTCCATGTGGCTGCTTTGGCTGAAAAAGGGGGGGCTGCTGAAGTCCCCCAGCTATTATTCACCAAAGCTGCGTTTTCTTCTCTGGTCATCCTATCAGGATGAAATATGGACACTGGTTCCCACTGTCCAAAAAGTATGATCATGGGAAATGGCATAACACCCTCCTGCTGAAGAAAACAATATCCACAGCACCCCAATCTACCTCCATATTTTGTGGTGTTAGTGGATCTCTGTTGCTCCTGCTGCATTGCAAAAAGCCACAGGTTTATAGGGCAACAGTGGCGTCAGATGTAGGAGTTTGCCCTGAAATCGAAGGATTGACGGTTCAAGCCCCGGCTCCGACTTTTAGTGTCGTTGTGTCCTTGGGCAAGACACTTCACCTGCATTGTCTACTGATGGTGGTCAGAGGGCCTGGTGGCGCCAGTGTACAGCAGCACCGCTTCTGTCAGTGAGCCCCAGGGCAGCTGTGGCTACAATGTAGCTTGCCACCATCAGTGTGTGGGTGAATGACTGAATGTAGTGTAAAGTGCTTTGGTCAAGTCTCCTGACTTGAAAAAGCGCTATATAAGTACAGGCCATTTAGTCGGGTTGTACTTAGGGTTGGGAATTGATAAGATTTTCACGATTCCGATTCCCTTATCGATTCTGCAAAACGATTCGATTACTTATCGATTCTCTTATCAATTCTGTTAACAATGAACTTGGTAAGTGCACAGAGACATTCGTCTACCTTAGCCTGGAACATTCTATTTCTGCCTGCCTCAGGTGAAAACAGAAGGCAGTGAACGACAGCTGCCACCCTCTGAGCCAGCCAGGCTACCCATCTCATCACAGTCATCTAAATCTAATGGAGAAGGAATCTGTTTAATGAAAAAACATTACTGTACAATTTCAGGAAATAAACTCACCTAACTCTGATTTAAATAAATGAGCGTCACCTTTCTCTCACTCCCTGAAGTGCAGAGCAACTTCGTAGCATGTTTTGTTACATCCATTGCAATAGCTAGAATCATGTAAGAATTCCAGCTACCAGTAGTTTTAATTAAACATGCTAGCAATAAAGGGCTGGATTGATGAGAAATGCACACTCCCTTAATAACCCCGAAAAGAGGTAGGAAATTGGTTTATTTCTAGAAATGGCATATGATTTACTTGGAACCACATTAAGCACAGCCAGTGATATAAAACTAGCTACTTACCACCAGAGTTGCCTTCCATGCTGCTTGTAACTTTAGCTTCTGTCCGAAAGCATCAAAAACGCGACATTCATTAAAATGTTTGCTATGTTGTGTGCGCAGGTGTTTCTGCATGTTGAATGTATTTCCTCCTGCGGATGTAATTGCCACTTTGTAATGATTGCAAAGTGCCTTGTTGCCATCTTTCTCTTCCTTAAAAGCGAACCAAACTTTCAATCGCTTTTGTTTTGCTTTTCTAGAATTACGCCTGGTCACGTCGTAGTTGTTTACTGAAGGTCTTGTGCGTAACTTGTGTAAAAAAATGTGACGTAAGTCATGCTGCCCAGAGCTAGGCTCTGGTGCTGCCTGGAATTGTTAAGAGAATCATTAAGCGAGCTGCCAGATGGTGCCATGGAATTAGAACACGGAACCGGTTCTGAACAGGAACCTGTTTTCGATTCCCATCCCTAGTTGTACTCATTCCATTTTCAAACAATGTAGTGATCCAATAACTATCACAGCTTGGGATATAGTCTTACATTCCTGATCTAAATTTCACCACAACTCTCTGTAACCAACAACGTGTCTGCTGTGTCCCTTGGTCTTCACAAAGCTGTTTTCCAACTACTTTTCTATACCAAAAAAATTGAAAATTGAACAAGGTTTATACTGAGGTTTAGTTACAGAGAGGATTATCAAAGAGGTTAGTTATTTATTAACAGCAGCACTACATTTCAATCAGTGTATTAAAAGAGGCATCATTTCCTTTTGACTATCAAATTTAATCCAAACAAATTGTCTTAAAGGTAAGAATTTTAGTGTGACAAATATGAAAACGTACAATCATTCTGTGTGGCTTTACATGACACCGAAAGATTAATTTAGTAAACTTGAGGATAAGTTTTAATTGTATTATTTTGAGATATCTTAAGTTGTCATACTGTATCTTGTATTGGTTTCTATGTATTTAGTCACTTCAATGATGCATGAAAAAATAAAAAAACGTACCTGTGGTTCAATCATCCAAAAAGTTTTTGGTCTTCCAAAACTGTGTCCTCTGTATTTGGAGGCAGAAAACACTGGAATCTTGTTGACTGTGTCATAAAGTGTCACAAACATTTTGCTGTTGTTGAAAGTCTGACAGATGGGTTTGTATCTCTTCTGGTACAATATGCTTCCTTTCTCCAAGATCCCTGGAATATTGGGTGGGGTTTGCTGCAGAAAGAAGTCTGAGCATTCTGACAAAGAGTTCACCCATTCACTTCCCACGGGAATCATAGAGGAAAGTACCAGAACAACGAGTGCCAGTGAGCTTTTCACCTTCTGAAGTTCCATCATCAAAAGCTTAAAAAAAAAAAAAAAAAAGCTTTGCTGACATGGTAGAGATACCGGAAATAAGATTTATTATAATAATAGACAGTCACTCACTTGCTCACTTACTTACTCACTTACTTTAAAAGATCTCAACTTACCCTTTTCACTTGGGGGTTGAATTTTAATCTATGATTCAAAAGCAAGGATGTAGATTGTGTTAACTCTCTTTGTGAATTCTTAAAGTTAAGTCTTCTAGGCACAGTTCTTAGATGTTAGTTCTGTAATCTGCTGAGAACCAAGAGGATTAATGTTGTCAAAATAGTGCATCCACGCTTCCAAACACTTGTGAAACAACAAGAATCCAATTTTACAATAAATAAAATCTCTAGTTTTTATTTATATAGTATATACACTATATTGCCAAAAGTATTTGCTCACCTGCCTTGACTCACATATGAGCTTAAGTGACATCCCGTTCCTAATCCATAGGGTTCAATATGACGTCGGTCCACCCTTTGCAGCTAGAACAGCTTCAACTCTTCTGGGAAGGCTGTCCACAAGGTTTAGGAGTGTGTTTATGGGAATTTTTGACCATTCTTCCAGAAGCGCATTTGTGAGGTCGCACACTGATGTTGGACGAGAAGGCCTGGCTCTCAGTCTCCGCTCTAATTCATCCCAAAGGTGTTCTATCGGGTTGAGGTCAGGACTCTGTGCAGGCCAGTCAAGTTCATCCACACCAGACTCTGTCATCCATGTCTTTATGGACCTTGCTTTGTGCACTGGTGCACAGTCATGTTGGAAGAGGAAGGGGCCAGCTCCAAACTGTTCCCACAAAGTTGGGAGCATGGAATTGTCCAAAATGTCTTGGTATGCTGAAGCATTCAGAGTTCCTTTCACTGGAACTAAGGGGCCAAGCCCAGCTCCTGAAAAACAACCCCACACCATAATCCCCCCTCCACCAAACTTTACACTTGGCACAATGCAGTCAGACAAGTACCGTTCTCCTGGCAACCGCCAAACCCAGACCCGTCCATCAGATTGCCAGATGGAGAAGCGCGATTCGTCACTCCAGAGAATGCGTCTCCACTGCTCTAGAGTCCAGTGGCGGCGTGCTTTACACCACCGCATCCGACGCTTTGCATTGCACTTGGTGATGTATGGCTTGGATGCAGCTGCTCGACCATGGAAACCCATTCCATGAAGCTCTCTGCGCACTGTTCTTGAGCTAATCTGAAGGCCACATGAAGTTTGGAGGTCTGTAGTGATTGACTCTGCAGAAAGTTGGCGACCTCTTCGCACTATGCGCGTCAGCATCCGCTGACCCCGCTCCGTCAGTTTACGTGGCCTACCACTTCGTGGCTGAGTTGCTGTCGTTCCCAAACACTTCCATTTTCTTATAATACAGCTGACAGTTGACTGTGGAATATTTAGGAGCGAGGAAATTTCACGACTGGATTTGTTGCACAGGTGGCATCCTATCACAGTTCCACGCTGGAATTCACTGAGCTCCTGAGAGCGACCCATTCTTTCACAAATGTTTGTAAAAACAGTCTGCATGCCTAGGTGCTTGAATTTATACACCTGTGGCCATGGAAGTGATTGGAACACCTGATTCCAATAATTTGGATGGGTGAGCAAATACTTTTGGCAATATAGTGTATATAGCTTAATACACTAGGGCAGGGTTCTTCAACGTTTTCCAGGCTAAGGACCCCCAAACTGTTTGTTGAATTCATGTTAATGTGTATTTAAAGACATTTCAATTAGTGGACAATATAGCACGGGTAATATTAAAAAAAAAGTCTAATCAACCAAAACTTTGCAGCTGATAGCGGTTGTGTCCCTCTCATACTTTTTCACGGTAGTTTTCTTGAGAAAACAAGTTAACTTTCTAATTTTTAAGTTTTCTTTCAGGTTTTCAGGTTTATTTTGCTCCATGTTTTCTAGTTTTATTGTTTTAATTCCTATTTTGTTGTTTTTTCTGGATATATTTGAGTTCCCAGGTTTTTTTCTGTTGCCCTCTTGTTTTGGTCCCTACTCCCTTCTAGGATCCACTCTTCAACACCTGCTCCTAATCAGGTCATTAGTGCTGTCTTTGTTCAGTCTCCCATATAAAAACTTCATGTGCAGTTCCTCAGTGCAGGTTCCTCATCTTTCTCCGTCTTTTCCTGGCCCCTTGTGCATGCTTTCTCTGATGTCTCAATGGTTCTGTTTTTTTTTTAAAACATGTTGGATTTTTAGATTCCTGCCTCAGTTGCTTGTGAACACTCCATTAAAACTACGAGAACTCACCTTTGCCTCCCTGCCTCTGCATTTGGGTCCTCAACCAAACCTTGACAATCTCAAGAAATCAATAACTGTTTTCTTGTGATAACCAGATAATTATCTGGTTATCTCGAGAAAACACTTAATGGTTTAACCGTGATAACCAGACATTGATAATATATGGATGGTTGGTTAGAAAAGATAAAGCTATTTCCAAAACTAAATATGTTATTAATAGCATAATAATAGGCCTTGTTGGATATTTAGGTTTACTGAACCATATCTTATGATAGCTGGATTTGTTTCATATGTGCTAACCTGAACTTCTATAAAAAAAAAATAGTTTGATATATTGAACTAACGGCTATTTATACAATAAACCTAATAACATAATGTTTTTAATATATTTGTATCTATCTGAAATTATAATAAATTCTAATATATGTGTAATGGTTTTCTGTATGGCTCAATTTGTGGTCAGTGCTCACTTCTTTACTTAAATTTTTGAACATTTTCTCTCATTCCTTTTTACATATATGTTGAATTTAAGTTGAATATGTTTACCTTTTTTTAACAGCTGATCAATTGTAAATATCCCATAATCATTGTTGATAATTTCAGTACCTAGTGCCTTTTATTATAAACACCTATTTTATTAGGAGCTATATTGAAATTGACGAAGTGTGATAAAAAAATCAGATAATTTTCATTACTTTGTTTTCTTTTACAGATATAGGTGCCTATGAATTTCTATTTACTCTGGAATTATTATCTGCCAATTCAAAAGAATCAACAAGACAACTCTTGCTTTGCTTATTTTTTCCACATGAACAATGACAGAATTTCAAGTTTGAATATATCTATTCAATGGAAATTTTAAGGATGCTTAAAAAAATAAGCCATTTGTACTGAATATCGATGTAAAATGGAGCAGAGAAAAAATAAAATCATGTAATCAGTGTCAATGCTTTGCCCTAATTTACATTCATTACAAGACTCATTGCATAGTTATATTGTAAACATAAAAGAAAGAAAATGAGGGGGCATCTTACCTCTCATTAGATACCTCTTTATCTTTTTGACACTCATATGAACATGCAGCAGAGAATGGAAGATATACTCTCCTCAAAAGGACCGTCAATGAACGATAACACCCAACATATGCAATTAGCATTTCCTCTTTTTTTGTTTTCTTCTGTGAAAGACCTAGGTTGCACTTCACTTCAAATTCACTGAATGGAGTTATTATAGTTTATGTATTTTTGTAAACTCAGGGATTTGTACGCAATGGTCCATCTTAAGACACATACGCCTCTCTTTTTAATCTTCAAATGTTATGTCTTTTAAACAGTTAGACATTAGACAAGCTAGAAGGGCATTTCAGGTCAGATCATGAAGCATTTCTAATTCTGATTAGACATTTATGGTATATTATGGTAGCTTTCTTTATTATAAACAATCATTTTTAATAGGAGCATGATAAATGTGCAGCTTTACAGGTTACAAAACTGTAAGCAGTTGTGTAACCAGCAGAGAAAAATATGACAGAAAGTTATTTAAATACTAAATAGTATATATGCACACAATGCCCAATAGCAGTTACTAAGTGTCCTACCAGGTAGTCAGCATCATATGAGTCCCACAGGGGATGATACTTTCACTACTCCTTTTTTACTCTATACCTCCAATTTCCAGAACACAATAGACTCCTGTCATCTGGAGAAATGCTCATTTGGTCTGTCAAAGATGGACAAGAAACCGAGTATGGGAGACTGTTGGACTGCTTTGTGGCATGGCATGGGAAAAAAAACTGAGCCTGAGTTTAAATAAAACAAGGCAGATTGCAGAAGAAACGAGGAGAAGAAGAGGAGGTGGTGGAGTAGCATAAATACATCAGGTTTTACTCTCACAACAGACTACACTGTAGAAGTAATAGTGAGCTGCCATGCAAAAGAGGTGAAGAGCAGATCGTACTTAAGTGGAGATGTAGGTCTTTCACTGTTTGCAACAAGATGCTGCATATTTTCTTTAACGGAATAGTACACCCAAAACATGATTAGCCTTCATTTTCTACTCACCCCCATGCTGAACAACACTCTGGAGTACTTTTTTGATATCTCAAATGCATCTGGAGATCTGGGAGGCTTCTTGCTGTCTGCTGACATTCAAATAATGGAGGTCTATGGTGCCCGAGACAGAAAGGTCCATAAAAGTCCACAAAAAACGTTTCAATATTCCTTCATACTGCTCGTCCAATGTATTCCAAGTGTCCTGAGTGGGTAGCATCCAGAATTTACTCGAAACAAAGTCATTTAGAATGTTTTTAGAGCATAAACAGTAGTTTATAGGATTTCCTGAAAGCGCGCACCAGCACGTTCACAACGCTACGGAAGCCGGCAGACCAAACCAGATGAAAGTGCGCATTCAGCGTCTGCTCTGCCAATAATGCAAGCGTAGAAGAATAAATGTGCTGTTTACCTGTGCAAAGAAAGAAACAACGAAAGAAAAATGTCTGAGGACTTCAGTGTTGAGGAAGAGCATGAGTTCTTTGCCGAGCTGAATGCGCACTTTCACCTGGTTTGGTCTGCCGAGGTTTCCGTAGCGTCGTGAACGCACTTTCAGGAAATCAGCTACGCCTGTTTTCTTTAGAAGCAGGCGTAGATTTACATTTTGTTCCTTTTTGATACAAAATATGTTTACTCTCACATTCTGTAAAAAAAGAAATTCTTGGGAGTAGTTTCTGAAAAAGACTTTTTAAAAGTAATGAAGCTGGATATATTAGCATGTCACACCACAGCTATTTATTTCGGTGAACTGCACACATCTAATATTAAAATCCTGTTGAATTTTTTATTTTATTTTTTATAAATGTTGAATCAGAACTTTTACATTTCATCAAACCGACTTAAAAAAATTACAGATTTTTACAGATAAATAAGTCACTACCTCAACATTAGCTTAAAATTAGGTAATAACACACTGAGCCTGGCCTTAGCCACCATCAACTGCTAAGTGTTTGGGTTCTTCACATCTGCATTGCTGACCTAACATGTCACACTTGTAGGAGCATATATTTTTTGTGAAAAATGCAAAATGCTGAAACTAAGAAGTTTTTCTGCTATAATATTTTCAGGTGGGGGGGAGGTTTGACAGGACCCAAATGCAGACACAAAAGCTAAAGGTGGTTTCTTGCAAGATTTATTTAACCAAAAAGGGTAACAGAAGCAAAAACCCACAAACATAAATCCACAAAATCCCAAAATACTGAAAACCAGGAATACTCACAACTAAAAAAATTCAATTGAATTCTGCAGCATGCCACAGATTATTGAATGACATGACAGAGCATGTCATCTCACTCCTAACCTACTAGTGGATATGTTACAGTTGCTACAGTGATTTAGTGGGATAATCTAAAGGTCTAAAATTCAATATTAATCAATAAATGGTTGGCCTGATACAGGAAGGAAAAAATAAACAGTTAAATAGATTTAAAATAGTTTTGGTAACAATTTGCAAACATTGTTTATGGATAGATTGTAACCATTGTTTGAACTATAGCTAGTCTCCATAGATCACATTCTCCATAGAGCCTAGTAAGAGGTCAACAAGGTTTTCCTGTCACTTAATAAAAACACCAGACGACAGCTGCCATCTAGTGGTTAGATTCTGCATTACAGGTTCTATCAACTAGACTACCCTTAACACTTTGTTTTCTTTTATTCATTTGGTATGAAAGTATCATTGTATTTAAACAATCTTTCCCTACAAGTAAGCTTTAATTATACGTCTATTTTCATTTTAAAAAATTAAATAAAGAACATATATTAATCTGGAAACTCAAAATGACACATCCTTTATAGTGCCAAAGCCAACTCTGAATGGAAGCTTGGAAGCAGAAGGGTCTGATTGTCCATTTCAATTGAATTAGTACCTTAGGAAACCTTTTTAATGAGTGGAACGTCATCAGTTCTAGATTACAAAGAGTTACAAGCTTTCCGTCTCTCTCTAAACCCCAATTTCCTGCCAACATACTGTGAAAAGAAGCCCACCTTTACCACAAAGGACACATAGCTTTGGCCTTAGTAGTATCAGAACCTGTGAGCTGCGGGAATAAGAAACAGTGAGATGTAATTAGACTAACAGGACACTGGAGGGTTTTAAAATATGAATCATTGAACAAATAATTTACACAAGGTTGGTGGATGTTTTTCTTATCGTGCATCTGATAGTAAAGCTTTCTCAGGTTGGCAGCAGAGACAAACCTTCCACATTACAGGTGTTTTTTCAATTTTTCATGCATTTGATTGATAAATGCCTGAACCTTCTACGGAACTCCATCATATTTACCAATCTACAGAGGGGTTCTTCTTGTTGGTTCTGATACAGATCAAGAACATCCTGCAGCAGTTATATGTATTTGATGTCAAATAATGAATAAAGATGTCTGGATTTGTTTGCACATTTACCAGTTTTTATCAGCTTCTTCTCCCTGCTCCTTAAACTGTTAAATTACACACAATTTAATTTTAAACAGCATATTTCACTTTACTGAATAAAAGCACCACTTTTTCGGTTGCTTTAATCAATTGATTACATTTTGAAATTAATTACTTCCAAATTCTACATAACTTAAATTATGTTTGATTGATTAGACACAGTTAATCACATTAACATCTAAATTATTACCATTTTGGTCTTTTGTCCTCATTTATGCTTTATAAAAATGCTACAGAAGTAAACACATATTAGAAGTATCATTACATGAAGCCATCAGAAAGTCAGTGATTTTACAGAGGCAAGAGGAACAATGGATTCATCGTTTCACATCTTTTTTTTATTTTTTTATATCAAAAGTGAAGAATATGAATATTTTTCCTAATTATAGATATGTTGGAATATCATTTCAAAAGATTGTTATTAGCTAATATGTTCCCTTCAAATTGAGCCTAAAAATATTTTGAGCTTTAAGGCTTGCTTAGCTAAAATGAGCCTAAAATATTTTAATCACATACCATTATCAGGAGCCATTTTATGCTGAGGATTTCCTCTATCAACAACATTCTCCTTTAGATGAGTATCTTCCTTAAAGTTTAAAAAAAGAAAGTGCTAAGCAGTTTAGTGTTGTTCTCAAAGGCTAATTTAATAATAAAAACACAAAGACAGTTGGTTTTTTTCAGCTTTATTGCTTTAGTGCAATGAACTCTCACAAAACGACTCTACTGGTCGTGTGAAAAATTTTGTAACAAAAGAGGAAAACAATGTAAAAGCATTTTGTATAAAAACACAAAGAGTTTTGTTGCAAAAGAGTAAAATGTAAGATAAAACTTATCATTTACAGCACCAACTCTTTATATAATAATATGCTAGTTTAAAAAGTCATTTCCACAGAGCTTTATTTAAAACCACAAATAACATTCTCTTTTCATGTAATAATAACATTTAGGTCTTAAAAAAATAAAGTGTACCACTGCAGAGCAAGGCTGCATATCCAAAAAATGAAATAAAGAAATAAAACCTATACATTGAAAAACAGTAAATGTATTAAAACGCTTCATTTGTAAATTTCAGAGTTGAAATTTCCATTAGATTTTCACATTTACTTTATTTTCAGAGAAAGTTTTTTTATTGTTTTTAAGAGAAAACAAATGAATGTTTTTACTAGTGTTGCACCGATGCCATTTTTTTGGCCCCGATACCAATACCCGATACATGGCTGTGCAGTATCGGCCGATACCGATACCATAATAATGTAAAATAATTGCCATCATGGCTTTGTCAAGCTGCTGCCTACCTTTGGGAAGCAGGAAAAAATCTAATACAAAGTGAATCCAGTAGAACTTTTTATTGCCTACCTGGAATGGGTGACAATAGTTGAATAAACTAATGGCTCTCAAAATGGTATCGGTGCCCTATTTATTGGCACTCGCCGATACTGATACCACCATTTTAGGGCAGTATTGGGGCCCCGTCCGATACTGGTGTCGGTGCAACACTAGTTTTTACTTATTTAATGTGTATTTCCCATTTAATTGTACTTCCACAAATGTAAATATATTTTATTATTCAGTGATTTATGTAACCATTACTTTTGACACTATAAAGCGTAAGGATCTACAGGTAAACAACAGTTACATATAAAGCACCAAAATGACATTACTTGATTTCATTAAAGAGAAAAAGGAAAAAAATGCATTCTAAAAAGAAAAGGCCGATTCACTGTTATACTATACAGTATTTCCATTAGCCTATTTTTAAAATCCAATATGTTTTACTAGGATTGAGGATAGCAGCATTAAAATACAGTGCTATTAGATAAAAAAAGGGCAGAAAATTCCCTTTTCCAATAAAATTCAAAGTTAAGGCTTAACTTAATAGTGGTTGTTTTACCTTTAAAGACATATTTATTGCTGTAAACAGCTGGAACACACAAAACTTCACAAAAAAAGTAAAACGTAAAGTTTAAAGGATTTATATATATATATATATATATATATATATATATATATATATATATATATATATATATATATTTATATATATATATATGTGTGTGTTTTTATCTCTTTTGACATTGATCCATATCTGCTCTGCTTAGCTGTCATGCTTAAAGCTTAATACATCATATCATAATAGTTTTTCCCAAACAAAACCTTTGTAATAAAGGTTTAATAAAAAGATTTATGAACCAAATCACTGAATCAATAAAGAGATATTCACAAATTCAATCACAAACACAGTGTAAAAACTAACTATTAAAATGTACCTAATATTGATAAAAAAGAATATGCTGCAAAAACTGTCTAGCTAAAATAAAGTGACACAATCTTTAAAAGTTGTCACTGCAACTGCATATAAGATTGGCACTATTAATTTGACATTTGTCAGCTGTACTGAATAATACTTTTAAAATGATCTATAACAAATCTAGTTCTAGTTTGTTATAGATTGAGCTGATTTTTCAAACAGAAACTAGAGCCAAAAGTGGGATATGGTATGCCAGTTGGAAACTGGTTTATGCCAGATGCTAACCTGAATATGCCAGTTGGAAACTGGTTTATGCCAGATGCTAACCGGCAATGCCAGTTGGAAACTGTTTTATGCCAGTTGGATACTGGGTTATGCCAGATGCTAACCGGCAATGCCAGTTGCAAACTGTTTTATGCCAGATGCTAACCGGCAATGCCAGTTGCAAACTGTTTTATGCCAGATGCTAACTGGCAATGCCAGTTGCAAACTGTTTTATGCCAGATGCTAACCGGCAATGCCAGTTGGAAACTGTTTTATGCCAGTTGGATACTGGGTTATGCCAGATGCTAACCGGCAATGCCAGTTGCAAACTGTTTTATGCCAGATGCTAACCGGCAATGCCAGTTGGAAACTGTTTTATGCCAGTTGGATACTGGGTTATGCCAGATGCTAACCGGCAATGCCAGTTGGGAACTGGTTTATGCCAGATGCTAACCGGCAATGCCAGTTGGAAACTGTTTTATGCCAGTTGGATACTGGGTTATGCCAGATGCTAACCGGCAATGCCAGTTGGAAACTGTTTTATGCCAGTTGAAGTGGGCCAAAGGACAGAGCAGGCTTATGACACTCTAAAAAGCCAAATGTTAAAAAGATCATATCGTAATTCCCAACATAAATGGTAGAAAGAAAATATTTGAATGTCGTCTTTGGTGTCAGCCCTCCTCTGACCAGATGCTTATTTATCTGAAGGATCTTAATACATTTCTGTTTTTTTTTTTCAGATGCATAGACTGTTAACGCAAACATTAAGTACATCCACATAACTTTGCTTATGTAAGAATTCCCTACTTATGATTTTGTTTGGTCTTCTCAGAAATCAGAGACTCTGACTCTTCAGCTAGATCTGCCAGAACCATGAACCGGTTATTAGGCATAGTGTACCTGCGCGGAGACCGGACAGAAGTTGGAAGAATACCAGAAAAGCTCCCTGAACGGAAGATATTGCTTTCATTTGTAGCAGGAGCTAAAGACGAACCTGAGGAAGCAGCACCGCTGCTTATAGAAAGAGCTGGAAGGCTTTTTTGTGTGCCACTTTTCAGAGGAGCGGTCGGCAGATGCTGCACTGAAAAACCTGGTTTGGAGCCTTTCCCCTTGGATGTCTGGTCAGATTTTCCACTGAGACTTGTCAAGCTGGCTGTTGGTGGTGTGTTACCTTGTTGGTTAATTTGTTGACGTGAAGAACTTTGGTCAGTTTCAGGCCGGTCCTGCTGCTGAGCTGTGTTGCATTTGGATTGAAGTTCTTTTAGGTCTGCCTCTAATTTGGCAATCAGCTGGTCTTTCTCAAAAATGTTTGACTTGAGCTCTTCGATTTGTTTGCTTAAGTAAGTGTTTCCGGCAGGTTCTGCCTGATCCCTGGGTGCTGCAGTGGGATTGGCCTGCTGTGTTGGATGAGATGGTTTCTGCGTCCGACGTGTGAAGAAAGGAACTGAGGGAAAAAGGTAAATAAAAATTAAACTTTGTTAATTTCTGTAATTTCCCTCCTTTGCTCTCTGTATCAGAAAAAAAAATCATTTGTCATATTTTGTTGTTTGTTTTACTATGTTTTTAAACGAGGATAATAGCTCTTTACTTTTTTTTTTTTACAAAATAATGGAACAAATAGGCAGTTTCAGAGGTCGTCTCAGGTGTGTAGCTCATTTAGTCATTTTCCCTTTTTCCAAGGCAGCCTCTGCTATACGTTCCATTTTCCAGGAATAAAAGATAACTCTATTTTTAAGGTGTAATACATCTGTCTGCCAGGGTCGCAAAAAAAGCACAGTATTTCCTTTTACACAATAGACCAGGGGTGGCCATGTCCAGTTCTTGAGAGCTACTATCCTGAAACTTTTAGATGTGTATCTTCTCCAGCACACCTGAATCTGATGACTGATGGGCTCTATCCCTACCACCGCTACTGCTTTTACTTCAGCCAGCTCCTTTTTTTTCTTCATTCGTCTTCCATTACTGAACAGATTGATTAATCCATGACGACAACACCAAGACACACCTTGATTAATCAGTATTTCCAGTAAAAGAAAGAGACAAAACAAAGGAGCATATCATTCAGAACAAAGACCTGGGGTTTGTTTCAAAAAGAAGGTTTAAAAACTCACATGCAAATTGGCAACTCTAAATTGATCTAGCCAAAGGTCGGGAAATTAGTATTTGGTTTCACGACAGCTACTATGAATTAGTTTAATCAAAGATGAGTAGTTTCACTCAGAGTTAAGTGTGTGCGTAACAAGTTTAAAAGGCTATAATCAGTAGAGCCTCGATTCAATGAGTCACAGTGACAACAGGCAACAGGAAGTCCCTATTTCACCCACCTGGACCTGGAGATTTTAATGAAGAAATACAAAAAAAAGGAGAATGTGTTTAAAAGACACAGAAAACCGCTACAGGACAGAGGAAGATAGCGAAGGATAAGATTATTCCTTGAGTTAATGTGTAGGTTTATATGAAGTGGCTATGGCAGGCCGTTTTTACATTTATTAAAAGCAATCTCCTCTCTGTTGTTCCATTTGTTGATCAATAAAATAAGATTCTTCCTGATCAAAATTACACTCCTAGACTGAACTATATTCACAGATTTTGTAAATGACATTTTTTCAGCAGAAACTGAATTGAATTTCAGAAAAAAAAAGATTGTACTAAAAATAATTTAAGTTTTATATAGAAACCTTTACACATTTTAAGTGACCGTTTTGACATGTATTAGTTTGACTGAATATACATTGATTATATCTGAAATACATTTCTTCCAAATCAAAATAATCCAAATGCTGACCAGTAACAATAGGAATATGGAGATCTGAAATAAATTTCTAGACACCCTGAATTTGAGATGTGTAGAATGTAATTTTGTTCATTTTAACAAGGAAAAACTGTTTTTTCAGATATCAGGAATACATATTCAGTAAAGCTTATACATATCAAAATGGCTTGCTATAGTGTGTTGTGCCCACAATGACATTACAGGTTAATTTCTTTAATAGTGTTGGATCAATGTATCCATTTAGGTAAAATCATCTTGCAGCAGGTGAAGATGAAGTCTAAAAACGTTATAACTGGTAAGACCTGTTCATCATCACCATCTCATGGGTTCCTCCTCAGCTTGATTCTGTCTTCTTTTACACAGTAAATATTAAGTGGCTGTTTGCAGCTGCTTCAGGTGTTATCATCCCAATAAATGGATGTTGTTAGCATTTATCAGTCCCAAAGTTTGGCTTCAGATTGTGCTAGTAGGCTCAGTAGATTATCACCAAGTGAATCCTAATCCTAACCCTGAAGTAATCCTAAAAGTGATCCGCATCTCGCTCATATTAAACAAACCAAAAACAAATAAATCTCATATCCTTTCCACTGAGTGGTAGAATCCTCTCCCCCAAGAAAATAATTCTCAGTGAAAAGATGCCAATTATTCTTTAATAAGTCCTCCTCAAACAGACATGCATTTGTTTTTAAAACCAAACCTGTCTAACAGATCTAGGAAATCTTATTTTTTTTTTTTTATGGACAACACTTCGACAAAATATGACTAAATCAGGAAATAAAACAACATAATTGGCTGTAGGGAGAGCGGAGACAGAGGACACTAGGAGTTTACTGAACAAAAACTACTCCCGAATAGGATAGCTCTGGGGAGAATGTTTCTACGGTAACAGAAACAGGGGTTGAGGAAACTCTTTGTGAAACGCCTGGTAATTGACCACCGATTTGATTCAGGGATGCATCTAAAAGTTAATGGATGGTAGCTCTCAATGACTGGACTTAGACAAAATAACCTGAAACTCAAACTTTTTAAAATTCCTTCCACATTGGTATTCTTCCATTGCACTTATGAACTAGAAAGAAGTTGTATGACACAATTAATCCCTAAACAGATATTAGTATAGACATGTTTTTATCTGCTCAGATTCAAGTATAAACCAGTTGCTGACTTACAAAGAAGTGTTTGTTTCTTCCATAAAATGTAGACGAGTACAAACGCAGCACCTGTGATCACCCCTGTGATCAGGATTTCCTTATAGCAATATTTCATGCAGTTACCTGAAATCAGAACAGAGAATCGATAATGAACACAGAGGGAAATACCTCAGAATCTCACAAGAAGGCCTCTTGCTTGAGGAAGAATTGGAAAGAGAAAAAAAATACAAACTGATGAATTTTTAAAGAGACAAAAGGTTGTTTTTGTAACATAAAAACTGAGATGGCAAAAGTACTCAGTTATGTTTACTTGAGGAAGTATTAGGAAAAAAATGAACAGTGTGCTGTTTTACTTTAACTTCAGTAAAAACATGATGAAGTGTCCCTATTGTTTCATAAAATGTCTCACTCCTCACCCGTCATTTCCAAGTTGCCTTATTTTCAAGATATTAAATATTGGATTTAAAAGTGAAAATAGAAAATGTTTAACTGCTCTCTACTGATAAAAATCTCCTTCTCTGCATGTGAATAAACATTAAATGCATTACTATACCTGGAACGTAAACTGTTGCATTTCTTCTTTGATTTAGCAGCGGTTGGTAAATGCTGCAGTTCACTCTGTGAAGAAAAGATGCAAATGTAAGCTTGACCTCATTCAGAGAATCCTAAAGAGGAAGTTTGTTATCTCAGCAAAGCTGCAAAAGGCTGGTTTCTCATATTAAACACAGCCGCCTGGGTTGAAGCAAACACCGTCAGAAGTAGGGATGCACGATATTGGGATTTTGGCCGATATCCGATATGCCGATATTTTAAAACTCATATAGCCGATAACCGATATCAATACCGATGTTAAAGCTCGACAAAAATAAGTAGTCATTGAAAAAATCAGTTTTGTTATCCATTTCTGACACTTTGAAAAATAATATACTCAAATATATTTTCATATGCTGATATTAAATTGATTTTTAAAAATGCGGTATCGATCTATTTTACTTTCAAAATCTCGTGAAATTTCATCGTTCTGTTACAAAGTCTCGTGATATTTTGCAAATTCTTGTGAGATTTTGTTAGTAAAATAGATCGATACCGCGTCAATATATCAACATATAAAAATATGGCAACATTTCGTGAATTTTCGGGGGATTTCGTAGCATAACGATGACATATAAAAATATTTCATTAGTGAAAGAGATTGATATGGTGTTTTTATATGGCAATATATCAGCATATAAAGATATTGTGATATTTTAATGTATCAATATTTTCTCCCTTCGTCTTTAGAAGTTTTTAACTCTGTAAAAAAGTTTTTGAGGAGGAAGAAGAAGTAGTATTTTTTTTTTTGGCTTTAGAAACTCAGAAGCTGATAAAATATCGGGTTAAATATCGGTGGGGTGGCCGATGTCCGATATTCAGTTTTAAGGCCGATACAGATAGGGGGCCGATTATATCGTGCATCCCTAGTTAGAAGCCGTACCTGTCGGTGTCAGTCTGTAAAGACAATCTCCTTGTCACAGTAAAATATCCAGCTGGCCGCAGAGCTACATGTGCCGGTTCGGCTTTCATCTCATTGCCGCTGGCATCCAGGAACGTTATGTTAGGTTCTGGGGACCAGCCCTCTGCTCTACACTCCAGTGTCAATCCCGGAGGAACAAATGATAGCTGTGGCTCAGATACAGCACCTGGAAAAGCAAGATGAAGATGATACCCTATCAAGAATACTATATATATATATATATATTATATATTACTTCAGTAGGCTTGCATAGTGTGAAGTGTTGTTTTAATAAAAAATGACTCAATTATTGTGTCGACGCTCCTTTTTTTTCATGACGATAATGAGAACTGACGAGCTAAACATGGATCTTTGTTGACCAAAACTTGACTCATGGGTGTGAGTTTTCGTCAACGAGACGAGACAAGGCCTATCGTATTTTCACGACTATAAGGCGCACATAAACGTCTTTTTTTCCCCTCAAAATGTGCGGTGCGCCCTATGTGTGTTGCAACTGCGACTTTTGAGACCACCTCATTGAGGAGATGATAAAAGAGTGGCTGAATGTAAGGAGACCAGGTGTTTTTTTTTCCACTCATCACCACACCATCGCTGTTAATCTGACTCCATGCGTGCCCATCTCACAGCTGATGTGAAAAACATGGTGAAACAAATTAATGCTGTGCTCGCTGTGAACCGGACGCAGCAGGTGCAGCAGAAGCAGCGAGTTTACATGCAAAGTTAACGGTTGACGAGCGTATAGACGCAGCAAAAGGTCCCGCAGCGCGTTTTGAGCGAGTCGGGAGCGCACCGCCAACGCGCTGCTGCTGCTCGAGATGGAAAAAATTGAAGTTTTGCTGCTGGACGCGCCGCATCAACGAATCAGAGAAGCTGATCTGGGAGCTGACAGCGAGACAGACACAGCGCTCTGATGACATATGATTTTAAAGCAAATGAAAGGGCTGGATGGATGAGGAAATGATGAAAGCGTGGCTGAGGGAGGTGTATGTGAGGAGACCCGGTGGTTTTTTTCCACGCATCACCATCGCTTTTAATATGTGACTCCATGCTTGCCCATCTCACAGCTGATGTGAAAAACATGGTGAAAAAAAATGAACGCTGTGCTCGCCGTTATCTCGGGGGTCTGACAAAGGAACTTCAACCGCTCGACATCGGTTTGAAGCGGCCGTTCAAAGTAAGGCTGCGAGCGGCGTGGGAGCGACGGATGACAGACGGAGACCACAGTTTCAGGATAAGTGGAAGGCAGCGCCGGGGCAAGTTACGCCACCGTTTGCGGATGGATTGTAGATGCTTGGACTAACGTGTCTGCTGGCTCTGTTGTTCAAGCTTTTGCAAAAGCCGGCATTATTTCTGAGGAGCCGCGCTGCACGGAAAGTGACTCTGACAGCGAAGAAGGGGAAATTGGCATGTCTGATTTAGCGCAGCTGTTTAATTCAGAAACAGAGGAGGATGACTTTGATGGGTTTGATTAATACTTTGTAATAAATACATGAATAAAGCACAATCATACTCAGTTTTGCTCCCGCTCTATATTTCTACCTGAAAACTTAATTCAACAGCAGCCTCTGGGCCGGGTCTCCTCCTCTTCAGCGCGGTGGCTGGCAGGTGTTTTTTCATCTAAATAATCTAAATCTTGCAGCTATATTTGCTGTGATCAGTGGGAATAAAGTAGTTTTAATATGTTTTTAAGTGAGAAAATACACCTGAAAACTTAATAATTGCAGTCAGTTCATCCAGATTATCTATTTCTGTCGGAGGCGGTCAGACCCCCACATACCAGCGGTGCACCGACAGTAGAAATCCTTTCATCAGCAGCCTCTAGGCTGGGCAGCCTCCAGGTTCACCGCGGCGGCTGGCAGGTGTTTTTCATCTAAATAATTTAAACTGCAGGCACTAGGATACCGGTAATAAAAGCGAACAAATTCCGTCGGCAGGTTTCAGGATTTTAAGTTAATTTAGGAGTGATCACAGCGCTGTGTCATCTGCGATGTGTCTGTCTCACGGCCAGCACCCAGGTCTGATTAATACTTTGTAATAAATACATGAATAAAGCACAGTCATACTCAGTTTTCCCCCCGCTGTATTTTTAAATACGCAGTAGAGGTATTTAAAGGTAGTAGAGGACATGTACCTGTATATAAAAAATGCGCCCTATAGTCCGGTGCGCCTTATGTGTGTGTTAAATACAGAAATGGGACACATAACTGAGAGTGCGCCTTTTAGTACCGTGCGCCTTATGGTCGTGAAAATACGGTAATAAAAATGTTAGCGGTATCAGCCATGCTGCTGCGTCCTGTTTGGGGACACAGCCCACCTGGCGTGCAGAGGTGCATGACCACAGATGGAGCATGGCAGCAGAGGCAGGGGAGAAAATAATCGAAAATCATCCGATGCTGCGTGCTCAACTCTGACAAACTCTGCTCTTCCTCCTGTGCTTGTGCAGAAATGCATGGCGAGTCTGCGCTTCTTTCTTCACCACGTGGTTCGCTCTCAGCAGAACGGCTCTTCCTGCTCTCGCTACTTAAACTATATGTGGCTAATCCTCCTCTTGTGCCAAGTGTAAAAAATCCCTTTGTCTAATTATCAAGATTTTTTTTGTTCTAGGCTACATCCAAAAAGAAATATTTCATTGCATATTGTTTATTTTTGATAAAAAGCCAAGTGAAAAGGTACATAGATCTTTGAATATTTTTCTCTCATTGTTCTTGTTTCTATCAATTTAAATATGATGTAAATGTTTCCTTGTATTGTCATTAAAACATTTTCGCTGTTTCCTTTTAATATTTCAAAATTTTTGTCAGAATATTCATTCACATGGCATTACAGGGCAATTATGTAGGTTCTCTCTGTATTTCTTATATCAAAACCCTGTGAATTTAAATCTACTTTGACCCCTGAGCAGCGGTAACGAAGGGGCAAATTAAAGTAATAGAGCCAAAATTGCCAAAGCAGAAAGAAAAAAGTTTTTGTTGTTTTTTTTTTTTTTTTGAGTAATGAAGATTGTTTGATCTGTGTATAATGCATAATTCATAGTAGATAAGGCAGTGTTTAACTTGTGATGGAAACCTTATTTGTATAAAATCATTCCTTTATTGTACATTTTGTCAGCTTGTCTGTCTGCCATACTAACCAATGTGATGTTTTGAAGTAGATCTGCTATTTTCACAGCTTCTGTAACACACTGAATTCTATAAATCAAAGTTTTCTGCCCAACAGCAATGATAAACTGGACGACAGCATTCTATACCCAGCTATTGTGGTATCTAGGCAATAGCTGTCAGTCAGGTAAAGAATCTGGTTGTTATTGGAAATTGTAAAGGTTTACTTTTTTATGAATTTTAACATAAAACTGTCATAAAACTAGTTTTAGTAGACTAAAACTGGACTAAAATCATCACATATCATAATGACTAAAGCCTCCCCGCGGTTCATCGTGGCAGCTGGTAGGTGTTTTTCATCTAAATAATCCAAACTGCAGGCACCAGGATAATAAAAGCGAACATATTCTGCCGGCAGATTTCTGCATTTTAAGGTAATTTATGCGTCAATAAACTGTTTCAGAGGAGTGATCACAGCGCGCTGTGTCATCAGCGATGTGTCTGTCTCACGGCCAGCTCCCAGATCCGCTTCTCTGATTGGTTGATGCGGCGCGTCGAGCAGCAAAAGTAAAATTTTTCCATCTCGAGCAGCAGCGTGTTTGCGGCGCCTCACGCGCATTAGATGCTTAAACGCTCCCGACGCGCTGCTTCAGCTGCTCAGACACGCTGCGCCTGCTGCTCAAATCGCGCCGCGGGACCTTTTGCTGCGCCTTGACGCGCGTCAACCATTGACTTTGCATGTAAACTCGCTGCTTTTGCTGCGCCTGCTGCGTCCGGTGTGAACGTACCATAAGATGGCTGTCAAAAACAGCACTGATACTATGTGGGCATTGTGAGAATGAATAATGATCTTCAATTTTAAGAAGAATTTATCCTGCTGCTGAAAATGGCTTCAGGAATTCATTTTTCAACTGTAGGTTCTCTAAAGATGATCGCTGTCTTAGAACTTCTTTAAAACCATCTAAAACTAAATCCTTTCATCCTAATAACAGTACTGCTATACAAAGAGCTAAAAACCTCCTATTATTATTAGGGGTGTGGGAAAAAATCATTTTGGCAATATATCGCGATTTTTGGCTGCCTGATATGATATCGATCTTTTAGTTCCTAGTATCGATTTTTTTAAAGGAACATTTTTTTACCTAAAACTGAGGGAAAATGGGCTACCTTTGTTCCTCCACTCTGGCAGATGGTGCTGTGGCGCCCTTTTGCTGTGCGGTGCAGCATATATTTTTTATAGTTGAGGCGTTCACAGTGGAAGACATGGACTCACTTAAACCCCAAAAAACATGGATACCAAAATAACTCAACCATTAATATCATCTGATGAACATATACTGCTTTTTTATCTATGCATTAAATTTTGATAACAGGAAAAAAATCGCAATATATGGTTTCAATGCAATAAAGTGATAATATCATATCGTGACCCGAGTATCGTGACAAGCATCGTATCGCAACACCCATGCCAATACTCACCCCTAATTATTATTTAAATCCTACAATTTTTAACACATTTTTTCACCTTACAACCACAAATATCACTGTATTTTATTAGTATTTAATGTTATATACTGACTCTAAATGGAGCATGATCTAAAGTTAAGTTTATTACTTGGTTTTCAATACTTATAAGCATAACAATCAATAGGTCTCCACCCATTTAGTACATCTAGAGGGGTTTTATTCCTCCCTTTCTTGGTAAAACAGCTAAAACTCAGTCAAAATGGATGAGAAGAAATCATTTTCCTAGACTTGACTGGGTTAAACTGTCACATGATAATGATTTGATCTGAACCAGAAGTCCTCAAACATTAGATGCCTATTTTTTCTTCTTTTCTTATTATGTTTTTTTTTACAGTATACGTTTTCTCATAATTACAACCATGTTCTGCTTTTTAACATATTATTAAACCATATCCATATTAACTTACTGACATTGAAGACGAGTCAGCTGGTGGTAAAAGAACCACAAAAAGGATGTGAAAATATAGCGACCTATCGCATTCCATGTGTTTTTTCTTTTCCTGAACACGTTATTTAATAAAGACTGTTAATGCTATGTCTATCCAACCTCTTTTGCGGCCTCTAACACACTTTGTTCCAGGATTGCCCTGCATCCACCTCCACACATCATCCGATCAATTCTAACCATCTCTCGCACAGCATGCCGCTGCTGCCACTACGCAGGATCTTGTGATTTTCTTTTCAAGCAATGTCTTGTGACTTTACTTGTTCCTCTCTTACAATCATTTTTTTTTTGGTAAAATGCAGAAGTAAAGCCGGGCATACACATTGCAATATTTTCACTTGTTGCACGCAGCTACAGCTCAAAGTGTACGACTAAACTGCAGGGTTTAAAAGTGACCTTACGACGGCCGACTGAATTTCAAACATGTTTGATTTTCTGCTGACCTCACGATTCTTGATCGGGAGGTGGTTGTGAGATGCTGACCGCCCCTCGTTACCCAGTGTGCACTACACGAAAGCACGACGCACAATGAGGATGAAAGTCGGCCCCATCAAAAAATTCTCACACTACTGGAGAATCGTCACTAAATGGGCATAAAATCCTACAGTGTATGCCCAGCTTTATAGTTGTTCTCTGGACAGATCCTCCCACCACAGAATTAAATATGTCCAGCGATCTGATTTTACTTTGCATTAAATCAGAATATTTTTCATGGGTTTGTAGGTTTTAAAACACGCTGTTTTCCCCAATATAACTTTAAAACGAGTTATCACTGTGGAAAAGAGAGCTTTTTATTTTAAAATTTCCAGTAGGGTCTCTTGTGAAAAGGCTCTGGTCATCCGATTTCAGAGACAGGTGCTAGCATGCTGCAATAAATTACTGTGTACAATGTAAAGGCTTTTATTTAATAGAGTACTGGGGTTCTTATTTTGAAATTCTAGCAAAGATTTGTCTTAAGGATTGGGTCAGACCCAATAGTGATACGGAATTCTTTTCCAATTCTTATATCACAATTCTCCCCTATTATTTAAAATTTAAAATCCTCCTTCTCACATATAAAACCTTAAATGGCCAAGCTCCATCTTATATCAGAGATCTGATTGTTCCTTATGTCCCTAACAGAGCACTTCACTCTCACACCTTTGTTTATAGATGTTAGAGATCGGCCTGTTTTCCAATGTAGTCCTGTTTCTCTGACCGTGACTGAGTGGATGTGCTCTCTTCATCCTCTGACATGGGAGCTGTCTTGGAGCTCGTCTGCCTGGCTGTGTGTTTCTTGGACGGTGCCACCTTTTACAGCTGCTTTTTGTGTCTCTGCTTCTGTCTCCTTGAACCCCAGTCGGCCTCAGCAGATGGCCGCTTACACTGAGCCTGGTTCTGCTGGAGGTTTCTTCCTGTTAAAAGGGAGTTTTTCCTCTCCACTCTCGCTACAAGCATGCTTAGTGTGAGGGAATGAGTCGATGCAATCAATTGGTTTTCCTAAGACAGAAAACTTTGAATCAATCTGACTGTATGATCTGGTGAACTGTAAAGTACCTTGAGATGATATGTGTTGTGAATTGGCGCTATATAAATAAACTGAATTGAATTGAATAGTAGGTTAACAGATGCTTTATTACTGTGGAAATGGTAGCCTTTAATTCTGAAATTTTCAGCAGGGTCTGTTGTGAAAAAGGCTTTGGTAGCGTATTTTCCAAAACTGGTGGAGTTTGGGTCATAATGAATTACACACATAAACTGGATTGCAATGAGTTTCATCCTGACTAACAACACAGTAAGCCCCCACCTTTTGTTTATGTAAGAAAACAAAAGCATTACATGGGTGTAAAAACTTTAGCAATTAAAAGTTATTATTTGATAGTTTGAAATGAAATAGACAAGGATTAGCTGTTAAACTCCCCTCAGCAGTCAAGAACCTTCCCACCACCTACCCACAATGAGATTCAGTGTTGCTTCAATCTGCAGCTGGCTCCCCAACCTGGTCCTGCACTCATACTGGCCCTCATCAGACAGCCGCAGCTCTGTAATGGTCTGAGAGATGTCCCCCTGCTTCACTCCATCCACTGAGATGCTGGTCCTGTTAAGGAAGGCTTTATTTTTCTCCTCTATAGTCTCATGGCCATGGCGGAACAGGAGGGTGATAATCGAACCTCTATCCTTCGACCACTCCACCGTGAGGAGGTTGTCCGTGCGGTTAGTTTGGCACGGTAGGATGATTGTTCCATTCACATAACCAACTATAGTTTTTGATGCAGCATCTGCTGCAGAGGGGGGAAAAAAAGTAGACATGTTAGCAAAAGTGCTGCACAGATTGTAATTATTATTTTTTATTTACAAACCAATAGTTTTTTTGTTTGGCTTTTGAAAGATACATTAAATGTCAGGTTTAGGACGAATCCATCTCCTTTGAGGATGAGGTATTTTTTCCCATAATCAGCCCTAATTAGAAGCACTCAGCCATCCCAACAATAAAGCAGAACAATAAAACTAAAAGTCAAAAAAGTCTTAATATAAATGACCAAACTTTTACACATATATTGGTTCAATTAGAGGTCACTTAACATATTTTTCCTACATTTCATAGTTTTCTTGCATTACTAATAAACACCTAATTAACAAGAAAATCAGATATTGCTTACATGGTTTATTATCCTCAACAACCTATTTCTCCTAAATATGAAATATTTAATTCATTATCTACTGTTATTTCATTTTTATTAAAATATATGTTGTTGTTTTTTTACAAACTAAGCTATTGTTGAAAGGGGGATTAAACAATCCCTGTGTAACAATGCTGTATTTACTATGTTATGATTGCATCATAGCAGTGTGGATATATGCTTTCAGTATAAAACAATAAAGTTCCAGAAGTTTGATCAATAATGATTTATAACAGATTAAATCTACTTAATATTTACAATAAATATACGATTCTAAATAAATCTTAAGCTTTTTAATCTATAGGGTTTTTAATCATAATGGTATTTCTCATGTTTGGGGTGATATTGCGATAAGGACCCGGATATAAAAAAAAGGAACATTGGAGAATTAAATGGCTTTTTCTTTAAGCGGAAACGCTCTTTGTGATTAATCATAACTACGATAAAGACTATTGATTTCCAGGCTTCATTAATTATATTTGCAAACATTTGGGCTATAAAATCACGCAAATATCAACTCAGTTTGACGGAATGACTGAAAAGATGCAGCAACATGGAGTTTGACGCACCGAAGAGAAACTTTCTATCTAATTCATTGTCTTTCAACTTCAGCCGCGCTACTTGACGCACAGAGAAAAACAACAGAAAAGGAAACAGTAGCTAAAAAGCGAAAGATGCGATTTGTTGATCTGATTAATCAAGTTTAGCAGCAAAAATAGAAACATGGAGGTCCTACCTGAGGAGCACAGGCCAGAGAAGAGAAAAGCGAACCAGATGAGAGCAGCCGACAGCCTGCATGTTCTACTGATAGTTCTGCAAGTCTGGGATATTAAATCTAAATTAATTAGAGATTGGCGATTAAGACGGCGAAGTTTGGCCATTGTTAGTCCTACAGGGAAAACTAGACGCTGTTTCTTCTCCTGGTTCTGAATTTCTCCGCCGCCCATACTACCGGTGACGCAGTAAATGGGAGGGAATAAGGAGCGGATTTAGGAAATTTGGGGCCCTAGGTAAAGACAGGCATGGGCCCTCTGAACTGAGTAGACAACACATAAAAAAGACCCATTATATATATATATATACAGAGATGGCAAAAGTACTCACTTTCCGTACTTGAGTAAAAGTACAGATACTTGTGTTTAAAAATACTCTGGTAAAAGTGGAAGTACTGATTAAACTTCTTTACTCAAGTAAAAGTAACAAAGTACAGGCTTGTAAATTTACTTAAAGTATAAAAGTAAAAGTAGAAACCACTTTTTTCATGCCGTTGCCTACATTTTAAATGGATGTCTGCCAATAGGACTAGATCTCCGTTGTGTTCATTTTCAATCATCTCGTCGTCCATGCTACTATGCTAACGCCACCGCCACCAAGCTGCAATGATTTGCCGCCAATGAATACCGCCGAATCTGTCGATTCATCTTGTAGTGGTGCGTCAAATGCAACGTAGATTCCCATCCAATTAGATTGAATTTGGTATTGATGAGGTGAAAAATAATAACGGTAACTCCATTGAAATGATTCAAAACTAAAGTAACGAGACAATATTTTAAAATGTAAGGAGTAGAAAGTACAGATATTTGTGTAAAAATGTAAGGAGTAGAAGTAAAAAGTCGCCATAAAAATAAGTAGTAAAGTAAAGTAAAAATATCAGAAAAATCTACTTGAGTACAGTAACGAAGTATTTGTACTTCGTTACTTCCCATCTCTGTATATATATATATATATATATATATATATATATATATATATATATATATATATATATATATATATATATATATATATATATATATATATATATATATATATATATATATATATATATATATATATTTATATATATTTATATATATATTAGTGCTGTCAAAATTATCGCGTTATTAACGCGTTAACGCGAGGCCATTTTAACGGCGATAATTTTTTTAACGTGAGATTAACGCTATGTGGTTTTATGGTACAATTTTCCAAGTACATCCCGCTGCAGCCTGCGGGAAGGCGGGGCTATTTTCCCCCAGTGTATGCATTTCTCATAGGCTTCGAGAGCGGACCTCCTCAAGGGAAAAAGACGCTCATACACTGGGTGACGCTAGTGCCTTTTCTTTAAGCCCCACCACCAACAAACAAGTTGAGTGTCTGGTAACTAGTAGCAACCTGAAATACGCTGAGAAAACAGATTACTGAGGTGAAATGGAATCTGCTACGGCACTCTTGTCGGTATCGTGTGTGTGTGTGTGTGGGTGGGTGTGTCTGTGTGTGGGTGAGTGGGTGTGTGTGTGTTCTCATTTTTGTTAAGAGGCTGAAAAGTAACTTTCTAGAGAGCATAGACTACCTTCATCTAGTGATGTCGGTCTATTGATTTTGATGTATTGATTGAAAATTGTTCATTATTATCTTGGTTAATTAACATCTAATGTTAACTCTACTAAATTTTATAGCAGTAGGGTAAAATGCTTGTCTTTGTTCAAAAGACTGTATTAACTGTAAAGACTGTCTTTTACATCAGCCTGTTTTCAGGGCCTTTTTTTTGGCTACATATTTGTTATTTTTTACTACATGCCTCCCCATCTTCTTGCCATATGTTTCTATGGCATAAATCAGTATCTGTGACCTGTTTTCATTTTAAAAAAAGAACATCGGCACAAAACTAGCCTGTATGTATTTTTTTGTATGTCATCGAGAGTATTTAAATGATTTTCAATCAGGAAAAAAAATGTGCGATTAAAATGCGATTAATCGCGAGTTAACTCAGGCATTGATGCGATTAATCGCGATTAAAAAATTTAATCGATTGACAGCACTAATATATATATATATATATAGAAAGAAATTTTAATACAATAGACATACACTCATCGGCCACTTTATTAGGTACACCTGTCCAACTGCTCGTTAACACTTAATTTCTAAGCAGCCAATCACATGGCGCCAACTCAGTGCATTTAGGCATGTAGACATGGTCAAGACAATCTCCTGCAATTCAAACCGAGCATCAGTATGGGGAAGAAAGGTGATTTGAGTGACTTTGAACGTGGCATGATTGTTGGTGCCAGAAGGGCTGGTCTGAGTATTTCAGAAACTGCTGATATACTGGGATTTTCACGCACAACCATCTCTAGGGTTGACCGAGAATGGTCAGAAAAAGAAAAAACATCCAGTGAGCGGCAGTTCTGTTGGCGGAAATGCCTTGTTGATGCCAGAGGTCAGAGGAGAATGGCCAGACTGGTTCGAGCTGATAGAAGGGCAACAGTGACTCAAATAACCACCCGTTACAACCAAGGTGGGCAGAAGAGCATCTCTGAACACACAGTACGTCGAACTTTGAGGCAGATGGGCTACAGCAGCAGAAGACCACACCGGGTGCCACTCCTTTCAGCTAAGAACAGGAAACTGAGGCTACAATTTGCACAAGCTCATCGAAATTGGACAATAGAAGATTGGAAAAACGTTGCCTGGATGAGTCTCGATTTCTGCTGCGACATTCAGATGGATCCATCCTGCCTTGTATCAACGGTTCAGGCTGGTGGTGGTGGTGTCATGGTGTGGGGAATATTTTCTTGGCACTCTTTGGGCCCCTTGGTACCAATTGAGCATCGTTGCAATGCCACAGCCTACCTGAGTATTGTTGCTGACCATGTCCATCCCTTTATGACCACAATGTACCCAACTTCTGATGGCTACTTTCAGCAGGATAATGCGCCATGTCATAAAGCTGGAATCATCTCAGACTGGTTCCTTGAACATGACAATGAGTTCACTGTACTCAAATGGCCTCCACAGTCACTAGATCTCAATCCAATAGAGCATCTTTGGGATGTGGTGGAACGGGAGATTCGCATCATGGATGTGCAGCCGACAAATCTGCGGCAACTGTGTGATGCCATCATGTCAATATGGACCAAACTCCCTGAGGAATGCTTCCAGCACCTTGTTGAATCTATGCCATGAAGAATTGAGGCAGTTCTGAAGGCAAAAGGGGGTCCAACCCGTTACTAGCATAGGGTACCTAATAAAGTGGCTGGTGAGTGTACATTATTTGTTCTGCCTTTGGTCCCTCTTTTCTTATCCCTATTTCTTGTTGTTTTCCTCTCTATGTTTTCTTTTGTCCCTTTTTCTTTTCATATTGGAAATCAGAGGTGTCAAATATTTGTACTTCATTACTGTACTTAAGTACACTTTTTAGGTATCTATACTTTACTCCATTACTTTTTTTTTCTTCCTACTTCTTACTTGTACTCATTACATTTTCACACAACTGTCTGTACTTTCTATTCCATGCATTTTTAAAACAAATGTTACTCGTTACTCTTGGCTTCGGTTTAATGCAGAGGTCATGGATTAGCGGACCGCGGTCCAGTGTTATGCCGAAAAGTGTATGTCTGCCGAGATATGCATCCCCCATACGGGTGTTGTGAACAACATTTAATCCAAAGATCTTGTTCGAGGTACGGCTGATTTATCGGTCGTAGTCTCTTGTTATTCACACACGACAATAAACAGTGATAGCCGACGTGATTTTTAAAATGTCATTTGCTGACCCTTGTCCTTTAACTACTGATGGATATACAGTCATACAAGTGTCAACTCCTCTGGGATAGGATGGGATGCAATTTTTGGCAATTTCTATTTTTTTTTTCTCTTTTTTTCAGAATTCAATGTATAACATCAATGCATAAATACTTAATTTTATTTCAGTGTCTCTGGACTTTTACTGGTTGAGGATTTTCTTTATTCGGACCCCACTGATTTTTAATTGGTTACCCCTGGTTTAATGTTTATAAATATTTATTTCACGTCATTTGCGCCATTCAATGCAGATCACTGGCTCCATCCACATCTAGTGAAAACTAGTGTAATTGGATGAGTCATATAACGCAAACACTCATTGGTTAGCTAAAGGAAATCATCAAAAGCAAGCAGGTGTTCTTCAAACTGCAAACGTGAATTGCCTATTCCATGCTATAATGTCGGATTCAGAAAAAGATGTTGAAATGTCTGAAAGGTCTGACACAGGCGAGAGCGTATCGGGAGATGGAGACGGAGACCACCAAGAGACAAAATTGGCCCCATCTCAAAGAATTTTTTCAAAATAGTCGAAATACTGAGCTTTCAGTTCATATAGTGGCATCTGGCTGTTATTTTTTAAAGGTTACTTTATATTTTTATTCGTTAAGTAGCTTTTGGAACAGTTACTTTTTCACTTTTAGTTGAGTAAAGAGTTCAAGTTGATAATTTAACTTTTACCAGAGTGTTTTTAAACTGCAGTATCTATACTTCTACTTAAGTAACAAATGTGTGTACTTGTGACACCACTGTTGGAAATGTACAGTCTAAAAAGGGATGAAACATTATTATTCTCACTTAGCTGACTGCTTCTTCCTATGTTTCCAACAAGGCAACAGCAAAAGCAATAAATATAAATAATTGCAACATTAAAAATCCAATATTATTGTTACTATCATGCATTTTATTTTTAAACCGACAGGTTATTCTAGTATATAAAGTCAGCGACTTCGAAACAGTCGGACAGATTTTTGTAGAAGTTTTGTAGAAGAAATGTTCCCGCAATGGGTTATTCACTCGAAAAAAGCAGAATCTGCAGATATTCTTCTAAAGTTTTAAAGCACCGCTTTTAAATTTCCCTTCAAACTAATGGTGGACAAAGTACTCAACTATAGTATTTGAGTAAAAGTATTGATACTCGTGGTAAAATCTTACTTAACTTGAAGAAAAAGTGGCTTGGTCAAAAATCAACTCAGGTTAAAGTACTAATGTTGGAAATATCCAAGTGTTCAAAAGTTAAAATTTTACTTTTCTAATTTTAGTACATTGTTGTATATTTTCTGCAGTAATTTTACCAAACCTAATAACTTTCAGAAACCACCTGCTGTATTGATGCGTAAAACAGGTCTGCTGCAAACTCTACAACACCCATGGCAGCGCTCCAAAGAAGTGGCCAAGAACAGCTCGTCTTGACAATTTCACATAATATGCCACTTAAAACGCTAGAAACTAGCCATCAAAACCGCCAATGCCTGCTGGAACTATGGTCACAAAATGTTTTAAATACTGACATTTTGAACCGTTTAAAAAGTAGCTGAGTGCTACGGACGGATGCCAACATAACAACAGCGGAACATAACTGCCGAAGAAAGAGATGCACGAGGCGGAGAAAGCGAGGATGCAGAGGGGGGCTAACTGTAAAACTAAAGAGAAATCCTCACAGACCTCCGCTTCCATCAATCCTGCTCTCCAACGTCCGCCCGCTGGAAAACAAAGTGGATAATATCCGATTGGAACTCTCTTCAAAGAAGAAGATTAGTAACTGCTGCGCCATTATTCTGACAGAGTCATAGCAGCATCCAGCAATACCGGATAATGCTATTAACCTGGACGGGCCAACGCTATACCTCGCCGATAGGAACAAAAGAACTATGCGATAAGACTTGGGGTGGTGCGCTGGTATAAAAATGCTAGATCGGTCGTCAGCTTCTGCTCTCCAGACATCGAGTTTCTGACTGTTAACTACACACCGTTCTATCTGGCCAGAGAGTTCAGTGTGGTTAGCATTACTGCTGTTTACGTGCCTCCCAGTGCTAATACAAAAGAGGCCCTGAAGACTCTATACCAGGCTCTGAGCTCCAATCTGCACACAGAGGGCGTTTTCATCATTGCTGGGGATTTTAAACAGGCTAACTTGAAGACTGCTCTCCATCATTTTTACCAACATGTGGACCTTGCAACTTGGGGCGAAAACATTTTAGACCTGGTTTACTCTAATATCAAAGATGCATTCAGAGCAGCCCCCTGCCCCCACCTGGGGTCATCAGTTCATCTCTCAGTCATGCTTATCCCCGCATATAAGCTCCAGCTGATCAGGGCTAAACCTACACTTAAAGAGGTCAGAGTGTGGTCTGAGGGTGCCTTGGAGACACTCCAAGAATGTTTTGAATGCTCTGACTGGAACATCTTCAAGGCTGCAGCAACATATGACAACTTATTAAATATTGATGAGTATGCCATGAGGTAGTCAGCATCAACAAGAACATCACCACCTGGGCCAAAGAAAGACCCTTGATGAATTGAGAGGTTCGGAAATCGCTAAAAGCACGGAACTCAGCTTTCAAGGCTGGTGATAAAGAGGCACTGAGAACAGTGCGTGCCAACTTAAACCATCCCATCAGATCAGAGAAGCAGAACCACAGCCAGAAGATCCAGGATTTTTTCTACGACGGCAGCAACACCGGGAGGATGTGGAAAGGCATTCAGACTACAACATCATAATTGACCCTTCACACCCCCACCATGGACTGTTCTCACTTCTGCCCTCTGGTAAGAGACTTCGAAGCATCCGATGCAGGTGTAGCAGATTCCATAACAGTTTCTTTCCCACTGCCATTAGACTGCTGAATGTCATGTAAAATAGGTTATTTTTTTTTTTAAAGAAAAAAGAAAAACTTAATGTTAGAACTCCGAATATACTGTCATATATTTATATTACTGTTTTTATGTATATATTACTGTTTTCAAGGTGGCACTTTAAAATATGAAAATGTCTAGAGCTGTTCTAAGCAAAAGAAATCAGGAGGGTCTTGATTCTCCTCACACTTTCACTAGTGGTTTAAGGTTGAATCGATTTCCTCCAAGAAACCACAATTCTGCTTTGAGATCTCATCCCACAGAATAACTTAACAACTTAATAAATGGTGTACAAATAATTTCTGCCCTGAGTTTTTCACATTTGTGGAATGTCATTAAATCTCTTAGACCTTGGCTTCCACATTCAGTCCCCAGAGGCTGGTATCTTGCATGAAGGTAGTTTCTACCTCCTCAGCATGTCTACTAATGAGCTGCTGTTTGACACAAGTGTGTTGAAAAATAAAACACTGGGTCGGGTGAGGCGTTCTTCCAGGTCACATGACCTGGCCAACCTTTGGCTTCTCCCAACTGACATAGTCAGTATTTCAAGAGGGGAGCCCTGCTTGTAGCTCTTTAAGTACCTTGTTACTTTCCACCACTGAAATAAACCTATATAGCAATATAGGCTGTAGTTTATTACATGTCTATACAGTTTCTATGCAGTTTTCTAGTATCTACCCTGCTACGTTTGTCATGCATGGTTTCGGGTTCATGCATAGAGGGGCATCCTTTGTAAAAACCGCTACACATGTAAGCGTGGATACCCCTGAACATAGCAGCAGCCAATAGGACTCAAAAAAAACCCTGCTGAGTTTACTAAAGAGGTAACAAAGGCCAAACTAAAATTCCTCTAAAGGTTCATACAGATTTGCAGAAATAGTGTCAGCAGATGGTCAAAGATGGGATAAAAATGGGAGAAGTAAATGTCTTCAGGTCAGGATTCAAACCTTGGATGGCTGCACCAAGTACTAATGTCACGGCAAGTGGAGGTTTTTGAGGATCCAAATGCAGAGACCAAGAGGCAGAGGTGCGTCTTGCAGGTTTATTGAGGCAGAAATCCAAAAATCCAAAATACCGAAAACAGTAAGCCAGGATTAAGGGGACACCAGAGTAAATACTCACGAGGAGATGGGGAAAGACGAGGGACCAGAACTGATGAACTGCACAGGGAGAGTATGTGAAATAGACAAAACAAAGACTGGACTAATGAGCTGACAAGGAACAGGTGTGGATGGAAGCATCTAGAAAAAAGCCAATGGGAAGAAAATAAACACAAGGGGGCAACAGAGAGTAACTCAAGAAATACAAAAGAACTAAAACATACAACTAACAACTAGAATTACAATAGGCCTTTGCAGCGCTTCGCTGCTCTGGCCTAATAACACAAAATGGAAATGAACCCAATAAACTAGAAAACACAGAAAGACAAGAATAAAAAAGTATAACCAAAAACTCAAAAAGAAAACTTCAACAGAACCAAAAAGTGCAGAGTCATGACAACTAAGGCCTCAGCACATGGGTTGCATGCTCTACACCTGCATCACCATTGAGCCCAAATCATTCTACTTTTTAATCAAATATTATTTTATCCTTGAAAGAGCCACAGGCAGGCAATTAGCAGGTTTATTGACATGAAGAAAAATAAGATATTTTGGCACTCAGACCCCAGGAGATGTTGAGCTGAGCATTGATGACAGAATGGGAAGGTTTATGAGAATAAGGAGGCCTCCCAGGAGAAATCCCTGATCTCTATTTAGCCACTGGATTGCTGAGAGGCATTGGTAGTGAATGGGGCTGTGAAGTCAGCAGCTGCCATATTGGTGCTCCCTAGTTAGACTGGTTGGTATGTAAACAATACGTGCACTACAGCATCGAACAACGAGGATTTTCTAATTTTCAGGGGGGATTAAGACTTTCAAAATACAGATAAAATCATCACTTTGACACACACTTGTTGTTTCATAGCATCAGTAGATTACTGTAATTTATTGTAAAAATAGGCACATCACATTCATGTTTCATATTCAGTGTGAAGTCTATAAATCATGTAATATAACATATACAATTCCATCACAACAAAATTAGTGCATTAACGGAGCATAATAATACTTTAGTCCGATATTAAGAATATTAAACACACACACTGTCTGATGATGTGCCAAAACTTCTAAATTGATAATGTACATGTAATATATACGTATTGATTACATTGTTATGGTAATTACATTGCAATTCTTGCATTTTTATGGCATGACTCCGTGAGAGGGGGAAGTACCAAGATGGCGGCAAGTGACTTCATTTTTTTCGGCCTATCAGCAATCCAGTGAATAAATAGAGATCATAGGGAGAAACTGAGCTGGAGTTAGAGCAGGGTGGTGAGGGGTGGAGGTGGGTTGCAGCTCTTCCCTAAACTGTCACCTGTCTTTGTTGGTCTTTATGATGCAGTTTGATCATTGATGTTATCTAACCAACCTGTGATAACCTTTAAAGAAGCTTACTGAGATTAAGCCATATTTAAGCAAACTATCCATGTACTAGGTGCATATGAAAGCAATCAGATGCACTGGAGTAAAAGGGTCACACGTTTTGGATTTTTGGTTTCACGGAATCTTTCTTCTCCTTTTTTCATTTCAGTTACGCAAAACTCTGTGTTGCTAAGTCACATGAAAAATCCCCAAAAGCACGGAGGTTTGTGGTTACAGCGTTACCAGAAATTCAAAGGCTATGAATAGTTTTTCATGTATGACAGTTTTTTTTTGTGTGCACATGTCTCTTAATATGTCAGAATTTATAAAACCTTCATAATATTCCCCAATTTGAACCATTTCAGCTTCCATGTTAAACGATGCTCTACTATCTATAACTTTTTACTTTTATTTTTATTTGCTTTTATGAATGCATTTTGATAGACTCTGTGAACTTGTCCTTTTTGTATTGGGTACATAAAGAAGAGTCATAGATTTCAATTTAGATTTCAACACAGTGTGTTCTGGCAGGAAGTCTATGGACAGACTAATACAGGGTAGCTGGGTATTAATCTCTGCTGTCTTTTTTATGAGTTTACTTTGGTATCCCTGAATTAAGAATGTAAGAAAATTAAATCATAATTTTCCAGTACAAAAGATTGCATGAATGAAATAATAACATCTTAGACATATATATATATATATATATATATATATATATATATATATATATATACACTCACCGGCCACTTTATTGGGTACCCCATGCTAGTAACGGGTTGGACCCCCTTTTGCCTTCAGAACTGCCTCAATTCTTCGTGGCATAGATTCAACAAGGTGCTGGAAGCATTCCTCATGGAGTTTGGTCCATATTGACATGATGGCATTTCACAGTTGCAGCAGATTTGTCGGCTGCACATCCATGATGCAAATCTCCCGTTCCACCACATCCCAAAGATGCTCTATTGGATTGAGATCTGGTGACTGTGGAGGCCATTTGAGTACAGTGAACTCATTGTCATGTTCAAGAAACCAGTCTGAGATGATTCCAGCTTTATGACATGGCGCATTATCCTGCTGAAAATAGCCATCAGAAGTTGGGTACATTGTGGTCATAAAGGGATGGACATGGTCAGCAACAATACTCAGGTAGGCTGTGGCGTTGCAACGATGCTCAATTGGTACCAAGGGGCCCAAAGAGTGCCAAGAAAATATTCCCCACACCATGACACCACCACCACCAGTCTGAACCGTTGATACAAGGCAGGATGGATCCATGCTTTCATGTTGTAGACGCCAAATTCTGACCCTACCATCCAAATGTCGCAGCAGAAATCGAGACTCATCAGACCAGGCAACGTTTTTCCAATCTTCTATTGTCCAATTTCGATGAGCTTGTGCAAATTATAGCCTCAGTTTCCTGTTCTTAGCTGAAAGGAGTGGCACCCGGTGTGGTCTTCTGCTGCTGTAGCCCATCTGCCTCAAAGTTCGATATACTGTGCGTTCAGAGATGCTCTTCTGCCCACCTTGGTTGTAACGGGTGGTTATTTGAGTCACTGTCTCCCTTCTATCAGTTCAAACCAGTCTGGCCATTCTCCTCTGACCTCTGGCATCAACAAGGCATTTCCGCCCACAGAACTGCCGCTCACTGGATGTTTTTTCTTTTTCGGACCATTCTCTCTAAATCCTAGAGATGGTTGTGCGTGAAAATCCCAGTAGATCAGCAGTTTCTGAAATACTCAGACCAGCCCTTCTGGCACCAACAATCATGCCACGTTCAAAGTCACTCAAATCACCTTTCTTCCCCATACTGATGCTCGGTTTGAACTGCAGGAGATTGTCTTGACCATGTCTACATGCCTAAATGCACTGAGTTGCCGCCATGTGATTGACTGCTTAGAAATTAAGTGTAAACAAGCAGTTGGACGGGTGTACCTAATAAAGTGGCCGGTGAGTGTATATATATATATATATATCCCACGTAATGTTTCATATAGGCAAGGTAAGGTAAGTTTATTTATATACCACTATTCCAAACAATTACAATTCAAAGTAATTTACATGAATTAACATTAAAACGGAAGAAAAATAACCTCCCAGACCTGAGTGGTCTGGTTGGACATTATTCCAATAATCCTGGAGATGTTCTCTCTCTAAAAGGCTGACTCAGTAACTGCTTTTTTGTGCTTCTGAAGGTTCAGGTCTGAATCCATCACAGCACAAAAACTTTGGCTATGTTGTGAATAAATGTTATAATGAATTCCCAGCCAGCTGGGCATTCATATTATGTTCTGATACTTTAAGATGTTTATTGCCCTCCCCGGTAAGGGTGGTAAATATCTTATTTAATCAGATATTAATCGCGATGTTATATATTGTTTATGAACTCATGCCCTTCTAGCTGTGTGTTAGAACAATAAATAAAAGAGTGATTCGAGCTCTAATCATGGTCAAACTGTTAATTCTGCACATACATGGAATAAATTCACCACAACTTCTGTTCAAAATATAAGATTTTATTAACAAAAATCATTCATCTCCAAGTCAAACAAATTTCAGGTAAAAACTCTTGACTAAAACTAGTGAAACTCAACTAAACTAATATGTACAAAGACGAAGGGGAAACATGGTTGAAAACCATATTACAGCTTAAGATGGATTTTGTGTTTGAAAACCAAACTTTATCTGGAAGAATTAGGGATATGATCAAATTAGCTTTTCACTAATTTATAGAAACTGGAAGGTTTTCGGACCAATTCACAATGCAAAATTCAAGTGCAAGTCAGACCTCTGGGAGGGGTCCTGTAAGGCCAGTTGGCTGAGAGGGGGTTTTAGAGCATTTTTGTTTTTATTCAATTAGAGAAAATGATGGTGCATCCACACTGATGCTCTAAATATCTAGCCAACCCTCTGATGGGTTCAGTCACCTGGTGGTATTGAGATGTAAAGCTGTGTGTCGTCTGCATAGTTATGGTAACTGATCTTGCTTGCTATAATCTGAGCCAAGGGGAGCATGTAGATATTGAACAACAGATAGCCCAGAATATAATTGCAAAGACCATGAAAATATAATATTAAGTTAATATTTTTCCCCCTGACTAAAGTATTTTTTTAATTGGATTTACACTACACTGAATGTTTTATTTGTAACTGTTGATAGTTTTAGGTAACATTTGTTTTTCCACATCCTTCCATGTATGTATGCATTTGTAAAACACCCAGAGATCAAAAGCTAAAATATAAACACTTATTATATACTGTACATTAAATATATATATACACACTAACTATATACATTGTGTATATATATATATATATATATATATATATATATATATATATATATATATATATATATATATATATATATATAGTAATTATATACATTATACACTTATTCTGGCAGGGTTGCAATGGGACTGGTAACACATCTCCAGCAGTCATTGAGCAACAGCCTGGTACAACTAAACCGTCAAATCTTTGGATTGAGGGGGAAAGCAACAGTATCTGGACAGAACATAGAAACTCCACACTGAAAGCCCACCATTTTAACCCTCTTACCACAAGGCCACAGAGAAAACAAGCTGTGCCACCATGTAAACCATGTAATTAATTCATTGTAGACTGAAAAAGGGGGATAAGAAAAACTAAAGGGAAGCCCTGCCTAAAAAGTTCTGATCAGCTGTTTTTTAACTGCTGTTTGGCAGACTGTTATCCTGTTCTTCAGTTATTGGGCCCCCTTGGAGCAGTGACTCAGAATCCTCACTTTTATCTGATCGGTAACTTAGGTTTCTCTGAAGTCTAGCAGGTGGGAGCAGATGAGATGCCTTGGAAGATGTATTTTTTGGTCTGTCTGTATTATGAGGGTTGGGGGATGTTCTTGACTGTCCCTCCAGGGATCTGCTGTCACTTGAGCATAGGGTTACTTGCTCTGAGGATCCCGAATCATGTGTCCTCTTCTCTGGCTCTGAGGTACCATTGTGTTTGGATTTCGGTCTTTTTTCTGCCTTTTCTTCGTCATTTTTGTATGAATCTGATTTTTTTCTTCTTAGACAGCAGTTTCGTCTCCTCTCTGTGTGAATACAGAAGAAAAACATCCACATGTGACTTTTCAAACATATATTAGGTGGCAAAAGGTTTTAATATGCAATAGATTTTTTTCATTGTTACATTTAGCTTTCATAGGCTTTTTTTTTCAGGCTTTTTTTTCTTTTCTGTTATCGTCCATATATATATTTTATATATACACATACATACATACATACATATACATATAAATACATACATGTATATATATATATACATACATATATATATATATATATATATATATATATATATATATATATATATATACACATACATATATATATATATATATATATACACATACATAATATATATATATATATATACACATACATAATATATATATATATACACATACATAATATATATATATATATATACACATACATATATATATATATATATATACACACATACATATATATATATATATATATATACACACATACATACATACATACATACATACATACATACTTATTTATATATATATATATATATATATATATATAAATGTGTGTATATGTCTGTATATGTATGTGTGTATACAGGTGTATATTTATAATTTAAAAAACATGAGTTCACAAAAGGTAATAAGAGACATGTGGGCATAAAGGAACTTCTTCAGTGATACAGTGTGACGATTAAGGTTGAGACATTAGCTAACATTCCTCTAAAGTAAGAATCTATGCAAAGGTAGAGAAAGTGATAAAACTTTGATCGCTAAATTAAATACTTTAAATTTTCTTACTTACCCCAAAGTTTTTGGTGTATACAGACAGCCGTTCCACTTGTCAGAACAAGAACAATGATTCCAGTGATGAATCCATAGTTTAAGCAAGACTGCATACAGTGACCTAAAGATATAATAGACAAATAGAGAATATTATGATACATACAGTTTACACAGGATATCATGATAATTTATAGTAAAATTATAAATGTGAAGGTCTAGAAATGACACAGATAATTTGAAAATACGACTGAAGGCCAATAAAACTAATGTCACAGAGTTTTATCACTATATAGATTGCGGAAGTTGCTAAAATACGTCACAGTATCAAAGAATCAAAAAACAGGCAATAAATCAATATCAATATATATCATGATAGAAACCTGATCAATATCAATATATAAAATACGTCAGATAAAAGGTTCAATAATACCACGGAATGCAAATCCAGAACTGCATGGTATTCTGGGGGATGTAGGCAGAGGAAAGGTTTTAGCATCCTAACCTTTAACAACCAAAACTATGAAAGGTGGGTATCAGGCTGACAGCTTTGTAAAGGTAAGAGGCAATATTTAAATAGAGTTAGAGTTACAATTTAAATGTGGTCCTTATTGTAAATGGGTAAAAAAATAAATAAATAAACACAAATCAGTAATCATAGATATCAACTGATGTTAAAGGCTTATATCATAATACATTCTTCAGCAATATCACCCAGCCCTAACAGTCCAATGTAATCTGAACCTCTACGACTTTTCAAATGTTTCCGGTTTTCAGAAAAAGAAAAGAAAATTCCTTAACGCTGCAATCTGCAGAGATTCCAGATATGCCTGGGAGGTTTCTGCACCATAATAATCAGTTTCGGCTGCATTGAAGAAAAGTGACTGTATCTGTAGATTTATCAGCTCTTATCAGTATGAAAGGAAATAGATGAGGTCTTTTACTAGTTATAAAGATCACCTTTCATCTAGATAAAAGACCTCTCAAAGACTATGTGAAGGGCATCCATGTTTTGGCAAATTATTCTCATTTTATCTGTATGCAAAGGTCGGTAAAAACTGCTTACATTTGCTCAATTAACTTAAATAAAATAGTTTTAGTAGTAGTACTTTAACCTACTTTTAACTTTTACTTAAGAAATAATCTTGTGAGATTATCGTTGCTTCTACTTGGTTAAAATTTCTGTTTACTCTATCTAAACTGCATCTTTATGCAGATGACACTGTGATTTATTCAGTTGCCTCTTCACTGAACCAAGCCATGCATGACCTTCAGTTGGCCTTTCAGCAGCTTCAAGTTTCTCTACATGGCCTTAAAGGGATAGTTCTGTATTTTTGACATGAATCTGTATGGCATCCCGATCACCAGCGGCATGCAATCACACTGACTTACCCCTGGCAGCGTCCTGTGAGCAGAGTTATCGTCCAGTTTTGGTCAAGCCGAAAGTAGTCCTGCAGGTTTTTAGGAACAGCGAAATAAAACTTTTCTCTTCCCAAAACATTATTTGTCCAAAAGAGTGATATTTTCGCATCCCAAAAACATTGTAATTGATAACGACGTGTGACTTTTTCCACTACAATGTTTTTGGGATGCGAAAATATCACTCTTTTGGACACATAATGTTTTGGGAAGAGAAACGTTTTATTTCGCTGTACCTAAAAACCTGCAGGACTACTTTCGGCTTGACCAAAACTGGACGATAACTCTGCTCACAGGACGCTGCCAGGGGTAAGTCAGTGTGATTGCATGCCGCTGGTGATCGGGATGCCATACAGATTCATGTCAAAAATACCGAACTATCCCTTTAAGTTAGTGCTAAATAGTAAGAAAACCAAATTTATGAAGTTTTCAAGGGCTCGTTCCCAATCCCCAGATAATATAACTATTAACACATTAAATGGAGACTTAATTGAAAATGTTTCTTCATATAAGTATTTAGGTTTTTGGCTGGACAACAAACTTTCTTTCAAAGTTCATGTTGAAAAACTTGTAAAAAAGCTGAAACTACGGCTGGGGTTTTATTTTAGAAATAAAACTTGTTTTAACATGTCAGCCAGAAAAACACTTGTGCAGGCTACTTTTTTAAGTGTTTTGGACTATGGTGATGTTGTCTACATGCATGCTGCCTCTAGTACTCTCCACCTGTTAGATTCTGTGTACCATAGTGCTCTGCGCTTCCTAACTAACTCCTATTCCCGTACTCATCATTGTACGCTGTATGAACTGGTAGGCTGGCCGTCACTAAGTCTACGTAGACAACTTCATTTGTATATTTTTCCATACAAGGCCATGTTGGGTAAACTGCCGGCATATTTATGCAATCTCCTCAAGCTAAATTCCAGCCATTTTCATCTCCGTTCCACCAGGTGGCGCTCTTACCAGATTCCAATGGTTTTTACTGAGCTGGGGAAGAAATCCTTCTCTTACTTTGCTCCATGGTCCTGGAATAATTTGCAAAACATGCTCCATTTAAATGCTCTAGTCCCATTGAATAAATTTAAGGCCATGTTGAAATGTCATGTCATTCAAAAATGTAACTGCCCTATGTGACCTGTCTTTTCCTCTATGTGAGATTTTGTCTATGTTGTATTTCTGTTTGTATTTTAACTGGTGTGCCGTCTTGGCCAGGTCTCCCTCGAAAAAGAGATTTCAATCTCAAGGGACTTCCTGGTTAAATAAAGGTTAAATAAAATAAATAAATAAAATCTGCCATGACTGGAGCTCTTCAGATATTCATCATTATGTATTATCTATTGTAAAGATTGGTTTTATAAGTTAATTTTGAAAAAAAAAAATCATTTAGAAAAAGAGTTTTTTGACCCAAATTTATTATTTTTGAAATCCTGTGCTTTATTTCTTGTTACTATATTGCTTATTTATTACTTTTGCTATGATCTGCCATTCTGGACTTTTTGGTTCTGTTTAAGTTTTCATTTTGGGTTCTCAGTGATGCTCTTATTTATCTTATTCTGTGTAGTTGTCAAAATTTATATAATTTTTGAATTCTTAGTTTTACTCTTCCCTGTTTTTCTTTTTTGGTATTATTTATTCCTTGGTCTAATTTTACTTTTAGTTATTCTTTCGCTCATCTTTAGGTTATTTTTTTCCATGGCTTTGTAGTTATCTTAACTTACCTCCAGTCCCTTCTATTTTCCTCTAGTCCCTAGTTACAGTTAAACCCTGTGGTTTTCCCTGGTTACTCACTGTTGCCCCATTTCTTTTCCCCTTAGCTCCTTTCTAGCTGCATCTTTCCACACATGCCCCCGATTAGCCCATTTCCATTCATTTTTCTTTCTCCCATATATACTTCTCTCCCTACAGTTACTCAGTGCTGAATTCACTACAATTTTTATGCATGTTTCTCCTAAGTATCTCCTTGTTTGAAGCATTTCTGCTTCCATCTCTGCATTTGGGTCCTCTACAAACATACACTAAACCTGACAACTTTGAAATGCCACAAACTACACATAATTCTGTGTCTGATTACATCATTTTAAACATTAACAATGTAAAAAGCCAACAATTACTCAGTCCCCGAGTAGCCCGTTTCCCCAGTACTTTTAAACTGTTACTTGAGTAATTTCTTGGATGTCTAATTTCTACTTTTACTCAAATTTTAAATGTTCAAGTAGTGCTACTGTGACTCGGGTACAATTTAAGGGGACTCTATCATCCTTTGGTTTTTTGTTAAAGGTCTTGGTGTACAGTTAAAGGTTGTAGACCATAATTTTAGACCACAGAAGATAACTAATACTTGGATTAAATTGAGCAAATTTATAATCTGGCTCAACCGCATAACACAGAAATGAATTGGACTCAGCTTACCTGGAATAAAAATCTCAGTTTTCTTGGTCTGATTCAGCATTTTCCCATGGACTGTACAGGTCACTCTGAAGAAGAAAGACATGAGTAGGTTTTACTTCTTATTCTTAAACTTTATAAAAAGCCTTAATAACATGACTGTATCATTTTTATATTAATATACCATTCATATAAACAGCACATGTTTTCCTGTAACAACATAATCCAGTATAATCAAAACCAAACCAAAGTTTTGTTTCTCATGAACAATAAAGGAGTCAGTGAGAGGGAAACTGAAGGAGGCAAGAAATGCATGGACAGACAACGAGGAGGGAGAGATGATCACTTGATTAAACCTGCATTTTTGTAAGTAATTTTGGCATTTCCCTATCTAAAGAAACAGGTCTAATAAATAAAAAACTAATAATTTGTCATATTGGTGTGATACGTTATATATAATACTCCCTTCAGAGGACAGCACAAACAGGCTACTGCGGGTACTATTTAATGAAGATGCCAGTTGGGGACCTGTGAGGCGTCTGTTTCTCAAACTAAAGACTCTAATGTACTTATCTTCTTGCTCAGTTGTGCAACTCGGCCTCCCACTTCTTTTTCTACTCTGGTTAGAGCCTGTTTGTGCTGTCCTCTGAAGGGAATAGTACACACTGTTGTAGGAAATCTTCAATTTCTTAGTAATTTCTCACATGGAATAGCCTTCGTTTCTAAGAACAAGAATAGACTGTGGAGTTTCAGATGAAAGTTCTCTTTTTCTGGCCATTTTGAGGGCCGGATTTATCAAGATCCAATTTTGCGTGCAGTAATTTGCGCTCGCAAACTGGAATTTTGCGCGAGGGGCTGAACCATGGTTTGCGGGTGATTTAACAAGAGCGATTGCGTAACTGGTGGCAGGTGCAAAACTGTTGGAGACACCCTATTTAAATGATGGTTTTGCACGTTTTGTGGTCTGCTGCAAAGTAGTTTGTAGTTTGTGCAAACTAGTGCATTAAGAAATTTTAATCTTACAGTGACACCCCCACCCCCTCCAAAAAAAGAAATATATATATTTAAATATATATATATATAAACTTTGGCAACCTTTATTCCCTAAGGTGGTATGTGGCTGAATTTCTACTTCACCGCAGTAAGAAAAAAACAAACAAAAAAACAAACAAACAGGTGTTTTGTATTGGCCTGTAGAAAAATGCACATACTAAATGGCTCACAAGAAGTGACTGTGGATAAGATGACTGCATTGGCATGTTGCTCCACAGGCGCAGGGTGCCGGGGTTCTCCGGTAGGGCGTCAGGGCGACATGGCATTTAGAACGTCGGACAGCACTTCTGAAAAACGAGATTGGGAGATCCCAGATGCAAAAAGTGCAATGTTGCAAGGAGTTTTGTGATATCTGGTATTGCGTGGGTCCTCCTTGTGCCTGGCTCCAAATCCATTCGGAGTTCCACCAACAGCTCCAAAATGGCAATGCTGGATAAACGATATGTTTTGATCATCGTTTCCTCGTTCATTCCAAAAATATTCACACGGAGTGAAAAAATGCGCTCTCAGCGTCTCCTTGCTTCATTTCGATGTCTCCTTCTTGCGACAATAACCGCTGCCAGGGGTGCGCAATTACGCATACAGACCATTTGCACCTTCTTTTGAAACGTGTTAAATATAGAGTCAGATACCGTTAGCAAAATTGCTTTCAGGTTTGATAAATCACTTTGCGAGTGCTAAATTAATATATTTACATGCTCTCCTCCCACAAGACGCACTTTTGCGTGTAAACGCCCTATATTGAATATTCATTGCAGAAAAAGTACTAAATGGATAAGAGACGCTATTTAGCACGTTTTAAAGACCAAATCCTTTTAGCACGCTGTTGATAGATCAGTTTGTACATTTTTTAGCGTGCGCAGTGAAATAGCTCACGTTTTAATACACGCAAACCTTTGATAAATCCGGCCCTAAGTGTTTAATTGTCCCCACAAATGTGAGGCTCCAGAAACTCAATCTGCTCAAAGGAAGGTCAGTTTTGTAGCTTCTGTAACGAGCTAAACTGTTTTCAGATGTGGGATCATGATTGCACAAGGGTTTTCTAATAATCAATTAGCCTTCTGAGCCAATGAGCAAAAACATTGTACCATTAGAACACTGGAGTGATAGTTGCTGGAAATGGGCCTCTATACAACTATGTAGATATTGCACCAACAACCAGACATTTGCAGCTAGAATAGTCATTAACCACAATAGCAATGTATAGAGTGTATTTCTTCGAAGTTAAGACTAGTTTAAAGCTATCTTCATTGAAAAGTACACTGCTTTTCCTTAAAAAATAAGGACATTTCAATGTGACCCCAAACTTTTGAACGGTAGTGTATATGTATATATATATATATTCCCTCACCATGTGCCTGCTGATTCTACATGTACGAATACATTTTATTTAGGAAGACAGTGAATATTTTTTTCTCCTCCTTAGTCCAGTAGTTTGTGAGTCATTACAAAGGTTTTACCACAAGATGGCGCCAAAAGACACAGCTGAGGAACTCACTAAACTTATATTATACAGGAAAAACTGTATTATTTCAGCTTACAGGAATGATGCAACACATTGAAAGTGGAAAGGTTGATACTAAAAATGTGGATGTAGCTGTAGGGATGCTTTAGTAATTTTTAAAAGGCATTTTTGGTGTTACAAAGTATCAGTTCTGCAGTCATTGCTTAAATGGATGAAAAGGAAGAACAAGCTTATCAGCATAGCTGCTGTGAACCAACAACAGCACCCACAAAATACTTTTTTTAAAAACACAGAAATCTAGTGGGCAACAAAGGAAAGCAGTAAACCAATGGAAAACAGCTTGCACTTTCTACTGTTGCTAATAGTGGTAGAAAGAAATCCTGAGTTACTTCATCCTTCATGTCTTTGTTAACAAGTAGGAAGAAAAAAAAGGTGAGTAGTGCTGAATGTGCCTTGTTTGCACATTCAGCAGATTAAAAATGAAAAAAAAAATGTTGTAGACTAAGAAACTGAAGCTAAAATTTAAAACAGAGCAGCTGTAACTTACTACGGCCATCTGAGAATCTCAATCAAAACATGGAAGCGCTCACAGGCCTATAGATGTTGCTGCAGGAAGACAAGATTCAGCTTGTCTTCCTACGTAGCTTGTCTGGGGAGTCTTCACGGGACACAGCACATAACATAGACACATAACATAATAACCTGAAAATAGGAAGTATTAGTGTAAATGACCCAATGTCTAATTTTGCTACAATACATATTAAAATGTGGAATTATTACAAGCTATTATTTTTGTGAATTTACAATGCTTTACATTTTTACCTTGTTTTAAGGGACTTTATTTTGAAACTACGTTACCAGGTTTTAGGGGTTCCCGCGAGATACAGAGAAGAAGAGACTTATGTACAGTTATGTACTCAATACTTGGTTGGGAATCCTTTTGCAGAATCGACTGCTTCAATGCGGCGTGGCATGGAGGCAATCAACCTGTGGCACTGCTGAGGTGTTATTGAAGCCCAGGATGCTTCCATAGTGGCCTTTAGCTCATCCAGAGTGTTCGGTCTTGCATCTCTGAACTTTTTTTCACAATATCCCACAGATTCTCTATGGGGTTCAGGTCAGGAGAGTTGGCAGGCCAAATGAGCACAGTGATACCATGGTCAGTAAACCATTTATCAGTGGTTTTGGCACTGTGAGCAGGTGCCAGGTCGTGCTGAAAAAATTAAATCTCCATCTCTATAAAGCTTTTCAGCAGATGGAAGCATGAAGTGCTCCAAAATCTCCTGATAGCTAGCTGCATTGACCCTGCCCTTGATAATACACAGTGGACCAACTCCAGCAGCTGACATGACGCCCCAGACCATCACTGGCTGTGGGGACTTGACACTGGACTTCTGGCATTTTGGCATTTCCTTCTCCCCAGTTTTCCTCCAGACTCTGGCACCTTGATTTCCAAATGACATGCAAAACTGAGCAGCAGCCCAGTGCTGCTTCTCTGTAGCCCAGGTCAGGCGGCTCTGCCGTTCAAAAGTGGCTTGACCTGTGGAATGCCACACCTGTAGGCCATTTCCTGCACACGCCTGTGCACGGTGGCTCTGGATGTTTCTACTCCAGACTTAGGGCCGGATCTATCAAAGGTTTGCGTGTATAAAAACGTGAGCTATTTCACTGCGCACGCTAAAAAAATGTACAAACTGATCTATCAACAGCGTGCTTAAAGGATTTGGTCTTTAAAATGTGCTAAATAGCGCCTCTTATCCATTTAGTACTTTTTCTGCAATGAATATGCAATATGGGGCGTTTACACGCAAAAGTGCGTCTTGTGGGAGGAGAACATGTAAATATATTAATTTAGCACTCGCAAAGTGATTTATTAAACCTGAAAGCAATTTTGCTAACGGTATCTGACTCTATATTTAACACGTTTCAAAAGAAAGTGCAAATGGTCTGTATGCGTAATTGCGCACACATGGCAGCGGTTATTGTCGCAAGAAGGAGACATCGAAATGAAGCAAGGAGACGCAGAGAACGCATTTTTTCACTCCGTGTGAATATTTTTGGAATGAAGGAGGAAACGATCATCAAAACATATCGTTTATCCTGCATTGCCATTTTGGAGCTGTCGGGGGAACTCCGAATGGATTTGGAGCCAGCCACAAGGAGGACCCACGCAATACCAGATATCACAAAACTCCTTGCAACGTTGCACTTTTTTGCATCTGGGTCATTCCAGCGTACGGTTGCAGCGAGAGCTGGGATCTCCCAATCTCGTTTTTTCAGAAGTGCTGTCCGAAGTGCTGTCCGACGGGGTCGGGGTTCTCCCCCTGCGCCTGTGGAGCAACGTGCCAAATGCTGCGGGGATGCATACGCGTAGTAATCTCATCCACAGTCACAGGCCAATACAAAACACCTGTTTTTTACTGCAGTGAAGTAGAAATTCAGCCACATACCACCTTAGGGAATAAAGGTTGCCAATTTATATATATATATATATATATATATATATATATATATATATATATATATATATATATATATATATATATATATATATATATATATATATATATATATGTTTTTTTTTTGGGGGGGGTCACTGTAAGATTTAAATTTCTTAATGCACTAGTTTGTACAGACTACAAACTACTTTGCCGCAAACCACAAAACGCGCAAAACCATCATTTAAATAGGGCGTCTCCAACAGTTTTGCACCTGCCACCAGTTACGCAATCACTCTTGTTAAATCACCCGCAATCCATGGTTCAGCCCCTCGCGCAAAATTCCAGTTTGCGAGCGCAAATTACTGCACGCAAAATTGGATCTTGATAAATCCGGCCCTTAGTCCACTGCTTCCGCAGGTCCCCCAAGTTCTGGAATCGGCCCTTCTCCACAATCTTCCTCAGGGTCCGGTCACCTCTTCTCGTTGTGCAGACTTCCCACTGAGGCGCCTTTATGCAGCACTCTGGGAACAGGTTATTCGATCAGAAATATCTTTTTGTGTCATACCCTCTTGCTTGAGGGTGTCAATGATGGCCTTCTGGACAGCAGTCAGGTCAGCAGTCTTACCCATGATTGGGGTATTAAGTGATGAACCGGGCTGGGAGTTTTAAAGACCTCAGGAATCCTTTGCAGGTGTTTAGAGTTAATTTGTTGATTCAGATAATTAGGTGCAGAGTTCGTTTAGAGACCTTTTTCAAGATATGCTAATTCTGTGAGATATGAATTTTGGGTTTTCATGAGCTGTATGCCAAAATCATCCGTATTAAGACAATAAAATTGATTCAGTTAGTGTGCAATGAATCTAAAATATATGAATGTTTAAGTTTTATTATTACATTATGGAAAATAATGAACTTTATCACAATATGCTAAGATTAGAAGAGCCTGTATTTAGTTACCTTAAAACAATTGTTTCATGCCTTGCCATGCTAAAATTAAAAGTTTTTGTTAAAGTAACTAAAGTAAATGCCAAAATTTTTTTTTTTTTTCAATATAGATTCTTGGAGCATCAGAAATGAATGGAAACTGGGGAGCGGTGGAGAGCTGGAACACATTGTTCCTCTGACTGCCCAGATATGATGTCTAGTTTAAAAAATGTATCGTGTGAATTTCTAAGTTGAATTAAATACCAAAAGGCTGCAAATAGAATCATTAGAATATTTGTATTTAAAAAATCTTCTTTTAAACACAAACTGGATTTACCTGCTGACGTGAGTCTTTACAGTCGCTCTCCTGGTGACAGTGAAGCATTCTGCTGTGGCTGTAGATCTTTTCATGCTTTCCGCCAGAAGCTCATTCCCTTCATCATCGTGCAGCGTTATCTCAGGCTCAGGGAACCAGCATTCAGCCTTACACTCTAGGGTCAATCCACCACCAGCAGTGGTGTGAACAAATGTGAGCTTTGGTTCCGAAACAGCACCTGGAAAAATAGAATTCTTTTAGGTTTTTATCGCCAAACATGCCAGGGGGAAAAAAACGGTTTTTAACATTATACTGGATGTAATTTTTGACGCCTGCATCCATTTATAATGCTGAGACTTACCCATATTTAGGATCAGGATTGCATGAATCTGCCACTGCTTCCCCCTGAGGGTCCTGCAGTGGTACGTACCCCCATCGGACAGTTTCAGGTTGTAGATAATCAGAGAGATGTTGCCATCTTTTAGGTTGTTCAGCAAAAGGTTTGTCCTGTAAAGGAATGCCAGATTTTTCATCCCAAACGTCTCACAGCCTTGTCGGTACAGTAAGGTAATGTTTGAAGGGGATAACCCCTCCTTGGACCACTCCAGCGTGGGGAGTTCTCCATTAACATCGATGCGACACGGCAGGATGACTGTTTCACCCACATAGGCTGTTATTGTCTGTGGTGAGACACCCGCTGAGGTTGAACCTGATGAAGACAATTGAAAAAAGATTTAGAAAAATGTAAACCAACACATTTTCACATTCTATTCTTAACACATAAAACAGCAAAAACACATGACTACACTGCTGGTAATGACTTTATGGTTTATTCTTTTATATAAGCTGAATTTTAAAGGAAAGTTCTGAAAGCACAGCAAAACAAGGGGGAAAATGTTGCTCTGGTCAAATAAGAAATCATTTTTTTCAATTTACGAACCTATATAATATCTAAGAGAAACATTAACATTGCACAGCCCCCTAAACAAACCATCCCCTTTTTGAAGCATGGTGGTGGAAGCATCATGCTGCAGGGATGCATTTTCTCTGCAAGAATAAACAGAGAATAAACAGATGGAGCTGAATACAGGACAATCCTGGAAGAAAACCTGTTTCAAGCCACCTGAATAAAGCGCCGGTTCAAACATAGAAGCTGAGATATAATGGAAGGATAGTTGTGTACTTGAGTGGCCCAGTTAAAGTTCAGACGTAAATTAAAATGAGGAACCCCAAAAAAATAAGTTAAAAATTATTTTAAGGCTAATTTGACCAGAGCACCTTTTTTCACATGGTCTATGTGCTGTCGACCCCACTGGGTATGACTAATAATCAGTTAAGGTCATGGGCGGTTCTAGACAGGTACTGAAGACATAATACTCAGAACAATTCTAATGATGATATGTGCTGGAACAGACATGGTTACTAGGTTCTTTTGGATCTAATTCTGTTTTAACAATTATTTAAAAACAATAAGGTGATAGCTTCAGTGGTATTGAGATAGAATCCCAGTTTTCATCTGCTAAATGTTTTTTTTTCAAAAGAAAAAAAAAATACTCTAATTCTTACAGCTAAATTTATCAGTTTTTCAAGAAGTTTGTAATTCAGATTTTATAGAAAGCGATGATTTTGACCTAAATTAAGTAAAAAAAAACTAAAAACTCAAATTAAGAATGTATGTTGACCTAATAAGACAGAATTTTAATTAAACCTAACTGAGTAGAAATTTCACTTCATGCAGCTATCTTCAGTGGCGGAGCTAGACTTTTTTTCAAGGGGTGGCCAAAGGGTGAGCAAGGCTTTATCAGAGGGGTCCATATAAAAATGACGAACGAAAGGAAAAAAATATTTTCTCACACACGCTCAAGTTAAAATGGTTTATTTAACAAAGATTTGCCATGACCAAACAAGACATTAAACAGCACTATGGAACAGCGAAAATTGAAATGTAAATATAATAAATATTAGGTAATTATATTAAGTATTTTAAGAGTATTTTTGGGCAGACATCTCAATAAGTTAAGTTGTAATTAGTTAAGTTTCTGTAGCATAACATGGGAAGTGTGTGCCTACCAACTGGTCCTTTTGGTGTGCAATAGGTTGTGCTGGATGGGGGGAGTTCAGTGCCATTTCCTTCTGCTTCACTGTCTTCCTCCCCAGAGTCTGACTCTGAATCTATATCACCCTCATCTCTGTCTGGAACTTAATTGTGAAATGCATAAACAGACGCAATAAAAAATGCAAAAAGCATCATGCTAACCTTTAGAATTAGGGCTTATTGGATTTTACTACTTAATAACTCTTTGTCACAGCCTCTAACCTGCTGGTGATACACTTGGGCCTGGTGTCTCCTGGCTGGCTTCTCCAGGTTGGTCACTGCTGCAGGGCTCTGTCTGGTCCTGGTCTGGCCCTGGTTTTTGCCTCTTTAAGAAGAACTGGGAGATCTTTCCTTTTCTCTTCATTTGGGCTCTACATGAAATAAGACAGCCTGGTATTTAAACTCCATGAGTGTTTGGCACAACACTATTTTAACTATCATTTAAACTATAGTTTTTAGTTTTCTGTAGCTAGCTAAAATAATAAAAAAATAAAAATAGATTAATTAAATTAATTAATATAACTAGTTAGGTTATAATTCAAACCTTTCATATGACATAGCCTACTTACATTTCAGTCACTATAAAACTTAAAGCTGAAGTCTGTAAGTTTTTAAAAATCACTTTTTTGTCATATTGGCTAAAACTGTCCCTATGCCCAGCAGCAGTACATGTGATATGTAACCTGTGAAAAAAACTGCTTCAATTGGTACCGCCTACTGCCTGTATTTCACTCTGGAAAGAATAATTCGGGACGAGTCAAAACAACCAATCACAGCCAGAGGAGCGTCTGATGGAGTGTCAATCACAGCTCACACACGCTGAATCCCGCCCCCCCCCCCCCCCCTTCTGGTCGCATGCGGTAGCCGCGCAGATGCTGTGAGAGGGGTGGAGCTTGGAGGTGGGGCATGAGTGAAGCAGAGAGGGTGGGGGAGTGGCGTGAAACCTGTTTTCCTTCAAATTTTCAGTCGAAGTCTGCTCTCTCCTCAATGTTACAGACTGCAGCTTTAACAATGGTTTTTCACATATTTTTACCACACACGTTTCAAGCAAGAGCTGGGAGATATATCCTGGCCAAATGAATAAAACATTACAGGGCAGCATGTGCACTAAAACATATGTTAAAAGAATCTGTTTAAAACACAATCTATCAGCAGTAGTATAAACGAGGCACTACGGAGCGGTGCACAACCATTTTTTTTTTTCTTTTTAGAAATGTATGACAAGTGCCGCCTCTCATTAGGAAGGTAACACAGCGGTTACCGCTGAGCGGTAAAATGTTGTAAATACCTGCAAAACTCCTCAATGGTGTTCTCTAAGCTGCGGGTGTGTTTTGGATCAAGCAGGAGCCACATGTCAGCTTAACCAATGAACAGCGTCAGTGAGCAGCATGTAGGCTGCTGCTGCATCGGACTGCCTTCAGGGACAGTCGGAAATTACGGTTTTCCTGGCAAATCTTTGCCGATCTCATAAGTATTATATTTAAAAATTACCGTTTCGAGTGGGGTGGCAGTAGGGGTGGCAAGGGCTCGGTTGGGGGTGGCAAATGCCATCCTGCCACCCCTCTGGCTCCGCCACTGGCTATCTTAAAGGGGTCATAAAATCCAAAACCAAGTTGCGTCTTTGCTCAGCAGCTTCGGCTGTTGTAAACCAACACTGAAAAAAATAATGCAACTGCTGTTGGCATTTAATTAATCATATTTAGTTACTTTAACACAATTGTTTTATGTCCTACCCTGCTAACATGAAACAATTGTGTTAAAGTAACTACATATGATTAAGTTAATGCCAAAAAAAAAAAATTCAGTGAACCAATCAGCGCACACCTCATCTAAATATTCATGCTCGTACCATAAATGGAAGAAAACCTGTCGTTTCATTGACGTGCTCTTAACCAGGCTTGCATTAGAACTTTTAGCCCAACCAATGTAACACACCCTATTCAGAGACCATAAGGACCAGCACCAAATAATACACTCACCGGCCACTGTATTAGGTACACCTGTCAAACTGCTCGTTAACACTTACTTTCTAAGCAGCCAATCACATGGCGGCAACTCAGTGCATTTAGGCATGTAGACATGGTCAAGACAATCTCCTGCAGTTCAAACCGAGCATCAGTATGGGGAAGAAAGGTGATTTGAGTGACTTTGAACGTGGCATGATTGTTGGTGCCAGAAGAGCTGGTCTGAGTATTTCAGAAACTGCTGATCTACTGGGATTTTCACGCACAACCATCTCTAGGGTTTACAGAGAATGGTCCGAAAAAGAAAAAACATCCAGTGAGCGGCAGTTCTGTGGGCGGAAATGCCTTGTTGATGCCAGAGGTCAGAGGAGAATGGCCAGACTGGTTCGAGCTGATAGAAGGGCAACAGTGACTCAAATAACCACCCGTTACAACCAAGGTGGGCAGAAGAGCATCTCTGAACGCACAGTACGTCGAACTTTGAGGCAGATGGGCTACAGCAGCAGAAGACCACACCGGGTGCCACTCCTTTCAGCTAAGAACAGGAAACTGAGGCTACAATTTGCACAAGCTCATCGAAATTGGACAATAGAAGATTGGAAAAACGTTGCCTGGTCTGATGAGTCTCGATTTCTGCTGCAACATTCGGATGGTAGGGTCAGAATTTGGCGTCTACAACATGAAAGCATGGATCCATCCTGCCTTGTATCAACGGTTCAGGCTGGTGGTGGTGGTGTCATGGTGTGGGGAATATTTTCTTGGCACTCTTTGGGCCCCTTGGTACCAATTGAGCATCGTTGCAATGCCACAGCCTACCTGAGTATTGTTGCTGACCATGTCCATCCCTTTATGACCACAATGTACCCAACTTCTGATGGCTACTTTCAGCAGGATAATGCGCCATGTCATAAAGCTGGAATCATCTCAGACTGGTTCCTTGAACATGACAATGAGTTCACTGTACTCAAATGGCCTCCACAGTCACCAGATCTCAATCCAATAGAGCATCTTTGGGATGTGGTGGAACGGGAGATTCGCATCATGGATGTGCAGCCGACAAATCTGCAGCCACTGTGTGATGCCATCATGTCAATATGGACCAAACTCCCTGAGGAATGCTTCCAGCACCTTGTTGAATCTATGCCACGAAGAATTGAGGCAATTCTGAAGGCAAAAGGGGGTCCAACCCGTTACTATTATGGGGTACCTAATAAAGTGGCCGGTGAGTGTATATAGGACCATTTATGATCCCTTTAAAATATTTGAATCACTTGCCCTGCTTTTTATGTCACGCTTTTCTGTGCCCCCATGAAAACACGCTGGCCCCCTCCTGGGCCCCTGGTACATTTGGTCTGGAACCACCACTGTTACAGTATAACAGACTGAGTAAGAGTGATTCTAACTTGGGAATATGTGTTAAAGTTCATTTCTATTTATAACTGTGACGGAAGTGATAAAATTTACAGGAAGTGCTATTTGACATCTAAGGAAGCGTTTAAATACACCAAAATAGGGTGTCTTCACAAATCTTAAGGAACTAGTGATTTTAGAGCTTATAAATTCTCTCAGTGTATTTTAACAACTGCAAACATATAAAATAAATAAATAAGCCTATCCAAAACAACTACATGGCGTCTAGTACACATTAAAGGCAGAAACTTCCACTGTAAGCTTAATAAAACCAGTTATTGTTGCATATTTTAACGACTGTTTATTTTAGCAGTTATCAAAAGGCCACACATTAAACTCACTGTGAATAACCTACTTCCTGTTTGCCTACTTCAAGGCGCTTATCAATGCCCTAAATAATAGACATAAGGAAACACTTAATTATGGATTTTTAATTTGTATTGTTTTTAGATTAGGTCTATTATTAGAGCATTGGGTCTTTTAATCATAATTAGGTCTTATAGGTCTATATAATTTAACTCGATGATCTGCGCGATGTGAACGGGCTCCGGGCCTGTGCTGTAAATTGGTAAAGGCCCTTCCCGATGTCCCTACCACCTGTAAAACAACCGATCCTTTTCATAAAATATCCATAAAAATAATGTAAATAATTGTTTATAAAATCATGATCAGCTAAATACCTGACAGAAGCGACAGCAGGAAAAAGAGAAGAAAGATTGAGAACGAGGCGCGGACCGACGATCTCCGGTGAAAAGTGAAGTTCCTCTGATCCATTTGATGAACTTCCATTATTATTTTATTTCTGCAAACTGGATCCGCAAAGTGAACGGACCTAAGTCGGCGGCGTAGAGATTCGCTCTGCGCTGCAAAGGCGAGCTCTGTTTAGTGGAGCCTAAAGTTTTTTTTCTTTACACGCCACAGAGAGAGAGAGAGAGAGAGAGAGAGAGAGAGAGAGAGAGAGAGAGAGAGAGAGAGAGAGAGAGAGAGAGAGAGAGAGAGAGAGAGAGAGAGAGAGAGTTTCATAACATATGGCATTGCTATGCTGTCATATTTTTTTTTTTCGTTTTCGTTTGTTTGTTTTTTCAGATAGCAGGTCTCCTGGGGCGTTATTTGTATGGCGGAGTATTAGGGCCAGGCTAGAGATTTTTTTCCTTCTTTCTTCTCTTTCAAGAATAAAGTCATAATATTACGGAAACAGAGTCGTAAAATTACAAGAATAAAGTCGCAACGAGAATAGTCACAAAATCACGAGAATAAAGTCGTACAAATACAAGAATAAAGTCGTAACATTACGAGAATAATGTAAAATGCAAGAATAAAGTTGTAAAATTATGAGAGTAAAGTCGTGATAATACGAGAAAAAAGTCACAATGAGAATAGTCATAAAATTATGAGAATAAAATCGTAAAATTATGAGAAAAAAGTAAAATTACGAGAATAAATTCTTAAAATTATGAGAGTAAAGTCGTAAAAATATGAGAAAAAAGTCAGAACGAGAATAGTCATAAAATTACGAGAATAAAGTCGTAAAATTAGGAGAGAAAAGTCATGATAATACGAGAAAAAAGTCACAATGAGAATAGTCATAAAATTATGAGAATAAAATCGTAAAATTATGAGAAAAAAGTAAAATTACGAGAATAAATTCATAAAATTATGAGAGTAAAGTCGTAAAAATACGAGAAAAAAGTCACAATGGGAATAGTCATAAAATGAGGAGAATAAAGTCGTAACAGTATGAGAAAAAAGTAAAATTATGAGAATAAATTAATAAAATTATGAGACTAAAGCCATACTTAAAGCTACAGTGTGTAATAATTTCAGGGATATACAGTCAGAAATGTAATATATTATACATAACTATGTTATCTATCATCATCTACGAGCTCAGCCTCTTAACCTTAATATTTGCGTTGCCTTAGAATTCGTTATTTATAATTAAATAGGAGCGGGTCTCGCAGCCATGGAGGCAGACATCTTTGCGCTACGGCAGCGCAGAGCCAACAAACTAGCGTTTGCGAGATTACGCTCGAAAGTAACTACGGCAAATTGAGAGAGATGAACTGAGACGGTACTGAAATCTATACCCTACACAGAGTAATGAAATACTATCTGTAAAATTATCTATGTAAACAAACCTCATCATTTGATAAGGTAGGTGATGCGGACGTTGTGGAAGACATTTTGTCCCGTAACGCTCGCCGTACTGTTGGGGGGGAGAAGCGGTGGGGGGGAGATGTTCATGTTGCTGCGGTCTGCAGTCTGGACGTTAGATGTCGCTGAAAATTACACACTGTAGCTTTAAGAGAAAAACAGTCGCAATGGGAATAGTCATAAAATAATGAGAATAAAGTCATAACATTATGAGAAAAAAGTAAAATTACGAGAATAAGTTCATAAAATTATGAGAATAAATTTGTAAAATTTTGAGAGTAAAGTTGTAATAATACAAGAAAAGAAGTCACACTGGGAATAGTCGTAAAATAGCGAGAATAAAGTCGTAACATTATGAGAAAAAAGTAAAATTACGAGAATAAATTTGTAAAAATTATGAGAGTAAAGTCGTAATAATACGAGAAAAAAGTCACAATGAGAATAGTCAAAGTTACGAGAATAAAGTCGTAAAATTAGAAGAATAAAGTCGTAACATTAAGAGAAAAAAGTAAAATTACGAGAATAAATTCGTAAAAATTATGAGAGTTAAGTCATAATAATACGAGAAAAAAGTCACAACGAGAATAGTCATACAATTACAAGAATAAAGTCGTACTAGTAAGAGAATAAAGTCCTAAAATTACGAGAAACAAGTCTTATTTTATGACAACTCTTACAAGAAGCATTTTCTTCCCTAAAATGAGGAATGTTGAGCATTATGTGAAGTTATACTTTGGCTCTGGTTTGACAAATAAGGAAATCTTTTACCACGCTAGCACCAAATTAGGCAGTAGTTCAAAGTAGACTCAGGTTACTGTTTGGTGGTGCTGGTTGGCCGCCATATTCTGGTCGGAGCTTGAAGCTTTCTTTCTGAAATGGGTTGTGTTATGATGACTTAATTCTCGTAATGTTATGTCTTTATTCCCGTGTTATTACAACTTTATTCTTGTAATTTTAAGTCTTTATTCTCGAAATAGAAAAAAAAAAACTCTAGCCAGGCCCCAATACTCCGTCGTATCCTCTGAGTCTCTCACTTCTATATTTTTTTTTATCAGATACAAGTGAACCAAATATGTAAAATCAACAAATATTTTCTTTTTACATCTCTCTTTGCAGGTGATGAAGCAGACAGAAGACGTTTTATCATTGTCTCCCTTTTATCTCATTTTTCTTTCATCTTATCTCCTTTTCCTGTTTTTCCTTTCCTGTTCTACTGTACCATTGCAGTGTCCATATAATCTGTAATTATATGCATGAATTATAATAACAAAATTTACATGTATGAATCAACACTATAGCAAAAGCTCTACTGCTCCACTTGGGAAAGCAAAATCTGTTTGGCTGTTTTTGGCATCAAGACAATTATTCTTTTTCCCACATTGCCAGACAGGACAAAAAAATATAACAAAAAATGTGTCAAAATTGCTTTAAACCTAGAAAATAGTCGAATGTTCAATTTAAAATGGTAAAAAAAAGAAAATGTTGATCACATTTTCATCCTTTTATAAGAAGTAATATAGTGTTTCAGCTGTTTGAACCCATGTGGACCTAATGGGGGATAACCAAGGAGGACACTATTGTTGGATAGCAAAAACAGAAAACAAAAAAGCAAACCATGGAAAAGCCAGAATGGAATTTTCCATGGTTTTAGACAAAAAATGACCTTTGTACTAAGGTACATGTTTATGTTTACAGAGGGGAAATGAAGCATATCAAGTAAGGATCACTGTCCCTACTTTGAAACATGGAGGAGGCTCTGTTATGCTCTGGGGCTGATTTTGTTAATCTACTGTAAGGTGTCTTGAATCCCTGCAGGGTTCAATAAAATGAAGACTATTAGATTATTTGAGAGATAATTCTGCTGCCCCAGTGTCAGAAAGCTCATTCTCAGTCTCTGGTCATTGGTAATGACCCAAAACCCACAACTAAAACCCCCCAAAAATGGCTAAGAGGAAAACATTGGACTTTAATAAGCACTGAACTAAATGCCGTTTTAAGGAGTTGAAACATGCCTTGAAGGGCTCCTTCAAGACTGAGACAATGGAGCAGTTTACTCATGAGGAGGGGATCAGAATACCTGCTGAGAGGAGCAGGTGTCTCACTGGCCGTTACAGGAATCATTTCATTACTGTGAAATATTAACGGTACCATCATTTTTGTCCAGGTCTCTTTCATCAGTTTACCGTATTTTCACGACTATAAGGCGCATATTTTTTCCCCTTAAAATGTGCGGCGCGCTCTATAGTGCGGTGCGCCTTATGTGTGTTGTTACTGCGGACGTTGTTGAGACCACCATGAGAACGTTAAAGGGGGAAGTGTGGGCATGGATTGTGTATAAAAGAACAGGTAATGCACTAACCTGATTATGAGTTCAGTCTGAGCCCAGAGGAAGTAGTGGATTCCACAAGGATTGGTTCTCCGCAGCATGCGGAGGGAGCGACCCACAGAGTTCCAGGAGAGAAGCAGAGCAGACTGACAAGCAGAAGCCAGCAGAAGCGGAAGAGCAGAAAAATCCAGAGGGATAATCCAAAGACAGAGTCAAAGCAGGACCAGGTATCCAGGCCAGAAGATCAGAGATCCGAAGAAGTAACAAAGGAGTTTCCAAGCCAGGGACAAGAGAGAGAACCATGGTCATAAATAGGCAGAATCCAGGTAACAGTCCAAGAACGGATCAGGCACACAGAGCAGAACTGGGGCAACCAAAACTCAGACCTCCAGAGGCAGAAACTAGTCAGGATCAGGTAATCAGATACACACTGGTGCACTAGAGAACTCTCACACTCGGCTCGAACAATCTGGCACTGACTGCTGGGAACAGGCAGCTTAAATACGAAACAGGAACAGGTCGATCTGAGGAGTGACAATGAGAGCTGGGCAGAGCTAAGCAGGTGGAGGAGATGAACCAAATCCTGCCATCAGTGTCAAGATCATGACAGTTTTCACTAATTTCTTGTTGCATATTGATTGTTTTTTTGTCTTGTTATTATAAATGTATGACATTAGCCAGTTAGTTTGGATGGCATTTAATTCTTGATTATTAAAACATAGATTCTTTTAAAAGAATGCTGTTTGTATTTGGTTGTTATATCTTTCTGTGCTCTTATTAGTAGTTCAATGAACACAGACTTTGTTTAGAGATCAAACATGGTTATAGCTCTGTCAGAATAGGGGCTTTAATTGCTGAATTGGCATATTGGCCAAGATCCACCAACACTGAGACTTCAAAGAGATTTCAATTCCAGAAAATTAAAATACACCTTATTGGTTTCTAATAATTGTTCTGTTCAGCAATGTAAATAGTGTAATTTTCTTATCACATGCCCTTGAAATGTGTATCATAGTTGTGCAATCACTTTCCTCTGAAAGCCTGCAAAGCAGAGCTAAAGTAGCTAAAACTGCACCCTGTGACTGCCCTTAGAAGAGCTGCCTTAAAATATTTACACTTCAGTATATACACTGGTAAATCAATGCTGTTAGGTCTGACCCGCATTAGGTCTGCTCCATTACCTTCCTTCTCTGATTTCACTTGATGGTATGACGATGATATATCCTCATAGGCGATTGGCCGCATAGCCTGAAGGATGACTAATACATTTCAAAGTGCTGCCATTAACATGGCTGAGGCTGAGCAGTGAGCAATACCTCAACAACAGAAGGGGAAAAAATCCTGGAGTATTTCTGTACATTTAGCATCTGCTGAATATATATTTTTTGCCAATTGCACAAAACGAATGACCTTTTGGAGCATTTCCTGAAAGAACAAGAAGATCATAATGGCACCACGGCTATCAGGACTTTTAAGTACGTTTATTATCTTCCTTGCTCTTTGTCTAAATGTTGTGAGCTGTATGAAAGTGATCTTAGGAGATCAGTTTATCTTTCCCATAAGCTGTGAGCCGGAGGAATCAGGGACTCTGCTGCGGGTTTTGGGACAAGGTGGTACCCTGACACTGGCTACATTTCAGAGCGGAGAGTGGTCGGTGATAAAGCACAGAGACCGGGTAAACATCCAGTCTTCAAGGATCATCTTCACTAACGTGCTTTATGCCGATGGAGGAATCTATGAGCTGAGCTGCTCCAAGTCTGACAACAAGAGAGAGGAACGCTTCCAGCTAGAGGTTGTTCTTGCATGGGAAGCGTCTGTGGCGAAGGATGAGACGGTGCTCCTCCCTTGTTACTTTGAAACCACTGGGAAAAATGGTTTGACTGTCCAGTGGGAGAAAAATGGACATCCTCTGTGTGTGAACAGTCCTGATGGCTGCACCAGGAAACCCGGAGAAAGACTGTCTGTGTCAAGGGACTGGTCCACACATGGAAACCTGTCACTGACTGTGGAGAATGTTCAGCCTGGGGATAGTGGGGATTACTTCTGCTATGTCCAAGATCAACATGGGAAACAATCTGGGAACCCTGCTGCTGTGAGATTGACCGTCCAAGTTGGAAATGTGAGTATTACACAATTTATTGTAAGGAGAATCTGAAAACCTTACGGTGTCTGATTGTAATGATAAACTTTATATTTCCTCCTCCTCGAACTACAGAGTTGCAATGAACAGATCAAATCTTGGAAGACATCCACCATAGTTCTCATCATGCTGCTCCTTTTCTTTGTTTGTGGCGTACTGGTAAATGCCTACAGGACAAAAGGGGGGGAATCATAACTTAATGCTTCAAGGCTTTTGATTTGAATTTGTGGTTGTAAAATATCTCTGCTTTAAACGTGTGGATTTTAGTCATGATTATCTGGTTTTATACAAGTTAAATAAATTAAACATTTAAGATTTCTCTGTTTTCTGTCATGTGTTGGTTTGGTTTTTATAACACTGCTTGATTCCCATAAAGGGAGTTTTTTTTTCAAGCCTCATTTAAATATTATGTATTATTACCTTCCTGTAATATATTAAAGCTTATATGATTCTTTTTAAGTTTTTAATTAATTTTAATGACAAATAATCAACCATTATTGACATTATAGAGATTTTGGGAGATTATGTGGAGAAGTAGACTAACCGGCTTGAAAGGGACTTTCTGCATGAGAGTGAAAACACAACAAACCTAACCTTTAACCAGCCTGGCTGTTTCCAGAATCAGTACTGTAATGATATTGTCTGTGCTTCAAGGCAATCATTAAAAACACTTTTTCCTGCCCTAGGGCAGGGGTTGTTTATTTAGAAGCGTGGTATTTATTTAATCTTTTAACATTTAACACCAACCCCTTTTTACGCACTGTTCTGTATCTGTCTTCCATGCTAACATGGCTCAGATCAAGCACATTAGCTGGGAGAGGAGGCTTATCTCCCTTGATGGTAAAAGATACAGCTCAGCAGCTAAACACAAATTAACCATAAAATGGATATTCAATTTCAGTAATTATAGAAAACACATCAATTGAATTGGAATTAACTGTAAATTTCAAGCCCTCAGAACCTTGGACCCATTATTTGAAAGAGACATATCAGGACGATTTTCAAACAAGCCTTTATTTAACTCTAAATAACGCGTGCAGGTGGTCGTCAGGGGGGCGGATGCCTGGATTCTCTGCAGGGATAGAAATCTCAGGTCAGTAACTAAGAATACGGAGCTGATCACTACTACTAAGAGCAAAAGTCACTGACCTGGTTCTGAGTCCAGTCTGATCCCAGAGGAAGGAGAAGAATCAGAGAGGGAGGTTGTCCACTGCTTGCGGCCGGTGCCGCTTTCAGAGCTCAGAGTGGACGCCGAGGAGGCAGCAATGTCCGTGAGGGAAAATCCAGAAGCAAAGTGAAATAAGAACCAGGTTTACAGACCGGAAGATCAGAGAGCCAAAGAGGTACCAGAGGAGAATCCAAGCTAAGGTCAGTAACACAGTCCAAGTTTAGTTAACCAGCAGAATCCAGAAATCAGCCCAAAAAAAAAAAAAACTGTAAAAGGCAAGGCAAAACTCGGTTATCCAAAGGCAGAAACAGTCCCAATCAGAATTACAGAACAAATACAAGATCACTAGACCAACACAACCAAACAGCTCGAATAATCTGGCACCAATGGTAGGCAAACAGGAAGCATAAACAGCAGCAGAAACCAGGTGGACAATATGAGCGTATTGAGTCGCCAGGCCAATTAGACAGATGACAGGTGTAAATGAAATTTCCAACCAACAGCATCAAGACCATGACAGTATATGCTTTGTTTACATGGAAAAAGGAAAAATGAAAAATAATTCAGTGCCATTTAAACAGGCTATAGAGATGAAGAGATGCAGGATTGTAACAAACATTCAGAAAAAAAGGAAGTGAATTATGATAAATATTTTGTCAAACACATTAGGAATGTGATATTTCTAGATGAGCCAAGATTTAGTCATAGACCTAAACAAACTTTATTATCCTTTTGTATACACAGTGTATACAAAACGAATTTTCATTTTGTACAGCTCTCATGGCATCTCCATTTCTTAAAGTGCAGCAGTGATAAAATGTAAACATTGGGAGAAGAAGAAACATGGTGCAAAAAAAAAGCATTGATATGGTCAGTTTGTTGCAGGGACTGTAACATGATTTAGAGTTGGTTTTTTTAAACATTCAGCTTTTTTTCCACACTTTTTTTTTTTCAGTTTTTCCATTTTTTCAACATTCAGCTGTCTGGTGGCTGTGGGGAAGAAGCTGTTTTGGGATCAGCTTTCAAAAGTCATTGCTCACATGGATAGGGAGATTTTACACTAAATACTGTGAAGTAAAATGAGCACTGAGAGTTGATATGCAAGAAAGAAATTGTTTTATTTTACTCTGCAGAGGAGAACAACACTTACAGCTGAACTGTTATTGTGTCCAATGTTAATTTGCTTATATCTCCAGAGGCCTGCAAAGTGAACTCAACCTAGCAGGATTACTGCCTGTTGAAATTATCTACAACAATGGCAATCGCTAACTCATAAATCTGTGAACGCACACATATAAAGGGGTGGGTTCAAGGTTGCAGGCCATCACAACCATGAGCGCAGAAGGGAGAGCGCCATATATAAAACTTATCTTACAGAAATAAAGAGAGGAAAACAAAAGTCTCAATGAAAAGTTAAACACAGTGGCAGCATCAAAGAAATGCCTGATAGCGAGGCAAAGGATTGCTGTGCGTTAAAGGTACACATCAGTGTCACTGAACACAGCCTGCACCCCAATCACTGTACTGCATATGTCTCATCCCCAGATGTAACCCTTGGGAGCAGATTAAAAAAACACAAAAAAAAATAATTGCATCTGGTTAGTTGGGCTTTTTTATTCAATAACGTTTGGGTTGCAATAAAGCTGGAAGCTGGTGTAGCAATTGCATCGTATTGATACAAGAAGTGAAATCATTCGGATTTTAAAGCTGCGTTAGAATTCAGCGAGGACAAATGGCAAAATTCTACTCTTCTTTTAAAAAGTAAAAGCCCTCAAACAACAAGCAGCCCTAAATTGAAAGAATGTCTTTGCTACCTAATTGAAACTTCCTCTGATGACTAGCATTTCAGTTTCACTCTCATACAACTCTCTGCTCTACCAGGCAGAAAGGGACGTGTGAAATACAAGATTGATCACGTCCCTTTCTGCCTGGTAGAGCAGAGAGTTGTATGAGAGTGAAACTGAATGCTAGTCATCACAGGAAGTTTCTTCCTAGTAATCGATTTTTTAACCTGGCGGTTTGCCATTAATTCCCCATGGGTGCAGCTTCAGTGTAACATTTCTCCTTCTCATTTATACTTTTACAGCTAACAAGATGAAGAATAGTCAAAGGCAGACAGGCATTGGAGGTCCTGCCCTGGAGTTCACCCCTGCACAGGAGCTAGCCCTTTAAAACAACAATGTTCACCCCATAATGGACGGGGAGTTGGTTTCCTAACTGACATAGAGCTGAAATTATGTGTCCATGACAAGAATTTTGACAGTTCAGATCAGATTAATCTGTTTACGTGTACATTTGGGTTTGTTATACTCACAATTATACCAAACGCAGTTCAGAACACCATTGCCAACACAAGCCTTTAACTTCCTGGGGATACTTTAGGATTGGTGGTGCCAGAGTGTGTCTCTGCTAGAAGTGTGTCACACACAGCAGCATATGAGCCGTGAATGCTGGCACATGGCTAACAGATTGCTGTACTGTATCTACAGGTGGTAGACTTGTCTGTGGTGGGAGACAAGGAGTCACTGTTTCCTCTGAGAGACGTGGAGGTATCAACTTTTACACTTTGTTTGCGTGAACTTGTGGTAGTGACATGGGTGTAACTGAACCGCAGTGGTCCACACCTAGAGTGTGTCAACTAAAGTGTTAAATATTTAATAAGTCATTGCTGCCACTGCTATTTTAAAACTGAAGGAAGAAAATCCACCCCAAGTGGAGCCCCAAGCCTCCACATCCACTGGGGGAAGCACCTGGGACAAAAAGAGACCCATAAAAGGTAAGGTATCATCCTCCCTGCCTAAAAGGGAAGGACATAAAGGATATTTACTCTCCTGCTATAGAACATTGTTCAAAAATTAAACGTTAAAAAGCAACAGAGATTAATGCTATTCTTTCTCATCTATGTTCTTTCCTGGTTTATACAGATTTGTGCTTTAATCTCTTTGCTTCATGTTTTACTGGTTTCAGGGTGCAACTGGTCAAATGAGAGCCCTCTACCAAATTAGCCTGGACCGGAAAATTTAATACAGAACATTCAAATGAGAAAAACTGTGATGGACTGAACATTTTTAGTTAAAAATGAAGACTTTGTGCAAAGCAGGTAATGACTGTTACAGGTATACATATCATTTCAGTATCCGACTTTAGAAATAGTATTGTTCTGGTCAACACCTTCTCAAATTCAAACATTTTGATCAAGATGCAAGCATAATTGATGTGTTTTAGTCCTTCTTCCTTGCTGAGATAGGGGAAATAAAACGAAATAAAGTGCATTAAACACAAAACAATTTTTTTTTTTTTTAGAATAGAATAGAATAGAACATCCCTTTATTGTCCCACAATGGGGAAATTCTGGTGTTTACAGCAGCAAAAGGATTATAGAAAAAATTGTCACACAGATATGGAGTTTAGAAAAGTGTATAAGAATAACATAATAGTGAAGACATAAAAGATAAACAATAAAATACTGTACTGTAAAGAGTTTTAACAATATAAGACCGGAGAATAAATAGCCAATATACAGCTATGGACATTTTATACAGTAATGGATATTTGAAAATAGCAGCAACATCAGAGATGTGCAAAATAACAGCAGCATGTTATTGAACTGACTAAGATAGAAACTGTGCAAAATCAGCATGAATGTAAAAACAAATTTAGGTTGCTGGGAACAGTGGTGGTTAATCTATTCAAACAATTGTGTAACGGTTTCCCTCACTTCACGGAAAGTAGGGTGACCCTATGTAATTGGGCCCACATCGTCAAAGGGCTGAGGGTTGATCCTTGGCTCCCTCTACCTTCTTTTTGTGCAGCAATAACATTGTGGCGGTGTTGTGGAACCCCAGGTTCAATCATGGAAAAATTGAAAACTATTTCTGTTGTTAACATGATGCAAAAAAGAAAAACTTAAACTGAATAGATCAACTACAGCATTTTCAGGGCAAAATGCTATGAAATGCTATGAAAACACTGTGGTCAGGGGATCTACATTATATTCAGTCATTCACACATTAATGATGGTAAGATGTATTGAACCACAGCTGCTCTGAGGAACACTGACAGAAGGGCGGCTGTCTTGCAGCTGCCACTGCCCCCCCTGGGCACCATCAGTAGGGAATGTAGATGACCACTGAGTGGACCGCTATGAGATCAGATGAATAAGGTCTCGTGTTTGCTGTAACCTCATACATTCAGGGTACTTCCTGTATATATCAGTTTTTTCAAAGAATAATGGAAAACTTCCTCCAAATCTGGCTATAAATGGTTTCCGCAAATATCTATGTCAAATGCTAAAGATGTCTGCACTACAGCAACAGCAAAACCTCCAAATAAGCAGTGTTGTGCCTGAACGCGTTCATTGAACGAAAGTTCATGAACTCGTTCATATTTTGGGCGAACGTGAACTGAACGTACTGCATTACTCCCTGATTAACGTTATTGTGAACTCGTTCATTCTGGCGTCTGTGAACGGCACACTCTCTCAGTTCAACTCCGTTTAACAGGTTGCCAGATTTCTATAAAGCCCTCCAGGCGAAACCCCGGCTAAATCACACCGTAAACAGGCCTTAATATGTAGCGGGAAAAACACCCAATCTGGCAACACCAGCTACAAGCGTCGTAGCCTACACCCGCGTGCGTCATCAAAACAAAAGGAGGCGACTTAAAACAGGTTTATGACCAGGTGGTCGGTGAGGATGATGGCAACAAGTTTGCCCGCCGGCTTTCAGTAAAAAAATCCGCACTTCAGTAACCTTAAATTCCTACCTCAGCCTGGTCCCTCAGTTTGTGTTAGTAAAATGTTCTTGATCGGTCTTCAACGGGGGATCCGCGACCCCTAGGGGGTCTACGGAGGTACTGCATGAGCGTCTGCATGGTTAGTTGATATTTTTATATTCCCCCCCTGCATTTCTTTCCCCCACTAATTGAAATGTCTTTAAATACTCATTAACATGAAATCAACACACTGTAGTAAACAGATAAATGGAGGCAGAAGATGTCTTTCAGTCATCAATGCTCACATTCAGCGACACACAGGAGCTCTTTCAAACTGGGCACCGTTTCCTTCACAACAACCAGGAATCAGAATCAGAAAAACTTTAATAATCCCAGGGAGAAATTAATTTCTTTACATTACTCCATCTGTAATAGAGTGACTATAGGACACAATTTCATACAATATATATAGTTAGGGGGTCCCCGCTCCATCTCGCCATCAGTTTGGGGGTCCTTGGTCTGGAAAAGAAGACCCCTGTTCTTGAGGGTTTTACTATCCATGTAACTTGTTTGTTAAACCTGCCTGGTATAATTTTCCAGGATTCCTTTTTAGTATGTACTGAAATGAAATTTCAAATGGAAAAAATTATTAAAATAAAAAAAAAACATTTGCACCTTAAAGACTACTTTCCTATTTTTCTTTTAATAATTACTCATAAAAAAGACCATTCAAGCAGCACATTTTTCCTGATGTTTTTGAGAATATACTGTAGGTGTGAAAGCTGCAGCTGCTACTAGTGTGAAGTGAATGGACAGCAACAAAGCATTAAAGCAACAATGGGGAAATGCTGTCCCCTCAATGCTAATGTAAACCCTGGTTGGATAAGGATTCAAAACTGGATATGAAGATGAAATCTGACGCACAGTTTCAGTGTTACAACTGATAAAATAATTGCTGTCTGTGGTTCTACAGTAGGCTATGGTGTAATTGAGCAATATATGAAAAAAAAAGAAAAAAAAAGAACTATGAACTAGTTTGTTTTTTGGAATTGTGAACTATGAACTGAACTAGTTCATTTTAAAATGTGTGAACTGAACTTTGAACTAGTTCACGTAGAAAGAGAACTTTCCCAACACTGCAAATAAGACATTGACAGCAGGTAAAGTCAGGTCAGGTTGAGTAGAGGTTATGAGGACCCAAATGCCGAGATGAGCAGGCAGAGATGAGGTTTGCTGATTTAATTAAGGACAAACGGGCAACTGAGACAAAAATCCATAAAATTAACAGAATACTGAAAACCAAACAAAATCTGATAAACTACAGGGAAAATACTCGAGGGAAGCAAGAGACAAATAAGCAATTAAACACAACAAGAAACCAGCCCTGAGTAAAGGCTTTCTGCTCTTTAAAGCCGGGTGTAAACTGTACGATTTTTTGTCCTTCTTGGTTGTTTCTCCGGTTGTGCAAGATTTTTTTTCGATCGGGCCGATTTACAGTCTCATCATGGGTCCAACGTCATGCAGTGTACAGGGGATACCAGGGGCGATAAGCCTCTTATGACCACCTCCCAATCAGTAATCGTAAGGTCTTTAGAAAATCAAAACGTGTTTGACATTCAGTCGGCCGTCGTGAGGTGTTCGTGGACAAATCCTGCTGTTGAAGCTGAGCTACAAGCCGATTTACCAGAGACTTGCAAACCAAGTTATTTCTTGTTCTTCTATTTCCAGATTAATGAGTCAGACCAGCTCCATCTCTCGGCGCAGAGTCAGATGTGTAGTTTTTGGACATGCAGTGTGAGCAGGTAGAATCCATCTGAGTGTCAGGCAGCAGTGTGAGAGTGTGAGACATGCAGTGTGAGAACATGCATCGTAAGCTGTGAACTTTTAAACCCTGAGGTTTCATCATACAATTTGGGCTGTAGGTGCATGCAAGGATTGAAAACACTCGGCTTAAAGCCCAGCACTTTGATGAGACTGATGAGCTCTACCTGTGTGGACAACACAGGTTTTACTTTTAAGTCTACTGTCTGCTTTTAAGGCAAGGCTTAAAAGTAAAGCCTTGAAACTTTCCTTCTTGATAAAGCTTAGAGTAGTTCAGGTTATCCAGAGCTATCTCTATAGTTATGATGCTATAGGCTTAGATTGCTGGAGGACATATTGACCCCTTCCTCATTCTGCTTCATCCCATCTCTGTTCTCCCTGTAATGTTTGCTGCCCTTATAGGTAAATTAATTGCTCACTTCACTCACCTGTCTAACCCTCTCTGGTTACTAATTATCATTCATCTTGTCCACCTGCTCCTGCTGCTTTATGTACGGCTCAGCCCAGCTATTAGGGCCAGATCATTGAGGATGTTTGTTTGCTTTAAGTTGGATATGGTGGCCAATTTACAAAGTTAATATTCTCGTTCTCAGTGGCCATTGGTTAGGGAAGCCATTGTTTGGCTTCTATTCACTGAGTGTGCCCTGTTCCTGTTTTGGCTAAGTGGAGATAGTTAATTTAGAGTTCTGTGGTTTTCTTGATGTTGTGTCTCATCCTGCCTCTCATCTACTGAGCCTGCCTTTCTAAATCCAAACGTTTCTACCTGAACTCTCTCTGGACTCATAGAACCCCACATGTGCTCTGCTGTTTTTGTTAATTAACATTTTGAACTTTCCCACTGTCTGTCTCGCCTCAGATTCTGGGTCCTACATTCTCAGTTTGTGACACTCCCATGCTGAAGATTTTGTTAATTCGATTTCAACTGTTAAGCTCTCTCTGCTTTTTTTCATAGTTGCTTCATCTAATCCGTTCCTGTTTGGCTGTGACATCATCCTGCAGAGTTTTCAGATCTGCTGCTGGTGCTGAGTGTGAATAACTGTATGCGCGATAGGGCCGCCTGTGGAGCTGGTTGACAGTCACCTTTTATATCTCTGCTTCTTTCTGTATGTCTGCTTCTGTCTCCTTGAACCCCTTGGCCTCTGCAGATGTCCACTCACGCTGAGCCTGGTTCTGCTGGAGGTTTCTTCCTTTTGAAACTTTTCCTTTTCACTGTCACTACTAGCATGCTTGGTGTGAGGGATTGCAGAGTCAGTGAGTCGATGCAATCAGCTGGTTTTCTTTAGTTAGAAAACTTTGAACCAATGTTATTGCACTGAATTGTGTCTGTAAAGTGCCTTAAGATAACATGCTGTGTCAATAAACTGAAATGATTTAAATGGAATTGCACACTTTAATTCTGCTCTGAGCATGCCCGATGATGACTTCAGCAGGCAGTTTAATGGATAGAATGTAAAAACTATCCAATTAGCTCACAAAAGTCATTAGATATGCCTATCTAGTTAAGCACTCTGGTGATTTAAGGATAAAACTAAATACTTTTAATACTATAATTACATTATTTATGGCGACCTGGATGAATACCAGCTTTCACATCTGCAAATGAGCTTTTGGTACGAATCGTGCTTCCCGTAAAGATTGGGTAGTGACAGGACCAAACAGAGTTTAGCAATAGGGAATACTCTGATTTTTTGCTTTTCATGATCGAAGTACCTCAGTGTCTGCAAAGCAGATGCACTCGATCAATCCTAACCAGCCCCCCTAGATAGATAAAACTCTGCCTCCTAATTTGAATATAGGAATATTAAATAAAAGGAAAGGAATAAAAGACACTAAATATGTAAAATGTCTTTACAAAATAAAGGTGTCAGAAAATAATACTCCATTATCAAATAAATAAATGATTAAATAAATAAATATATAAATAAATCATGTGATCAATACAACGTTGGATGAAAAAAAAATTAAATAAAATAAAATAAATATATATATATGAAAAAATAAAATAAGATGAAAAATATTTTAAAATATTTATTTTGTTTTATTTCATGGGGATACCTATTTATTTAATGGAATATTAATTGACAATTTATCAATAGCAGTATTAATCTAATTTTTAACAGAACGGCTCACCATAACTGCCATGCCTGGGCTGCCCCCCTGCACAATGGCGGCTTTTTTCTTTCAGCCCTCCCCTACGTAACACATCAGGAATCATTCGGTCAATGGTGTCTGAAAGTTGGGAAGTAAAAAGGAGCAAGGGCGGCACAGAGAAAATCCAACTGAAAGATGTAAAAAAAATGTACAGCTTTTTTCAGTATATTAAATGAAGTGATTAAATATGTAATGGTGTTTCCCTGCTTTGACAACACAATAAAATCCACAAGGACCACGTATGCAACATGGTAAAATCATTTAAAAAGGCAATACGAAATTGCGTCTTCAGGTAAAGCCCTTCTGTTTAGTGGATTATTTCTTCTAAAGCAAGCAAATGCAAAAGAACAAACATTTCCTCCATGCTTGTATTGCGCTGGTTAAAAAAAAAACATATGCCCACCCAGATGCATGCTGGTCCCAATGACGGCCTATTCATAAACTTAATTCAACCAAATCACTCATAACTAACGAGAAACAAAAAAACATAACTAAATAACAAAAAAAAATGTATCTAAAAATCGGATAAACAATAAATCTTCTGACTGCATTTATACAGGAATCTGAAGCCAGGGAGTAGGCTACTTCCAAATGAACAGCATGAATGCTCATGCAAGTGAAAAGCACTCCATCTGTTCAAGTAACTTCATCCTATTTTTCTATTTATAGGCCCAAAATTGTCCATAACCACATCAGTAAAGGGAGCTGGATCAGGTAACACTATCTCTTTTAGTAATTCGACCATCATTTGCTCGACTAACATTCCTCTGTAATAGTTAATGTTTACAGACAACACACCGAGATATATCTTTCCCAGCAGCAGAATTTGCATTTATTTGTACTTTTGTCTTAACCTGGACAACATATGTTTCCTTCCTGTGTGTCCCAGCTGCTGATGTATGTGGCGCAAAATCAGTACAGAAATATGCATGTCTTCGGCTAGGACAGCTGGATGTTTGTCCTACATTGGCATTGCTGCGTTGTTAAGCAAACGAGCCATTCTCACATTCCAACATGTCCAAACTGTGTTGATTTAGGTTTGCAGCAGCACAAACTTACTTCCTTTTGTGACACAGTAACATGAGAGTTTCCTTGGCCTTGAGAAACCATGCGATAGATGTCTTCAGCTTAATCCAAGATGAGAAAAAAATGCATCAAATAGTTTGTTGAGTTTTCTGTATGTTTTTTAACAGCATTCCCTGTCAGATCACTTTTGATCTCTGGGTCATCTGCTGGAATCACATGAATATCAACATGCCATGAAGGCTACTCCTCCTTTGACCTACAGAGAAAAGATCTCTTGTTTTCAGGGACTCTTCACCCCTCAATGCTCTGAATGCTTCATCTGTAGGATTCTCTTTAAATCCATCAAATCTCCATTGGTCTGTATCTGTTGCTTCTCAGATGACAGAAATCCTGTCATCTGACAAAAGTATGGAAGCATCTGGTTTTGTTGCTGATGTACTTCAGTACTGTTGCACTGTCTGTCCAAAAAAACAGATTTCTGCAGTGTAACTTATAACAATCTAACAATAGGAAATGCAGCTGCGAGTACCAGTTGAGAAATCGTTGTGTGTTTGAGTGGGGCGACTCTGGCTTTTCCCGAAAGAAAGCAACTTGTACTGTGTTGTCCTTCTCCAGCCTCAAGTAACCATCTTGACTATCATCAGTAGGCTCTGCCTTATTAGGCCTCCTAAAGTCCCTTGGTTTAATACAGCGATCCACTTTGAATTCTGACACCTTCTAGAGCTCTTTCTGCCAGTCAGATCATTGTTAAGAGTGAAGATGGGTAATGGCTTCATCCCACCCGAGATTTCTTCTGCAGAGCTCTTGCAGCAACATTTTGCAACATCCGCCTTTATTTCAGTACAGGATGAGAGGGATCACCATTTTATAGGGGGAGTAGCGGCTTAGTGGTTAGGGCATAGAGCTTGAAAGCCCTGAGGTGCTGAGTTTGAGCCCTGCTCCCACAGACTACCACTCTGGATCCCTGAGCAAAGACACCCACATTGCTTCCCAGGTGCAGCAAATGGCAGCCCACTGATCCCCAAGTGGATGGCCGGTTAGATGCAAAAAAAACGGATTTCGATGTGCTGTACTTGTGACAGTGTAATGACAATAAAACGCTGGAAAAAAATATACGATTGTATTGTTCTTCACTTCTTTAAAAATTCCCAACACTTAACCTTATTTTGCCACACATTTTATGAAGTAACGAATATCAGATCTTGAACACCTCTCTGACAAAAAGCTTACAGCTTAGTATTGCGCAATCACACAGTGGAAGCACAGCTCCAATAAACTTCAAACTTTGTAGTGCATAATGGTATACTCTCCTTGAAACCCCCATTGTTCCACCTGTTTTCCTCCACGGTATTGTAGTATAATTACATACCAGTTTGAAAAAATCCATTCATGGTTAAGTTGAACGTCCAGCTTCAGATCATCTGGGCCTTACCTTTAATATCCAAAAGATCCTTTTAATCCACATGCAGATGTTTATTCTAATCCAATACATAAAAATAAAAATAGAAAATACACTGATGATTGCGATCAGTCCTGCTGATCCAGGGCAGGTTTTTTAATTATGATGTGTATCAGCTTTGACAAAACAACAAAATCCACAAACGCCACAGATTAACCTTAATTAAGAAAAGGAAAAAAAATGTGCAAAAAGGAGTTTCGAATGCATTTTTATTCATCTCAATTACTCATTTCCTTTTTTCCAGTGAACAATTTAAGAGAATGTACAATACAAAAATATGAAAAATAACATCACCCATTTAACCAATTAGCACATGTACAGTAGGGCAGTATTTTAACTTTCACTTTTTGGAATCTATGAATTAGATTTTATATATCAGAGCTGATAATAATTGTAAACATACATGTTTTTAATCTACATGGATTGTTGCATCCCATATTGTCCTTTTGTTCATGTCATGCAACCATATATTTTGTCAGGAGAGGGAGGCAGAGACACAAGAAAAAGTGGAGGAGCCATTGAATGAATATCCCTATGGCTGCAGGAAGGAATGTTATTGTAGGGGACGGGTTTTCATGTCCTGAAAACAGATTCCTATAAATATATTGGATTAAAGATAGACAAATTATCGTAGATTGCTCAAGTTGATTGTGTCTGTAACAGGGTCCAGCAGCGGCTACAATTTCTGCGCAGGCAGAGGGCCTTTGGGGTCAGTCAGAAAGTTATGCTCCTCTTTTACCATGCTGTTATAGAGAGCATCTTTAGGGATGGCTTTTCTGCCTTGTTTGGTAACCTGTCTGCCCAAACTTACTTTCCTGACTCAAACAGCAATGAAGTTGATGGGAGTCAAGCAGCACCCCTCACTTCACACCATTTTCAATGAAGCAATAACCAGGCAAGCCCAGAAAAACATCTCAGATCCCACTCATATTCTTTATTCAGATCAGTTTCTTCCTTGAGGTCAACGTCTAAGAGTCCCTGCCTGTAGATTGAACCGACATAAGAACTCATTTGTTCTGCTTTCCATTAAGGCAATAAACAGCATCAAGCAGTAAATTGTGGAATTGGTAATGGTGTTTAAAATTTTAACTAAACTGACATGTTTTTTATGTATTCATTATCCCACATACATTTTTTTTTTTTTGTGTTAACAGTTTTTTATTGAGGAATCGTACATGACAATTGAAACATCAACAATACACATTTGTCCTCTTTTTTTATATGAACAAAAAACATAAAGACAATACAAAATCAAAACCAAACGAAAGTGACATAAATAAACAAGAACATTCTCATAAAATATTTTTAAAGAAGGGTTTTTATACTTTTTTTTGTGAATGTAATGTAACATGATTCTTTATGTATTTATTTATTTATTGTCTTATAATGCAATTTTTATAGCAATGTTTTTATGTGTGAATGCAGTGTGACGCATAGTTTGGAGTATGTAGCAACCAGAGGCTGTACCCACATCTCATTTCCTTTGGGACAGTAAAGTTAATCTTATCTTATCTTAATTGCACATGAACCAGGGTGAGATGGCGGTCCTCCCGTGTTACTATGAAACCACCGTTAATTTGAGATTTTACAAAGCTGTGCGAGCTGTTAAAGAGAAACCAGCGTTCTCCTCAATATGAAGCTGCAGTGGTTTAAATTTGGAATTTACTGGATCTAAAATGATGATTCATCAATGAATCTATGCATTTTCCAAAATGCATTGGACCAAAATAAACACAACAGGGTAATGATGAACTAGGGTTTAATTTAAATATAAGTTTCCCTTTTATCTGTGATGGCCACCGTTTATAAGGTGCGTCTTTTGTTTGATCCAGATTATCCACATTTTTCAGGTGGTGGGGTTGGTTTGATGTTTAAAAGTGTTTGTTTCTAGCTTTGTCCCACTTGCTGCTGTATCATATTGTCCCATACGGCATATTTTAGAGTCTCTGTACCATTTAGATTACTAAATACATGGAAGATGATTTGAAAATAAACAATGATTATTCTAATTAATTGTGTCAGCGTGTGTGTTAATATGTGTTCCAGGGTCCGCATTAACTGTCCTTTATCTGACTGATGAACGTCAATATTCAGACATCAGTCTCCAACCTTTGAAAAAAAAAACGCTTTAGATCTGCCTTCAAGATTCAAGATTAACAATTTACTCATGTAATTTTTTACATTAAGAACTCATTAGGCTTACACAAATTACATCAGAGCTTGATAACATTTGTTTATTGTGTTGTTGATATAAACCATTTACTTTAAATTTAAACTTTCATCAGATAAGATTAGTATAAGAAGAAAAAAGATAACTGATCTGTAATAAGATTGCCATTAAAATGAAGGTCACCATAATGGAGCAGAGTGGTGTTAAAAAAGGCTGTGTGTTTACACCTAGAAGCTCTCTCTTTGCTGAGAAGTGATCACTTGGGACAAACTCTTTAAATAACACTTCTGTTGGGATCTGGAGGTCTGTCCACTTTCTCCACCAGAGGGCGTACTAGATCTCCTGGAATCGGAGCTGATTGCACCACCTGTCGCTCATCTGCTCATCAGGAGATCTGTATTAAAGGAGGCAGAGGACTTCTCTCCAGTGCCAGAGTGTTTGCCAGTAACGGTTAGCAAGCCTGAGCCAACCTGCCTGTCTGAATCTCTGACTCCCTGAAAACCAGAACTTGAACCTGATCTGTTTTCTCCTCTCTGTTTCCTAGATTGAACCTGTCTGAAACCTGAAACCCAGAAGAGTATCTCTGCCGGTAATCTGCCTGTCTGTTCTCTGAAGAACCCTGGAGAACTATTCCTGCGAAGACCTGCCTGCCCGCTCTCTGAAGAAACCGGAAGGGAAACTCTAATTGGTAATCTGCCAACACTCAAACCAAGCTCTGCCTCCGCCTAGCCCTCAGCCTGCCGACAGCCTCTGGACCCTCAAGGTTCCCCCCTCAGCCGCTCAGCTCAACTCCTGTACAAGTACAGCCCTGCACACTCTCATCCTGCAATTTACCTGGACCTCCACTAACTCCTCTGTCCCCCTCTGCAGTGAACCCACTCGTGACCAGTCCTGGACCAGTTAACTCTGTGTGCATTTAAGAATCCACTCGTGACCAGACGAGTTCCCCTTGGGATCTGTTTATTTATTGTATTCCATCTTCTAAATAAACCTTTGAACTTTTATCCTGTCTCGGAGTGTTCTGCATGTGGGTTAGGCACCTGAAGCCAAATATGACAACTTCATATTCTAAATGTATTGAAAAACCATCAGACAGAAACTGTAATCTTACTCAGTGTTAGTGTTATAGAGGGAAGCGCTTACCTCGCTTAACTCTGTCAGCTGAAGAAAAGCTACTAGACATGTTTTGCCAGGGTTGGGTTGGAGATAATTTTTTTATCCTGACTCAGATGTAACCCTGGTCGTGGCTCCTTTTGTTTTTGCCTGTAAAGCTTTATTTTGCATAACAGCCATTCCCACTTCAAATACCTATAATTAAATAAACATGTAGCCTGTTGGCTAAATGTTGCTTTTTATGCACTTAATTTATTGAACATAATATAAGAGAAAAAAAGTTGAGTAAAACTTGATTTGAGCTCATTTGTTTTCTTTTTACTTATTATTTCAAGCTTATATAATATTAATAAAGCTTTGTGGCTTTGTTGAAACTATATAATCAACATGCAGTTTCATAAATTAACTTCTGCACTGTTTTTAAAAGCACAATTAAATCTATTTTTTACAGTTTCAATTCCTGGAACAACTTGCCTGCTGCTCTGCCCCAACTGCATACCTCTGTTTCCCACAAAAAAACCCTGCAATGTCACAGACTTTAGCCACATAGACTGACCGAATAAACCGCAAACCACTGCGTCCAGTCGCCGTCTTCAAACCAGGCTCCCACCCAATGGATGTGGGGTTTTTTTTTTTTTTGTATTAGTGATGTCTGAAGAAGCCTTAAAAGAAATTTAAAGAAACGAATTGGAGCTGTAAACAAAATGAGCTATGAGGTTAAAACTCAAATATAAATATACATGCCTGTATACGTGCCTCATGCGACTAGATAAAGAGCCCTATGCTCCTGGGATGATTTCAACCCCAACCTGATTCAGATTGACATCTCTTTTTGTCTAAAAAGGTCTATTTAGGGTGAAGAGCAGATGTGGCATTTTCCTTAAGTGGGTTAGGTAGCTAAGAACAGCATCTCTATTATCTGATTGTAGACTTTATGAAAACCCAATAAATAATTAGTAAACGCCAGAGGACAAGTTAGATTCCAACAAACTTGAAGGAGCTGCACCCCCTTTAAACAAACTTGGAGGAGCGTCTCCTCGGCGACCAGAAGAAAGTGATATTGACTGGCTTCTAGTGACTTCTATTGTGGAAGGACTGTTTAATTGATGCAAATCAAACAGCCACTATAATATGATTAGCTGTGCTGTTTGTGTTGGAAAGCTGCCATTAAAAGAAAAAAAACCTGTTTCCTGACTCAAGGGCTGGTGTAGTTATGTCAGCATTGTCTGTTCTTTATCTGTCTGATAAATATTCAGTCTTCAACCTTTTAAATCACTGCTTTAGGTCTGTATTCGAGATTTAAGACTTAGCATGATTTCTTTTATATAACTTTAAACATCTGTAGTCACACAAAAATCACATATTAAACAAATTATAACATGCCTTAATAACATTTGTTTACTTTATTATTGATATAAATCAGGATTTACTTCAAATGCAAACGTTGATCAGATAAAATTAATATAAAAACATTAAAACTGATCTGCCATGAAATGAAGGTAAACATAATGGAGCACAGTGGATTGCAACAAATATGATATATAACATAATAGTGGGGAGTGGCGGCATAGTGGTAGGCTTAGAGCTTGGAATCCTGAGGTTCTGAGTTTGAAACCCACTCCCACAAACTGCCACTCTGGTTCTCTGAGCAAGACCGTTAAACCCCGGATGCCCCACGCTGGCAGCCCACTGCTCCCCAAAGGGATGGGTTAAATGCAGAGGTCAAATTGAGCAATGTGAGATCAATAAAGTTAAACTAATAAATGGATCAAATTTGTCTGATTCACAGTTAAGTTTTTTCGGATCCTGTGTCACTAAAGGACAGATGTAGGTCAGTTTTGTTCATTTCTTTGTTCTCAATTAGATTTTTTTTTTATTTTTATCAAATACAAGATTGGCTATACGTAGGTTATCACGTGTTGGGTCTCATGTAATCCTCTTTTTTTTCTTTTTCTTTCTTTGGTAATTGGTTAACGCCACCAAGTTAGATTGAGATTATGATTTATATTTTTCTTTATAAAATTTTAATTTTACTTTCTTTTTTCTCTTTGTGGATCTTATTTCTAAGCATTTAGCTTTAAACATACGGCTGCCAAACCCGTAAACCCTCTAGGCCCCGAACCAAGTTGCATTTTGTGCCCTTTTTGTGCATTTTATTTCTATGCAATAACCTTAAAAGTCATAAAAGAGCAGAGCAGCTAAAATATATTCACACAACAGATTTATCACAGGAGTTTTCTCAGGCCCTGAAGCTGAATCGACATTGTTTCTTTAGAGATAAGAGTATTAGGGTGTGTCATAACAAAAGTTAAATATGTTCTAAGGTAAGACACTAAAAAAAACCCGCATTACATCAAGCATGGAGCGCTTCCTTTTATGACGCATCCGTCAGAATCTCACACAAACAAATCGGCCACTCCCGTTTCTTCATGAAATAAGCATGTAGCCTGTAGGCTAAAGGCAGAAATGGGAAGTAACGAAGTACAAATACTTCGTTACTGTACTCAAGTAGATTTTTCTGATATTTTTACTTTACTTTACTACTTATTTTTATGGCGACTTTTTACTTCTACTCCTTACATTTTTACACAAATATCTGTACTTTCTACTCCTTACATTTTAAAAAATTGGCTCGTTACTCTGGTTTTGAATCATTTCAATGGAGTTACCATTATTATTTTTCACCTCATCAATACCAAATTCAATCTAATTGGATGGGAATCTACGTTGCATTTGACACACCACTACAACATGAATCGACAGATTCGGCGGTATTCATTCACAGCAAATCATTGCAGCTTGGTGGCGGTGGCGTTAGCATAGTAGTATGGACGACGAGATGATTGAAAATGAACACAACGGAGATCTAGTCCTATTGGCAGACATCCATTTAAAATGTAGGCAACGGCATGAAAAAAGTGGTTTCTACTTTTACTTTTATACTTTAATTAAATTTACAAGCCTGTACTTTGTTACTTTTACTTGAGTAAAGAAGTTTAATCAATACTTCCACTTTTACCAGAGTATTTTTTAACACAAGTATCTGTTCTTTTACTCAAGTACGGAAAGTGAGTACTTTTGCCATCTCTGAGCTGCAGTGAAGGAGCCGCTGAACTGATCCGCAGGCTGGGAGATGACAGCGCAGTGCCTGTTGCCTCAGCTCCTGTTAACCAGCCTTTAAAGCCGGTGGAAGCATATAGAGGGAGGATGGATATCTCTTCATCAGGAGTTTACCTGAAGGACGTCAACTACAACGATAACGGACATTATGAATTCGTCTGCGGTGGCAACATGATCATAATCAGGCTGGATGTTCTGGTTATCTTGGATATTTCAGTGTGTGAAGGGGAAACAGTGAGACTTCCCTGCTTCTCTCAAACTCTGGGTGAACATGTGGAGTCTGTTCAGTGGGATACAAAGGAGAAGCCTGTAATAAAAGTGGAACTCTCCAGCCAAACGGCTGAATATGCAGAAGGATTTAAAGACCGCGCGTCTTTCTCTGACTTGGAGTCTGGGGACCTGTCGCTGATCCTGCAGCAGGTCCAGCTGGAGGATCAAGGGGACTATTTCTGCTTTGCCCAGGGAGGCTCCAGGGGGAAGAGACGCCCTGCTGCATGGAGACTGGAGGTCCATCAGGAGCAATGTAACAATAAACCATCCACCACTCCACCTGTGAGTATACAGATCAGCTCTTCCATGTAGATCATCGCTCATATCATGTCTAATGTTAGATTTCATTCCTGATCCACAGCAACCAACACAGGGTCCACCTGGACTAAAGGAACCATATGTTATCATCGCAGTCCTGACGGCACTGCTGCTGGTTTCTGTTGCTTTTTCCATCTGGATGGGTTGCTGCCTCTGGTCTCATAGATCCGCCTCATCAGCAGGCGGACATTTGTAATTATTATTTGAGATTTAGACATATTTTTCCCATGTGTTTACCCACTGTATTTTGAAAAACCAAGTGTATGGCTTGTCCACAACAGGATGCAACAAATCAGAATGACTTAGTGGCCTAAGGACATTTTCCCTGCTGTGATGCAGGTTAAACGATCTGACTGATAAGATAACTGAACGCCACTATAAGGTGAATGTATTAAAGCATGTCTCTTCGTTGACTGCAGATCTAGTGTCATACTTTTGTGGTACATTAATTTTATCTGCTCATTATTTAACTGTAAATTTAACTCTTATTTTATCCACAAAAAAAAGTATAACCTTGCTCAAATAAAAAGAAATGATGTCCAGATATCGCATCTAAAATTTTAGACTTTACAGAATCTGAATTTAATCACTTGTTATGACCTGATTATTTTATGTTGATATAAACAATAATACTGCACTTGACCCAACTTAAAATCTTTGCCCGTTTTCCAAATTGAACATTTCAGTTGATGAGCCAAACTAATGTGTTGAAATTGTCATGATAGGTTTAAGCAGTCTGACCCACATCGGAGAACCACTCAGAGATCAAGGGAAAATGTTTAACAGGTTTATTAAATGTAGATGAATAACAGAAGTTGGATCTGGAACTCAGTGGACTGGTGAACTGGAACTGGAAAGTCTGAAGGGGAGATCACAGTGATCAGTTCAGGGACCGTAGGAAAATTGACTGAGGCTTGAATATTACTGGAGAGAGACTTGTGTTTGAGGTGGCTCTTTAAATCCTTGAATCCAGCTTGTGGGGGTTAATCTAGAGAAGAGGGAACTCGTTGGAGGGCGGACAGATAGACAAGCGTTGGACCCAGAGGAGTAAAGTAGCGGACTGTCACTTGGATTGTCGATGAGGACTTGAACGGATCATGTGGAGGTTTTCCCCTGCTCAGTGTGAACTCAGTTAATCCTTCCAGGGGGAGAAGGTCCAGGTATGCAGTTACTAAGGAAGGCTTTCCTGCCGGAGAGCAAAGAGAAAGACTTGATAAGACTCAGAGAAACAAAGCTTAGGTTAGATTGAGCTAATCTCAGCTTGGCTAAAGTACCCAAAACTGGCAAACACTCTGGTGTTGAGGTAGTGACAGCCCACTGCTCAAATACTCCTCCAGTAATGATCCAACGAGCCGCAGGTGTGCAGGGAGGCCCAACGAGGACAGGGCACCACCTGGAGAAAAAAACACACAAACTGGATTCCTAACAGAAATATAACCAACCTAATGTACTTAATTTTAACTAAATGAACATGAATTAATATTTGTATTGACACCAGTTTATTAATTTAAATATAACCACATTTGTTTGACTTTACTTAAAAAATTATTTTCATTTCCCATCTTACAGACTCTACTAAATAAAAACAACAAATTATGTATTTATTAATTGTTAATATAGCCTTAAATGGTGTAAATGCAGGAGGTGTAAATTAAGGTTAACTAACCTCGGCAAGCGGTAGCAGTTAGCATCCGTCGCCACCTCGGATGTCAGCTAGGTAATATTAACTCGTTAAGTAGCCAGCTTTAACATTGATTATATGCAACTGCTTTTCTACTTGTGTTAATTATCTGCAAAATCCACCCAGTATGTAGACACAACGAAAATACCACTCTCTCACGATCTGGGACTTGGACTTGATCTAACTGTATGCAAAGCGCAATTCCCATGTGACTCAAACAAACAAAAACAAAAAAAACATGCAGGTCATGAAAAAATATATACATACTGACAGAAATCAAAAACTTTATTTTGGGTCCTTTTTATGTGTATTTAGTTCCGGTTGAATCAATCTTGATGTCTCAAAAATCAATAATTTTATCCAGTTTAGAGTGACAATCTTTAGTTTGAATTAACAGCTACATATTACACTTTTTTCAGTTCATGTGAATAAAACAAAGTAAACCCAACATCAGTGCTTATATGCGATAAACGACGTTTAAAATGCACCAATTAGTTCCAGCTAAATTGAATTGATACCATTTTTGAAATCTTTTGGATGTGAATCAGTATTTAATCAGTTGAAGGCGATCAGATAAAAAAAAAGGTTTTTAAACAAAGAATATAAAAGTGAGGAGAAAGATTATGTAAATGCTTCATGCTGGCTCAACTCAACAGCTACATTACAATATGTTTGTGGATATGGATGCATGTGATATAGAACATTAAAGTCTTTATTATTATTATTACAGTCTGATGTTTTCTTCAATCCTATCATTTGGCTTTGTAATCTCCGCCATCTGGCTTTAACTAAAACTCAAATAATCAAGGGCTGGATACAGTAAGTAGATAAACATGCAGCCATGGAGAGCTCTGTGGGTGAGCTCACATTGGACTGTGTTGAAGCAGGACTCCTGCAGTTTTAGACATTAGTCCCGGAAATGCAGCTGACTGAGGCTACTTTCTGAACAGACTTTTTACTCTCTATTTACCCACCTCTGCTGTAGGTGCAGTATTTCAATTTACTGCTTGTGATTTTTGTTTCTAACCATCTGAATGCATTATTTGTGAGGAATAGGCTACTTTGATTGGATGAAAAAGGCTTGTGATTGGCTGGCGGTGTGGTTAGACCATTTCAGGTGACTACCTATTGAAGCTCATCGAGAGAATGCCAAGGGTATGTGAAGCAGTAATCAAAGAAGAAGGTGGCTACTTTGAAGAACCTAGAACCGTGGTCCGCAACCAACGGACCTTGGTCCGGATACGGACCCATAGGCCATCCCATCCGGACCCGGAATAAATTGTTAAAATATTTGTTAATTTTGACGGGAGAATTAATTTTAAACCGGAGCATTTATTTTTTTCCCTATCTGACACAAGTGCTTTTACCAGCACTGCACTGAGCAAGGCTTGGAAGCTACAAACCAATCGCATGCGAGTCATACTAACCACGTGGTTCAACTAGCGAAACAAATCGCCAGCTTGAACTCAGAGCGAGTTGTATGAGCAAACCGAAGCAGAGGTTTGTAGCCAGGCACAGACATCCACGCAGTGTGATATAAGGAAGAGTAGGTGAAAGGCGAGCGAAAAGCGATTGAAGCAAGAAACGCAGGGAGGTGATACAGGAAGACAGGGCGTGAATTACAGGAATAAGAGGTGCAAACACTATGGCGCTTTCTAAAAAGAGAAAAGTAGATGCCGAAAATCGAGCGTTCAACACGGAATGGACTGATGCATACATGTTCATTCTTCCACCCGCGAGCACGAAACCAGTGTGCCTCATATGCTCCGAAACCGTGGCACTTATTAAAAGTGCCAATGTCAAGCGTTACTATGAGACTAAGCACAAAGCATTTGACCAATCATACCCCCCTAAGTCCGAACTCCGGACGCAGAAAATTCGAAGTCTCACTGCCCAATATGATCAGTCCACCAGGGTATTAAGCCGTGCTTTCAGCGCACAACAGCATGCTAATGAATGTTCCCTCCGTGTTGCTTGGGTTTTAGGGAAACACTAAAAGCCCTTTACAGATGCAAGTATTGTCAAAGAGTGCATGACTGAAATAGCAGAGGCGTTACTTGATGGTAAAGAAAAAGATGAGCTCTGTGACAAAATAGAGAAAATCCCCCTGTCAGCCTGCACAGCCACAAGGAGAAGTGAGATACTAGCTCAAGATTCACTGTCCCAGCTGGAAGAAGCTATTTGTAAGGCACCGTGTGTTGGCCTGGCTGTGGATGAATCTACTGATGTGTCTGACAATGCTCAGCTATTGGTTTACATAAGATTCTTAAACAGGGAGAAAAATCAGTTCTGTGAAGACCTCTTAGGTGTGACTCCCCTGCAGACCACTACCAAAGGAGAAGACATCTACCTGGCCATTAAGGAAATGCTAGCAAAGCGAGGAATAGAGCCAAAACAAGTGATATCAATAACCACTGATGGAGCCCCTGCCATGATAGGGAGAGAAAAGGGAGCTGTGGCAAGGTTGAAAGAAGGCAACGCTGACCTGATCTCTTACCACTGCATTATTCATCAGGCTGTCCTTTGCTCCACCCTGTCAGATGAGTATGCTGAGGTGATGAAGACAATGATGAAAATCATAAACTTTCTCAGGGCATCTTCTTCTTGTCAGCATCGCATGCTCAGGGAATTTCTCAAAGAGGTTGATGCAAACTCTGATGATCTTTTGCTACACAACAAAGTTAGATGGCTCAGCAAAGGCAGGGTGCTAGAGCGATTTTGGTCAGTTAGACATGAAGTAACAGCTTTCTTGGAACAACTGGAAAGTCAGAAAGCAGCCAACTTTTCTGTCTTTCTAAATGATGAGAAAAACATGGGTATCGTAGCTTTTTTGGCTGATATCATGTCACACCTGAATGGGCTTAATTTGCAGCTGCGGGGAAAGAACAATTCCATTTGTGATCTGATGACAGCTGCTCATTTCAACGAAAACTTCTGGTGTATAAAGAAGATCTGCAAGGAGACTACACACACTTCCCAAAAGTGAAAGAACAGGTGCAGGGCCATAGAGATGTCTCCTCTTTTGTTGACTTTGTTGACAAGTTGATTGAAAACTTCAGCAAACGCTTTGATAGCTTCAGCATTGGAGAGGAGCTCACCCTCTTCATACAGAATCCATTTCTCATCACTGATGTCAGAGCATTCACAAATGATGTCACACATCACTTCAAGTGGGCAAACACTGGGCCTCTCCAGATGCAAATGATTGACCTCCAGGCAGATGAGGCCCTGAAAGAGCAGTTTGCAAGAACCAAATCTACCACATTCTGGCTCCAGATGGTTTCTGAGACAGCTTTCCCAGATCTGAAAAAAGTGGCCCTGTTTATATTGATCATATTCGGCTCCACATACAGCTGTGAGGCAGCGTTCTCTACAATGAACATAATAAAAACAAAATATTGTTCCAAGCTCACCAATGAGCATCTGCACATGTGCATGAGAATGGCCCTGACCTCCTTCAAGCCCAGATTTAAAATGTTGGCAGGGCAAGCCAAAGCTCAATTCTCACTCTGAGCAAGGGACATTGGGGGAAGACAGATGTAAGAGAAATCTGAAAGAGAAATAGTTCAGGTGTTTTGAGAGTTGTTTTGTTGAGCAGAAATATTGAGATTGTTCAATCAGTTGTTTCACACTTTTTTGTTAAGTAAATAATTCCGCATGTGTTAATTTATATTTTTGATGTCTTCACTTTTCATAGTCATTAAAATAAATAACTCTTTGAATGAGAAGGTGTGTCCAAAATGTTGGTCTTTCAAACAAATTTTATTTTGTCATATTATATACACAAGTGTAAACAAAAAGAAATTTTGTTAAGAACAGCTAGACTATTTCATTTTTTTAAGTGCAGCCTTTAAGCAGCAGTGATAAAAAAAAAAACATAGTGAAGAAAAAAAGTTATGTACTGTAAACATATGACTGTATAGTTACAGCTCTAACATTCAGTTTGTTTTCATAACCCATTTTACAAAACATTCAGCAGTCTAATGGCAGTGGGGAAGAAACTTCTGGAATCAGCAGTACCTGGATTGGATGCTTCGAAGTCTCTTACCAGAGGGCAGCAGGGAGAACAGTCCATGGTGGGGGGGTGAGGGGTCCTTTGATGAATCATCAGTGTGGTCATTGGGAAATGAGTGGTCTAACAAAAACAAACCAACAACTAAAACCTCAGTAAAGTGGTCTCAGGAACAGAGGCTTCAGTCAGGAATGTTTGCAGCTGTTCTATTCTTTATGTTAAAGAGATTATTAGGGGAAAAAAAGAAAGAAAGAAAACCCTCCTTAAAAGTCTATAGAGAACCTAGAGTAGAATTCAACTTTTTATTGTTTTTAACCCCTCATCGTGGGGATCATTGGGCTTCTTTTGAGTATGACTATACAGTCATACTCAAAAGAAAATATAACAGAACCAAGACCATAACACACAGATGTAGGAGGGTGTCTGAATGGCCGCCTCACCTCTCTCTGAACTAAAACGGAAGTACTGTGGGATGTTATTTTTCTGTGGTTGCAGTGGTGATTTTTTGCCAGACGAAACATCCAATTAAAGTTCCTTTAAGCCACTACTAAGGCGCTAGGATCAGCAGGCAAAAATGTCCAGTCTTGATGATGGTTCTGGATGGTTTATTTTCTATTTTTGCCAACAATTACAGAAGTTTTCTTTTTTCCTAAAAACCATAGGCCCCAAAATGGCTGCTGGTCCTTTCCCAGGGTTCCTAAACTTATAGAAAGTGGACTAATCCACATAACTTCCTGTCATACCTCAGAACAAAAAAAAGAATCAAATAGATAATAAAAATAGTAAAACAAAGATAAATAGATTTGACAGTTATTAACCTGCAAATAAAGTCTGTAAATAATAATAAAAAATGTAAATTTAGGAATTAATGAACACAATTCAAATGGATAAAGAAGTAAAGAATAAATAGCTCCAACACTTGTGAAAAGGAAACATGTAGAGCAACTGGTCTAACTGCTACGTAGTCATATATGACTACACATGGCGTATTGCAGTAATGTGTGCCTGTGAAACTTTTTTTTTTTTTTCTTGGACTGTTACGGCTCCAAGACTTGACTCATTAATGACTCGCCTTTTCTTTTAGAAACTGATGACAAAACCCCTTTTTGTCTCTTGAATAAATTACCTGCTAATCTGTATTTGTTAAATCTGGAAAAAAAAAGGAAGATAAAAAACATTTAAAGCCTTGATATCCGATGGATTCGCTGATAAAATCCAGAACCACAACAACAATTCACAAACTCCCTCCATTTGAGCCAAATAAGGAGCAGAGCCGTTCAACCTCACAGGACCTTGGGATATATCACGCCTGCATGAATGTGATTGTGTTTGTTTCTATCAGGGACACATTAAAAGTGTGAAAGAAAAAAAAATATTGAGCTGTTCTTTTTTTTCTTTTTTTCTTTTAATGATGTATGTAAACGCTTTTCTAATTTCCCCTATGAACAGCGCCAAGATTCTCTGACCTACACTATCAAATACTTGACAATGGGAAAATAGTGTATTAATTGGCAACAGAGTGTATGTTGTAAATAGAGTGTGTAACTGGGCACCAAAACAAGGCTAAGAGAACTATAAATAAGATCTAAATGCAGTGTGACTTTGAACTTATTCTAAAATAAGGCAGGAAAGCTGGTAAAGCTGAATGCAAACAAGTTTAGTAAATCTTACTGGTCAGTAATACACCAAGGGCAAAACACATTAACAGAGCAGTTAATTTTCAGCACAGTGGAACAATAACACAGATTGTAACCCACCCATAACTCAGTATTAATCACAGGAAGTGCTACCACTAACTCCTGTAGTTATTAATAAGATTTAATGCACTCTTAGTGCAACCGTGCTGTCTCAGAACAATTCAAACTGCGGTTTAAACAGGCTGTACACATAAGCAAAAAAAAAGAAACAACCAAAAAGGTCTGAATGCCTCAAACTGTCTGTATCAACCACACTACTCAGTTCTTTTTTGGTTTTGTTATTTTAGTAAAACAGTCTGTTAACTTTTCAAAGGTAGCTGAGGGAACTCTATTAGCTCTCACCCTCAGAATAGCAGTTCCAAAGATGGCGGCTCCCAGAACAACCTCGAGGAATGGGTTACTCACCCCACCATGAATTACCAGTTTTAGATGAACGACAATAAAACTGCTCCAACGGTCCAACAGTCCCTTTCAGCTCACAAGCTTTGTTTGGCTTGTCGGCGTAGGCAGACCCTTTTCACAGGGGCCCGTTCCCCGTTGTGGATCTGTGGTGCCTGGGTATGCCCTGGAGCACTGGTTCTTTAATTCATTCATTTTCCGCACTCACAGCTCTGCTCTCACAGCAGAGTTAAGAAGGACAACACTCCAAATTAAGCCAGTCCCAATTGAACAACAGCTTTGCAAAAACAAAGCCGAGACTACCGTTTAATGTTTTAAAAAAATGAACATCCAGCTCTTCCATCTTTCTGGACATGATATACACACTAGAGACTGACAGGGGAGTGGATTTTCACTCCTGTCCCGTCCCACTCCCATAGAAAAACATTGTGTCCCGTCCCGATCCCGGGCCAGAGTAGAAATCTAAATCCTGTCCCGTCCCACTCCTGGTGAAATTACTCCCACTCCCATCCCGCTCCCATTCAGAATGACTCCCGCTCCTGCACCACTCCCATTCTTGTTGTCTTCAATAAGATTTCTGCCAATACATTGAATCTGAATTCTATGACAGGTCAGTTAAGTTCCTGTTTCTAACTGTAGTAAAGGTCAGTTAAAGTAAAAGGAATAATAATTATAAATACATAATAAAAGTAACAAACAAGGAAACAGACCATGCTTATCTTAGGTGAATAAACAATCAAAATAATCAAACTTTTCGAAGTCGAGTTCGCCACTAACTGTTGGTCCCTCCATTGTTGTTTTTGAGCGCGGGTGAAAACCTCAGAACGGAAGCACTGTTGGTTTTTGGGTCATGTAGTTTTTTTTGACTCGCATTATAGTGTAGGCTTTAAGGAAAAAAACTACAAAATGGCGGCGCCAGTACTGGATTTTTTTTCTTTCTATTTTATTTTATTTTATTTTTTGGCATCGATCCTAGTTTTTTTTAGTTACTATTGGTTTGCTCCCGCTCCCGTCTGCTCCCGTTAATGTTTAATCCTGTACTGTCCCAATCACGTGATCGTTACTAATACTGACTCCCATCCCACGGGAATCCCACGGGAATCCCATGACCAGTGGGATTCCCGAAAAAATTTCAGTCTCTAATACACACCTCAAAGGTTCATCACCATCACACCATCATAGGATGGGCCCAAATAGAAATGATAAAAAAAACAAAGCTAAAACATTACAGACTGGGTGGAATTTCTAAGGAGAGGGACAAGTAATGACATCATGTCTCTCTATTATCTGAAGAGAAGCCAATTTAAAAGAATTTTAGCTGGAGCCAGTCAGTCATTGACTATTGAAAATATCACAGACATATGACACGGGTTTTACATATATATATTTATATTCTAGCAGTGAAAAAAAAATCAGCCATGCCACTGCCCTAACAGAAAAAAACCCTAAACAATAGATTGCAGTAAAACTGGATTAATGCCATCATTTCATGACTCATCCTCATTATTCACACTTTCTGACTACAACAACATAAGGCAATGTGTTAGTGGCTGAGAAACACCAGCCTTAGTAATAATTGTTTTAATTGCACTGAATGCTCCATATTAAATAGTGATTGTTAAGCTCCTAAAAGAAAAGCTCAATGTAGGGCTGAACTTGTCATAGTTCTCTCTCTTTTTTTTTCTTTTTCTACCATATTCAGTCGAAGGAATTGTGCTATAATGAATCTCCATGTAATATTTACACTTCGAATGAAGTAGTTTTTCAAAGAAATTGCATGAAATATTGTTGTTTTCTAAGAACTAAAATTATTATAACTTTTAACAAATCTGATGGTTGAATAACATGGATAGTTGTATTAGAAACAATAAATATAGGAGTTGTTGTGCTCATTTAATAGTTTATTCAATAACTGAGCAGAAAAAGGGGGTTTTAGGTCGAAAAGGTGGTTTATTTCTGTTTTTTTCTATTTAAACATCAATCTTTGAACTAACATATTCTTACTGTCACGATTTGTGGACATTAAGATCTAAAGAGAAGTGTCACCTCCTGGTCAGACCCTGTAATTCAGTGATAGGGTGGAATTAGATTTTTAAAATCATGCCTAGGTGAAGGCCAGTGGCTGGAAGTTGGAGGGAATTTTGCTGGGGCCGCAGGGAAGTAAGCGGCCGTTCGGTTGGCGTTTGACTAGAAAGGGTTATTTTGAATGGCTGCTACTATATATTTGTGTGTGTGTGGGGGGTGGGGGGGGGGTGGGGTGGGGTGTTCTTTGTCTCTTTGACAGAGAGCTAAGATCCTGTAGGACTTCCATGTACAAACAAAACACAAACAAGTCAAACAACCAGACATTGTGATCATCCAAAATAATGGAAATACCAGGAAAAAAAGAATGTGAGAAATTTTAGAGATACCAAGGGCTCAGGGAAGAACTAGAGAGAGCCTGGAAGGTGAAACACTAGTGCCCGTGGTCTTTGGAGCACTTGGGGCAGTAATCTCAACAGTGGAGAAGTGGCTCCAACCGATACCTGGAGAAACATCAGAGATCATATTGAAGAAGAGTGGAGTCTTAGGAACAGATGCTAAGAAGAACCCTTAAGCTTCTAGGCCTCTGGTAGAAGACCCGGGCTTGAGATAAAGAAGCCACCCAACCCACCGAGGAGAACCAGGGGTGGGTGAGAGAGTAAAGAGGGTAGGAACTTCTGAAACTGGTGAAAAACACTGGTCTTTACTAAAAGCCAGAACTACTCTTTATACAAGACAGAGAGGGTAAGACCAAAGCATACCTGCTCTTCCAGTTCCATTTTCCCGTAATTTGCTTTCCTTAGCAGTATTGTTTTTTCTAGTTGTCAGTTTGGCTCATTACTAGGTTAGGTGGAGCAGGCAGAGGTTATGTGGTATGCAAAAGAAAAAGAATGTGATTGTTTTAAGAAAAAAATTGTAAATGTAATGGGATTTCAGGAATAAATAGATCTTTTTAACAGGAATATACTTATTAATATCTTCTTTGATGAGATTGGATCCTATTTAGAGGCGATCTAGTGTTTCAGCTCCAGAGGCCCATATGACAGTACCATTGTACCTGGAGCTAGTCTAAACACCAGTAGCTAGTACTACATTTTTTTAATTATTACTAAAAGCAATGAACACATTTTGTAAATGCAATCCAGAAAAGAAACTGAAAAATGTCTTAAACATAAAAATATGTTGAGAGTAATTTAGCTTTCTCAGATTACATTTTCTATGTACAGTATTTATTTTCAAATTGAGTCTTACGCATCAGATTCTCTTTGCTTCTAACACTGGTTTTCATCTGGAGCGAGGAGGAAACACACATGTATGTTGGTCTACATGGCCCTTAGCATCAACATTTTATTGGTCATAAGCGAACGTTGGTATTTGGCTTAAAGTGAAGAACATGTTATCTATAAAAAGCTATTTGAAAAGAATAGAATTCATAAAAAAATAATCAGAATAAAATAAAATTGAAAAAATTGAATTGAATAAATTGTTGTTGTTTTTTTTTCTATAGACGAAACTTGTTATTTGTTTGCAGAGATGGCAAAAGAACTCACTTTCCGTACTTGAGTAAAAGTACAGATACTTGTGTTAAAAAATACTCTGGTAAAAGTGGAAGTACTGATTAAACTTCTTTACTCAAGTAAAAGTAACAAAGTACAGGCTTGTAAATTTACTTAAAGTATAAAAGTAAAAGTAGAAACCACTTTTTTCATGCCGTTGCCTACATTTTAAATGGATGTCTGCCAATAGGACTAGATCTCCGTTGTGTTCATTTTCAATCATCTCGTCGTCCATGCTACTATGCTAACGCCACCGCCACCAAGCTGCAATGATTTGCCACCAATGAATACCGCCGAATCTGTCGATTCATCTTGTAGTGGTGCGTCAAATGCAACGTAGATTCCCATCCAATTAGACTGAATTTGGTATTGATGACGTGAAAAATAATAACAGTAACTCCACTGAAATGATTCAAAACTAAAGTAACGAGCCAATTTTTTAAAATGTAAGGAGTAGAAAGTACAGATATTTGTGTAAAAATGTAAGGAGTAGAAGTAAAAAGTCGCCATAAAAATAAGTAGTAAAGTAAAGTAAAAATATCAGAAAAATCTACTTGAGTACAGTAATGAAGTATTTGTACTTCGTTACTTCCCATCTCTGTTTGTTTGCAATAATAATGGAACAAAATTCACTCCATATTTCTTTGGTGTGTGTTTTATTGATATGCACTATCAGCAAAGTGTCATTTCAAAATTATATTATGGGTCCATAATGAGGATATAAATTTGTGTTCTTGATATTGTGTCTGTTTATATTTAGCCTGCGAACTGCTGGGGATTTAAATACACAACAAGGGATTATTTAAAATTAAGTACTATCACTTTATTAAATAATATACATGCTATATATAGATACATCAATATTGTTGCTTGAGCAAAAAATAGTTTTTTGAACTGTATGTTTTAACCCAACATAATGAAATGCATAATCAAAGTCCCCATAATTACTAATGTGTCTTTATGCTTATGTCACTCTGTCAATTTCTGATGGTCCTACTCATTTTACCATTATGCTTTCAACCGTTTCCCAGTATAACTCTTTCACTTCGAGGTATTTTTCTGTGTCAGTCTCCTTTTCCCTGCCTCCCTTCTAGAGTCATCTGTTCACACCTGCTCCCTATCTGCTAATTAGCCTGTACTTTATTTCTCTCACACATATATGCACCTCCTGCTCAGTCACTGTTGCTGGTTTTTCATGTATTCTTTGTCCCTTTGTTGTGAGTATTCCTAGTTTTCACTATTTTTGGATTTTGTGGATTTATTTTTTGGGGATTTTTGTTTCTGTTACCCTCTTCGTTATAAAATCTGCAAGTTACAACCTTCAGCTTCAGTGTATGCATTTGGGCCCTGTCAAACCTCCACCCAACTTGACAGTTACAGCATTATAATTACACAAACAGTTGCAAATCAACAACACAATTTTAGGTTGGGTAGTGAGCAGTGGCAGCTACACTCAATGCATCATTACAAAGCTTTCAATGACAAAAGAAACCACAAGAAAATAAATACCTTTGTTCAGAAATCTACAGTATTTAACCAGTTTACATGATACTATGCAGCAATGTCAATCTGAGGTTTTCCATTCAAAAACAACTATATTTTTTTACTTCTAGCATCGTGATTATAGCTGTCGAGAGTGTTTACAACATTGGCCATAAAAATAGCTGTGGATTGAACTTTTGGCAACATACCTCTTATATCTGATGTTAATGGACGTGAAATGTACTTGTTGCTGGCGATGGAACATTTGTGGTTTATACTTTCTTGTTCACTAAAACTAGTTAAGTCGGTTTGTCTGCCAATTAGCTAATTAATTCTAAGGTGTCAACTGCCAAAGGCGGTAGCATTCCTTTGTATACCTGCATAAAGGTCATCCTTTTTAGATACAATTGATCTATCCCTTTTACAGGGATATGAACCTCTAGCTATGAAGGTAGCTGTTATTAAATCTTCACTTAAGGTCCATCTATTGATAGACAAGCCCATAACCTGAAGACTAAGAGCAAAGTATTCAGACTACATTAAATTTAGAATAAAAGATTGTAGTTCAACTCTACATATTAAATATTGCAGGTGTATAACCTATGGAAATCCTAGCTGTTGTTATCTGCTAAGTAAATTGCCATGGCTTTGTTTTGCTCATTGGCATCTGATACAAAATAATATTGATATTTAATTTCTCACACAGGTTTGTGAAGATAGTCAATAATCTTTAAAAGCCCCTTTGTCACAAAAAGTTGTTCAAAGTAAATTCCTTTGGTGTGGAGTGTACAATGCCATAGGATGCTTTGTGTTGCTTCCTGATGTTAAATTAAGGTAAAGTACATCTGGTGAACCTTAAAATCCCTTTCCTAACTCTAGATGAATTGTTTATAAACCAAGATAAAGGCCCCATGGAGTTTGGAGGCCCCTCTCTGTTGTTTGACCTCAGCATCTGAAGAGCCTTCTCTTTAATTTTATACGGTCGAGCGGCTCTCTTTCACATTTATTGAAATAGTTTACTTCTGTTCAGCTCGTTGGCTGACAACATTTTTCTTTTTTCCCCTTGAGCATTCTAATGGAATTACACCCATGTCCTTTTTCGACTGTTGGAGGCAACAACTAGTAATAATATGATATATAATAATATTGACCTTTATTGATCTCACATTGGAGAAATTTATCTCTGCATTTAACCCATCCGCTTGGGGAGCAGTGGGCTGCCAGTGTGTGGCGGCCGGGGAACATTGTGGGGCTAAAGATTTAGCTCAGGGACCCAGAGTGCAGGCTGTCGAGATTGAACCAGGTACTTGCAACCTTCTTAGAGCACAAGCGCACTGCTCTAACCATTAAGCTAGAGGTCACGGATTAGCGGACCGCGGTCAGGATCCGGAGCCAGCTGCTGGCTAATCCGGACCAAACCTGTTTCAAAACATTTATAAATTACCGCATGTTTTCCGACGAAAATGCCTAATGTCACTTGCGCAGCTTCTCCTGTTAATATGATAAAGCCATCCGGACTATCCGGCACCAGAATGCACGTGACACAAATTAGCCAATGAGCTGCTGTCAGTCTGGGTTGCTGCTGCTGCTACTTTTAGACACTTTAGGCACTTTCATCTGGTTTGGTCTGCCGCGGTTTCCGTAGCGTCGTGAACGCGCTTTTAGGAAATACTATACACTACTGTTTATGCTCTAAAAACATTCTAAATGACTTAGTTTCGAGTAAATTATGGATGCTACCCACTCAGGACACTTGGAATACATTGGACGAGCAGTATGGAGGAATATTGACACGTTTTTTGTGGACTTTTATGGACCTTTCTGCCTCGGGCACCATAGACCTCCATTATTTGAATGTCAGCAGACAGCAAGAAGCCTCCCAGATCTCCAGATGCATTTGAGATATCAAAAAAGTACTCCAGAGTGTTGTTCAGCCTGGGGGTGAGTAGAAAATGAAGGCTAATCATGTTTTGGGTGTACTATTCCTTTAAAGCCTTGCAGGGCAGCATAAAGCCCACTGCTGTCATTAAGCCATAAAAATAGAAAGAAAGAAAAAAAGGTCAGTTCAAGTGTCTTATAAAAAAAAAAGTGAGTCAGGAAATTGTCTATATACCAAACTGAAAGATTGTTGTTCTCTACTTCAAAAAAAAAGTTCTATTATTTATATTTTTTATTTAAAAATTCAATTTATAACATGGATGCATAAACACCTGCATTTTATTTCAGTGTTAAATGCTGTCTAAAGTAACGGATTATAATTAAAAATGTCTCCTAACCTTTACTGGTTGTTGATTTTCTTTATTTGAACCCCACTGATTTTTAATTGGTTACCCCTGCACTAGGGTAACTCTCCCTTTAAAAACTGACATTAAGAGAACTGCCGAATCTACTTCCAGCAGAATTACTTCATTTTTCTTAGAAGAGGACTATTAAATCTTTTTTTTAGCACACAAACATCCTGTTTGATGTCATACAAGAGGAGAGCCCTTAAAAATAGTCTTGTTTTTTTGTTTCGTCAGTCATTTAGATGTTTTGGGATGAACATGGGATGCACTGGAAAAAATCGAAATCTAGATAAGTAATTTTTTCTTGAAATAAGTGCATTTGTTCTTGAATTGAGGAGACATTTTGTTAATGGAAAGAGACACTTTAGATTTAAAATAAGAAAACCCAAATGCATTGTCTTATTTTAAGTGCATATTATGGAATTACCTTATTTTAAGAGTAAAAATACTCCATATATTCCATTGGCAAACTATCTCATTTAGCTATTCAAATCAAGAGTAAATACACTTAATTTAAGAAATTTTTAACTTATTTCTAGATCATTTTTCCAGTGTGGACTCTTGTGTTTCTCTTACCTTGCTGTAGTTTGATTCTGGAAGGAAACAAGCAAGATGAATTGTCAAAAGATCGGTGAATTCATAAACTCCCGAAAAACATCTTTCCTGAAGGCAAAAGGTGTTTCGAAACAATTAATGAGGTCTATGACGTCAACCAGAAGTGGCAGGATAAAGCAAAACAAACATGGCTGTGCCACTGGACAGGCTCAATCTGTTTTAGCTGGAATACTCTGGATTTCATTTTTGAAAAGGAAAAGGAACAATTTTTGCCTTTTCTGATGGGAAAAATATTAGCATGTTTCTCCTAAAAAAGATTTTTAAAGTTTGATCGATCAGTTAACTCAGTTCTGTGAAACAAATAAAGAAGCTGGGCATTAGTGCTGTAAAACTTGGTGACACTGACCTAATCATCAGTGGCAATACCAGTTGGTATTTGGGAGCCCGGAGTTAAGGCTGCTCAATTCTAAATGGAGATACAAGCTTTCATCGGAGGTGTATCAGTAATACACTGATGGAATTTTGCTTGGAGGAATATGCGAACATATACGTCACAGCTGCTGCCATTGGCTAAAAGCTCAGCATGGGAGGCAGGTGCATCTTGGTGTTTAACAGAAGAAGCTTGAAGATTCCTACTGGATGTCCGCCCTTTTTGCAAACACAGGAACCTTTCCCAGTGGAAACTAGAAGAAATTTTTATTTTTCTTTCGTTTTCAGTTGCTGCTCATTGTGTGGGGGTCTGCTCATGTCCTATGCTTTATGTGGTAGCTTACAGGTCTGCTTCAGTGAAATTCCATGTTTTTCTGTTGTCTTTGATAACCTGTGATGACCCTGGAAACTGCTTAACTGTTTTGGAAACTGAAATTCCATCCTCCATTTTCTGTTACCTTGTTTGGAAATTCTCTCATCTGGAGGGGAAGATTCTGTTTTGCTGCATTGAGAGGCATCAGAGGGTGTTTAGCTGTGAGATAAATAGATGAGAAGTCCTAAGATCAGGGCCACTGTTCATGGGAGCAGCGGTCAGGCCGCTAGATAGATGAGCCTTAGCAATTTATGCTTATATCAGTGATTTTGTTGAACAAGACTGGAGTAAATTCTATAAATACTGTAAGATGTTTTCTACCTCTTTTTATACTTCCTGAGAAACATTCCTTTTTTCAGGCTTCTTTGTTTGTTTGCTTACAGGGTGGCAGGCTGATTGGTTCCAGCTGGTCCTCCTTGTCAGCACTTAGCTGGGTCCTTATACACTATATTGCCAAAAGTATTTGCTCACCCATCCAAATTATTGGAATCAGGTGTTCCAATCACTTCCATGGCCACAGGTGTATAAATTCAAGCACCTAGGCATGCAGACTGTTTTTACAAACATTTGTGAAAGAATGGGTCGCTCTCAGGAGCTCAGTGAATTCCAGCGTGGAACTGTGATAGGATGCCACCTGTGCAACAAATCCAGTCGTGAAATTTCCTCGCTCCTAAATATTCCACAGTCAACTGTCAGCTGTATTATAAGAAAATGGAAGTGTTTGGGAACGACAGCAACTCAGCCACGAAGAGGTAGGCCACGTAAACTGACGGAGCGGGGTCAGCGGATGCTGACGCGCATAGTGCGAAGAGGTCGCCAACTTTCTGCAGAGTCAATCACTACAGACCTCCAAACTTCATGTGGCCTTCAGATTAGCTCAAGAACAGTGCGCAGAGAGCTTCATGGAATGGGTTTCCATGGTCGAGCAGCTGCATCCAAGCCATACATCACCAAGTGCAATGCAAAGCGTCGGATGCGGTGGTGTAAAGCACGCCGCCACTGGACTCTAGAGCAGTGGAGACGCGTTCTCTGGAGTGACGAATCGCGCTTCTCCATCTGGCAATCTGATGGACGGGTCTGGGTTTGGCGGTTGCCAGGAGAACGGTACTTGTCTGACTGCATTGTGCCAAGTGTAAAGTTTGGTGGAGGGGGGATTATGGTGTGGGGTTGTTTTTCAGGAGCTGGGCTTGGCCCCTTAGTTCCAGTGAAAGGAACTCTGAATGCTTCAGCATACCAAGACATTTTGGACAATTCCATGCTCCCAACTTTGTGGGAACAGTTTGGAGCTGGCCCCTTCCTCTTCCAACATGACTGTGCACCAGTGCACAAAGCAAGGTCCATAAAGACATGGATGACAGAGTCTGGTGTGGATGAACTTGACTGGCCTGCACAGAGTCCTGACCTCAACCCGATAGAACACCTTTGGGATGAATTAGAGCGGAGACTGAGAGCCAGGCCTTCTCGTCCAACATCAGTGTGCGACCTCACAAATGCGCTTCTGGAAGAATGGTCAAAAATTCCCATAAACACACTCCTAAACCTTGTGGACAGCCTTCCCAGAAGAGTTGAAGCTGTTCTAGCTGCAAAGGGTGGACCGACGTCATATTGAACCCTATGGATTAGGAACGGGATGTCACTTAAGCTCATATGTGAGTCAAGGCAGGTGAGCAAATACTTTTGGCAATATAGTGTATGTATTGGAGCAGTTCCTGGAGTAAGCTGCCAATTGGTTCAAACCAGCTGTCACCACATGTGTTACCACAGCAACTATGCCCCACGTGATACATACACATGCACCCCTGTAATGTGGCTCCTACATGCCTTTGATCTTCAGTAGCCCAGCCTGAGTGTTGGCAAACAAGGAGCCAATAATAACAATAGCGACGCGCACCTCCCCAAAGGGAGGAGTCTGCTGCCTACTGATGTAAAATCCTCGCCTTACAGGCTTCCAGTCTGAGCTGCTCCTGGATGAATGAATATGGCACCGCAACGATCAGGACTTTCCTTCCTTATTTTCATCTCTTTCTGTCTGCATGCTGCCGCAAAGGGAATGGAGGTGATCGTAGGGGACTGCTTTACATTCCCTGAAAGCTGCAATCTGGGGGAATCCGGGGAGCTGCAGGTTGAGAAACAGTCTGGTCCCCTGAAGGTGGCATCATGTGAGGATGGACAGTGGACGGTGAGCGCAGAGTACAGAGACAGAGTCAAAATCTCTGAAAAAATAGTTTTCACCCATACGGTGTTCACTGATGGAGGAGCACTGTACACCCTGAAGTGCTCCGGCAAAGAAAAAGGAGAGCTCCTCCAGCTGAAGGTGGTTTTTGCGCATGAAATGCAGGTGGAGCAGGGTGAGAAGGCGGTCCTCCCCTGTTACTTTGAAACCAGCGGTAAAACTGATCTGAGCGCAGTTTGGAAGAAAAAAGGAAAGCCTCTGTGTGTGAAGAACTGCAGCCATTCCTCTGAAGACAGACTGTCAGTATCTGGGAGCTGGTCCACAGATGGAAACCTGTCTCTAACCATCAGAGAGGTGCAGCCTGGGGATTATGGAGATTATTTCTGCTATAACAAAGATCAACCAGGAATGCCTGCTGCGGTTAGGCTGAAGGAGAAAAAGTCTGATCAGATTCATCACCTGAAGATTTCCACTGGGATTCTTGCTGGGATCCTGGTGATCACTTTAATCCTCCTGTTTTTGGTTTGTCGTCTATCTGGATTTGATTTTAGAAAGCTGTGCGAGCTGTTAAAGAAAAAACAGCGTCCTCCTCAATATGAAGCTGCAGCGGTTTAAATTAGGAATCTACCGGCTTTATAGCTCGAATCAAGTTTTTTTTTTTATTCAGTTGTAACAAAAATGATGATTCATCAATAAATCTATGCATGTTTCATCACCATAGCAACCAGATACAGCGTAACAGGATAATAAACTAGGGATTATGTGTAATAAGCATTTCTACCAGCGTGTAAATATGTGTTTTTCCCTTTTATCTGTGAAGTCCAACGTGTTCAAGATTCGTCTTTTGCTTATCCAGATGATCCATATTTTTCAGTTGGGCTTGGTTTGATGTTAAAAATTTTTTTTTTAGCTGTGTCCCACTTGCTGCTGTAGAATATTGTCCGAAACTACATGTGTTAGAGTCTCTGTACCATTTAGATTACTAAATACATGGAAGATTGTTTGAAAAATGAATAAATAATGATTATTCTAATTAATTGTGTCAGGGTGTGTGTTTATATGTTAGAAATATCAATGTTGCTGTTATTGTAGCAGCACCAGGCCCGTATTGCCTGTTCTTCATCTGACTGATACGTTTTTGTGCATCTTTTATCTAAACAATCATCTTAAACACCATAAAAGAGCAGCCCAAATATATTTACAGGACAGGTTTGCAAGCTTTTTTCTGGCACTGCAGCTGAGTAGACATAGTTGACTTATCAGGTGACAGCATAAGAGTGTCATAACAAAAGATGACTGTTAAGTGGAAGTTATTTGATTTAAAAGAAAGAACACAAACATGATACCAGCCCTCTGGTTCAGATGCAGATAACTCTGTCCAGCTTCACATCAGCTTTTCACGGATGACCTGAGTCACTGAAAGGCAACGTTTAAAACGTCATAATAAGAGCAGAGCAGCTTCAGTTTCAGAAGTCTCATAATGTTTCCGTAATGAGTGACTTCACTATGACTTTTTTTTTTTTTTTTTTTTTTTTTTTTTTTGGAGTTCAAAGGTCGATTAATGACTCGCCTGTTATTTATAAAATGATGACAAAACCACTTTCTGTTTCTGAATTTCTGGGTTTTTATTTCAAATCCGGAAGAAAATGACATAAAACAAAAAACACTTAAAGTCTTGATACCCGATGGGTTCGCTGTTTACTCGGCATATAACGGGCGTCACGTGATTGTGTCTGTTTCTGTCAGGACACACGAAAGTGTAAAAGAAAAATGCATGTTCAGAAACCTTAATACATTAATATGAAAATATATTATTGCAGTATTGTCGAATATTTAGCGAAGGGCACACAGATATTTGCACAATATGCAGTGGGCATGTTTCAGTGTGACTGTTGCAGTCAGTGAGTGCATGGGAGTAAAAAACAGGAAACACTCTAGACTCTAAACCACAATAGTTTTTTTTCAGCAGGTCCATATGTGAGAATGGCCAAAAAGTTCCTGTTCAGGTGTTGTGCGAAAAAGTGAATGTCTGCGAGAATCTGATTGCCCTCTCAGGAGCGCGCACCCGCAGCCCGCTGAGCGATAGCGTAAACCTGCTTTTCTCTGGATTAAACGGTCATGACATGCAGATACACACAGTTGCATTATAATATAGGCCTAATTAAATTATAATATAGGCCTAATTAAAGATTCGAAAGCTTAACGTTTGTCACATAACAGCAGTTACGTGATAGACATGTTTTTATACTCGGTCTGATGACTTTGTGTAGCCCTGACATTGGAGACTACACTACAATAAATATGATTTACTGGAGGGTTTTCAATAAAGATATAACTTTTGCAACGATCCTCGTGACTCTGCATTGTTTTTTATCTGATCTGGCCGTATATAGCACGAGTTTCCCATGTTTCTATGTGTTTTGCAGTTTTCAATCGGTTTTCACCTATCAAAAATTGATTGAAGGCACAGTATAGTCACTCAAAGGTTATTTCTACCTAAACATGACTAGATTTCCTTCAGGAGATGCATGATTTAAAGATCTGAGCTCACAAAACAGCTTGGAACTCTTTTAAAGGACCATTACAACACAAAATAGCCATTTTGACTTGCAAAAAATTTATTAAAGCCCAAATACTCTCATTCAAAGGGGATATCTGTAAAACAAGTCCTTTTTAGGCAAAAATCACCTTTCTTCAACCACATTTGGCCTTTAATCAATTTCTAGCAGGGCGTTTTGACCTCAGCCGACTTGCTAGAAACTGATTAAAGCCCAAATACTCTCATTTAAAGGGGATATCTGCCCAAATATGACTTGATTTCATTCAGAAGCATCTTATTTTAAATAGAACAAGTCCTTTTTAGGCAAAAATCACCTTTCTTCAACCACATTTGGCCTTTAATCAATTTCTAGCAGGGCGTTTTGACCTCAGCCGACTTGCTAGAAACTGATTAAAGCCCAAATACTCTCATTTAAAGGGGATATCTGCCCAAATATGACTTGATTTCATTCAGAAGCATCTTATTTTAAATAGAACAAGTCCTTTTTAGGCAAAAATCACCTTTCTTCAACCACATTTGGCCTTTAATCAATTTCTAGCAGGGCGTTTTGACCTCAGCCGACTTGCTAGAAACTGATTAAAGCCCAAATACTCTCATTTAAAGGGGATATCTGCCCAAATATGACTTGATTTCATTCAGAAGCATCTTATTTTAAATAGAACAAGTCCTTTTTAGGCAAAAATCACCTTTCTTCAACCACATTTGGCCTTTAATCAATTTCTAGCAGGGCGTTTTGACCTCAGCCGACTTGCTAGAAACTGATTAAAGCCCAAATACTCTCATTTAAAGGGGATATCTGCCCAAATATGACTTGATTTCATTCAGAAGCATCTTATTTTAAATAGAACAAGTCCTTTTTAGGCAAAAATCACCTTTCTTCAACCACATTTGGCCTTTAATCAATTTCTAGCAGGGCGTTTTGACCTCAGCCGACTTGCTAGAAACTGATTAAAGCCCAAATACTCTCATTTAAAGGGGATATCTGCCCAAATATGACTTGATTTCATTCAGAAGCATCTTATTTTAAATAGAACAAGTCCTTTTTAGGCAAAAATCACCTTTCTTCAACCACATTTGGCCTTTAATCAATTTCTAGCAGGGCGTTTTGACCTCAGCCGACTTGCTAGAAACTGATTAAAGCCCAAATACTCTCATTTAAAGGGGATATCTGCCCAAATATGACTTGATTTCATTCAGAAGCATCTTATTTTAAATAGAACAAGTCCTTTTTAGGCAAAAATCACCTTTCTTCAACCACATTTGGCCTTTAATCAATTTCTAGCAGGGCGTTTTGACCTCAGCCGACTTGCTAGAAACTGATTAAAGCCCAAATACTCTCATTTAAAGGGGATATCTGCCCAAATATGACTTGATTTCATTCAGAAGCATCTTATTTTAAATAGAACAAGTCCTTTTTAGGCAAAAATCACCTTTCTTCAACCACATTTGGCCTTTAATCAATTTCTAGCAGGGCGTTTTGACCTCAGCCGACTTGCTAGAAACTGATTAAAGCCCAAATACTCTCATTTAAAGGGGATATCTGCCCAAATATGACTTGATTTCATTCAGAAGCATCTTATTTTAAATAGAACAAGTCCTTTTTAGGCAAAAATCACCTTTCTTCAACCACATTTGGCCTTTAATCAATTTCTAGCAGGGCGTTTTGACCTCAGCCGACTTGCTAGAAACTGATTAAAGCCCAAATACTCTCATTTAAAGGGGATATCTGCCCAAATATGACTTGATTTCATTCAGAAGCATCTTATTTTAAATAGAACAAGTCCTTTTTAGGCAAAAATCACCTTTCTTCAACCACATTTGGCCTTTAATCAATTTCTAGCAGGGCGTTTTGACCTCAGCCGACTTGCTAGAAACTGATTAAAGCCCAAATACTCTCATTTAAAGGGGATATCTGCCCAAATATGACTTGATTTCATTCAGAAGCATCTTATTTTAAATAAAACAAGTCCTTTTTAGGCAAAAATCACCTTTCTTCAACCACATTTGGCCTTTAATCAATTTCTAGCAGGGCGTTTTGACCTCAGCCGACTTGCTAGAAACTGATTAAAGCCCAAATACTCTCATTTAAAGGGGATATCTGCCCAAATATGACTTGATTTCATTCAGAAGCATCTTATTTTAAATAGAACAAGTCCTTTTTAGGCAAAAATCACCTTTCTTCAACCACATTTGGCCTTTAATCAATTTCTAGCAGGGCGTTTTGACCTCAGCCGACTTGCTAGAAACTGATTAAAGCCCAAATACTCTCATTTAAAGGGGATATCTGCCCAAATATGACTTGATTTCATTCAGAAGCATCTTATTTTAAATAGAACAAGTCCTTTTTAGGCAAAAATCACCTTTCTTCAACCACATTTGGCCTTTAATCAATTTCTAGCAGGGCGTTTTGACCTCAGCCGACTTGCTAGAAACTGATTAAAGCCCAAATACTCTCATTTAAAGGGGATATCTGCCCAAATATGACTTGATTTCATTCAGAAGCATCTTATTTTAAATAGAACAAGTCCTTTTTAGGCAAAAATCACCTTTCTTCAACCACATTTGGCCTTTAATCAATTTCTAGCAGGGCGTTTTGACCTCAGCCGACTTGCTAGAAACTGATTAAAGCCCAAATACTCTCATTTAAAGGGGATATCTGCCCAAATATGACTTGATTTCATTCAGAAGCATCTTATTTTAAATAGAACAAGTCCTTTTTAGGCAAAAATCACCTTTCTTCAACCACATTTGGCCTTTAATCAATTTCTAGCAGGGCGTTTTGACCTCAGCCGACTTGCTAGAAACTGATTAAAGCCCAAATACTCTCATTTAAAGGGGATATCTGCCCAAATATGACTTGATTTCATTCAGAAGCATTTTATTTTAAATAAAACAAGTCCTTTTTAGGCAAAAATCACCTTTCTTCAACCACATTTGGCCTTTAATCAATTTCTAGCAGGGCGTTTTGACCTCAGCCGACTTGCTAGAAACTGATTAAAGCCCAAATACTCTCATTTAAAGGGGATATCTGCCCAAATATGACTTGATTTCATTCAGAAGCATCTTATTTTAAATAGAACAAGTCCTTTTTAGGCAAAAATCACCTTTCTTCAACCACATTTGGCCTTTAATCAATTTCTAGCAGGGCGTTTTGACCTCAGCCGACTTGCTAGAAACTGATTAAAGCCCAAATACTCTCATTTAAAGGGGATATCTGCCCAAATATGACTTGATTTCATTCAGAAGCATCTTATTTTAAATAGAACAAGTCCTTTTTAGGCAAAAATCACCTTTCTTCAACCACATTTGGCCTTTAATCAATTTCTAGCAGGGCGTTTTGACCTCAGCCGACTTGCTAGAAACTGATTAAAGCCCAAATACTCTCATTTAAAGGGGATATCTGCCCAAATATGACTTGATTTCATTCAGAAGCATCTTATTTTAAATAGAACAAGTCCTTTTTAGGCAAAAATCACCTTTCTTCAACCACATTTGGCCTTTAATCAATTTCTAGCAGGGCGTTTTGACCTCAGCCGACTTGCTAGAAACTGATTAAAGCCCAAATACTCTCATTTAAAGGGGATATCTGCCCAAATATGACTTGATTTCATTCAGAAGCATCTTATTTTAAATAGAACAAGTCCTTTTTAGGCAAAAATCACCTTTCTTCAACCACATTTGGCCTTTAATCAATTTCTAGCAGGGCGTTTTGACCTCAGCCGACTTGCTAGAAACTGATTAAAGCCCAAATACTCTCATTTAAAGGGGATATCTGCCCAAATATGACTTGATTTCATTCAGAAGCATCTTATTTTAAATAGAACAAGTCCTTTTTAGGCAAAAATCACCTTTCTTCAACCACATTTGGCCTTTAATCAATTTCTAGCAGGGCGTTTTGACCTCAGCCGACTTGCTAGAAACTGATTAAAGCCCAAATACTCTCATTTAAAGGGGATATCTGCCCAAATATGACTTGATTTCATTCAGAAGCATCTTATTTTAAATAGAACAAGTCCTTTTTAGGCAAAAATCACCTTTCTTCAACCACATTTGGCCTTTAATCAATTTCTAGCAGGGCGTTTTGACCTCAGCCGACTTGCTAGAAACTGATTAAAGCCCAAATACTCTCATTTAAAGGGGATATCTGCCCAAATATGACTTGATTTCATTCAGAAGCATCTTATTTTAAATAGAACAAGTCCTTTTTAGGCAAAAATCACCTTTCTTCAACCACATTTGGCCTTTAATCAATTTCTAGCAGGGCGTTTTGACCTCAGCCGACTTGCTAGAAACTGATTAAAGCCCAAATACTCTCATTTAAAGGGGATATCTGCCCAAATATGACTTGATTTCATTCAGAAGCATCTTATTTTAAATAGAACAAGTCCTTTTTAGGCAAAAATCACCTTTCTTCAACCACATTTGGCCTTTAATCAATTTCTAGCAGGGCGTTTTGACCTCAGCCGACTTGCTAGAAACTGATTAAAGCCCAAATACTCTCATTTAAAGGGGATATCTGCCCAAATATGACTTGATTTCATTCAGAAGCATCTTATTTTAAATAGAACAAGTCCTTTTTAGGCAAAAATCACCTTTCTTCAACCACATTTGGCCTTTAATCAATTTCTAGCAGGGCGTTTTGACCTCAGCCGACTTGCTAGAAACTGATTAAAGCCCAAATACTCTCATTTAAAGGGGATATCTGCCCAAATATGACTTGATTTCATTCAGAAGCATCTTATTTTAAATAGAACAAGTCCTTTTTAGGCAAAAATCACCTTTCTTCAACCACATTTGGCCTTTAATCAATTTCTAGCAGGGCGTTTTGACCTCAGCCGACTTGCTAGAAACTGATTAAAGCCCAAATACTCTCATTTAAAGGGGATATCTGCCCAAATATGACTTGATTTCATTCAGAAGCATCTTATTTTAAATAGAACAAGTCCTTTTTAGGCAAAAATCACCTTTCTTCAACCACATTTGGCCTTTAATCAATTTCTAGCAGGGCGTTTTGACCTCAGCCGACTTGCTAGAAACTGATTAAAGCCCAAATACTCTCATTTAAAGGGGATATCTGCCCAAATATGACTTGATTTCATTCAGAAGCATCTTATTTTAAATAGAACAAGTCCTTTTTAGGCAAAAATCACCTTTCTTCAACCACATTTGGCCTTTAATCAATTTCTAGCAGGGCGTTTTGACCTCAGCCGACTTGCTAGAAACTGATTAAAGCCCAAATACTCTCATTTAAAGGGGATATCTGCCCAAATATGACTTGATTTCATTCAGAAGCATCTTATTTTAAATAGAACAAGTCCTTTTTAGGCAAAAATCACCTTTCTTCAACCACATTTGGCCTTTAATCAATTTCTAGCAGGGCGTTTTGACCTCAGCCGACTTGCTAGAAACTGATTAAAGCCCAAATACTCTCATTTAAAGGGGATATCTGCCCAAATATGACTTGATTTCATTCAGAAGCATCTTATTTTAAATAGAACAAGTCCTTTTTAGGCAAAAATCACCTTTCTTCAACCACATTTGGCCTTTAATCAATTTCTAGCAGGGCGTTTTGACCTCAGCCGACTTGCTAGAAACTGATTAAAGCCCAAATACTCTCATTCAAAGGGGATATCTGCCCAAATTTGACATGATTTCATTCAGAAGCATTATATTTTAAATAAAACAAGTCCTTTTTAGGCAAAAATCACCTTTCTTCAACCACATTTGGCCTTTAATCAATTTCTAGCAGGGCGTTTTGACCTCAGCCGACTTGCTAGAAACTGATTAAAGCCCAAATACTCTCATTTAAAGGGGATATCTGCCCAAATATGACTTGATTTCATTCAGAAGCATCTTATTTTAAATAAAACAAGTCCTTTTTAGGCAAAAATCACCTTTCTTCAACCACATTTGGCCTTTAATCAATTTCTAGCAGGGCGTTTTGACCTCAGCCGACTTGCTAGAAACTGATTAAAGCCCAAATACTCTCATTTAAAGGGGATATCTGCCCAAATATGACTTGATTTCATTCAGAAGCATCTTATTTTAAATAAAACAAGTCCTTTTTAGGCAAAAATCACCTTTCTTCAACCACATTTGGCCTTTAATCAATTTCTAGCAGGGCGTTTTGACCTCAGCCGACTTGCTAGAAACTGATTAAAGCCCAAATACTCTCATTTAAAGGGGATATCTGCCCAAATATGACTTGATTTCATTCAGAAGCATCTTATTTTAAATAGAACAAGTCCTTTTTAGGCAAAAATCACCTTTCTTCAACCACATTTGGCCTTTAATCAATTTCTAGCAGGGCGTTTTGACCTCAGCCGACTTGCTAGAAACTGATTAAAGCCCAAATACTCTCATTTAAAGGGGATATCTGCCCAAATATGACTTGATTTCATTCAGAAGCATCTTATTTTAAATAGAACAAGTCCTTTTTAGGCAAAAATCACCTTTCTTCAACCACATTTGGCCTTTAATCAATTTCTAGCAGGGCGTTTTGACCAGCCGACTTGCTAGAAACTGATTAAAGCCCAAATACTCTCATTTAAAGGGGATATCTGCCCAAATTTGACATGATTTCATTCAGAAGCATTTTATTTTAAATAAAACAAGTCCTTTTTAGGCAAAAATCACCTTTCTTCAACCACATTTGGCCTTTAATCAATTTCTAGCAGGGCGTTTTGACCTCAGCCGACTTGCTAGAAACTGATTAAAGCCCAAATACTCTCATTTAAAGGGGATATCTGCCCAAATATGACTTGATTTCATTCAGAAGCATCTTATTTTAAATAGAACAAGTCCTTTTTAGGCAAAAATCACCTTTCTTCAACCACATTTGGCCTTTAATCAATTTCTAGCAGGGCGTTTTGACCTCAGCCGACTTGCTAGAAACTGATTAAAGCCCAAATACTCTCATTTAAAGGGGATATCTGCCCAAATATGACTTGATTTCATTCAGAACCTCCATAATATAAAGATCTGAGCTCACAAAATAGCTTGGAACTCTTTACCACACTAAAAAGCCATTTTGACTTGCAAAATCGCTTTTTCTTATATGATTTCATATAAGAAATGCTGGGTTTCAAATTACCCAGGAATGGCATGAAATCAAGAAGTTGTTCAATCTCTTAAAAATACTACATTGCTGTCATAGAAATACCAAGAAAAAAAAGTCACTTCATAAGTGTTGGTGCAAAATAATTGTATTTCTTTTAATCTAAAGAGATTTATACAGACAAAAGCATGAACACGAAACAGGAAAATTTGAAAAACACACAAAGATATAACTATTTACATAACAATAGCAACACATGCTACTGGCAGGCCGCACAAATATATTCCTTTCGGCCTCTGTATTTGGCACAGCTTTTGTGGAACCACCGTGGGCAGAATTCACATCCAATCTGAATTTGGCAACAGGAAAAAAAGTGATTAAATTCTAGGCAATTATGACAAACACCAAAACATGTTTATTTTGTTTTCCTTACATATGGACATTTGAATACTGTATATAGTCTTTTTTTAATCTAAGACAGACTGAAGGACAGGTAAAGAACAGTTACCCAATGAGTGTCCCCATCCTGCTCCCCACACAGATGGCACAAGTTACTCAAGTCATCTGCAAAAAAAAGGAACATGATTTATTTTCCTTCAACTGTGAGCAATGTTCGTCAGAATAAATTATAAAAAAAAAACAAAAACCACCTGTGTTTTCCAAAATGGAAACGGCAATGTGTTCTCGGATAGAGTTCACGCCAGATGTTGAGTTATCGAACTCAAGGGGTAATCCACCCAAGATGCACTCTGCAAACTGTAAATATGAGGTGGAAGAACAGATTTATCATGTGAAATGGTACTCCTACAAGTAGTGTTACTATAAACAACCCAATAAAGCATTTTTTACAAATAAAAACACTGCAAAAGCTAGAAATACAGAGATAAACTAAACTTGGGAAAAACAAAAACCAGAACTACAAAGAACAAAAGTTAAATGGATGAGACTCTAGAACAAACCAGTGGGAACAGAGGACCAGGAGAGTCAAAGGAGGAGGACACAGAAGAGCCAAGAAAATTTACAGGACACGACACAAACATAACGCAGAGGAACCAATGGCCAGGGAAAGTAAACATTAATTCGAATGAGGATCTGACAAGGAGTGAATGAACTAGAGAGCTTACATAGAGGAGGAGAGACAACAGAAAGATGGGAAACACTTGAAAAACAAAACAGTGAACCAAATCTGAGATATCAAAATAAAAACACTCAAGGAAAGTCTTTGAACCCAGAACAGAGACAGAACACAAGACATAGGACATGACAAGATGTCTCATAAATGTTCCTGGATTGTAAACATTTAATAACAACAGCCAGTGTGGGGATTAACGATTGAATTATTATTTTTTTGGATGAACCTAGAGGTTTAAAATGACTGCAGCATAATCTAAATTTAATTATAATCCTAACATAAAGCATAATCATGCTGTGATATGTACCTTCAATGCATAGGCACCACAAGATGTAGCATCATGTTGCAGTGGGTGAGACCTCGTCTCACATGCCCATCTGGACACGTTCAGTCCCCTGTGTCTCATGAATGATCTAAAAAACACAAATACATGTTGTCTATATATGCAATACAAATCAGTCAGGCCTTACTTTTAAGAATTGAATATTTAAAATGTTCACTGCATTGAAGTACTGTCTTTTTATGTAAACATACCTTAAATTCCACAGCGCTGGCCATTAATTACAGTAATAGCTTTTTTTTTTAACGTGTACTTCACTCTAATAAATAAAGATGAATTCATGCAAAATTACCTTGTAACATCCTTGCAGTGGTTTATTGAGGTTTTTCTTTCACCCAGTGGATCTAGAAAAACAGTTTTTTTGTCTCCTGGCAAGATCACCTAAATATAGTGTCAAAAATTAATAAAGATACTGTAATACTATAGTTATAGTTTTTCAGCAATAAAATGCAGACTGCATCAGTATGTATACACACACACAACCATCCACACATATGCATACACTATGTTTAAATATACATACATACATACATATATAAAACCCAATACCATCAAGTCTTAAAAATTAAAAAATAATTACCACCAGCATCCAATGTGACCCGCATTGACAATGCCCACGATTAACTTGTATAGCTGTGGGACTATCTGTAAGATAATTAAATAAAAAATGCCAAATGTGGTTGAAGAAAGGTGATTTTTGCCTAAAAAGGACTTGTTCTATTTAAAATAAGATGCTTCTGAATGAAATCAAGTCATATTTGGGCAGATATCCCCTTTAAATGAGAGTATTTGGGCTTTAATCAGTTTCTAGCAAGTCGGCTGAGGTCAAAACGCCCTGCTAGAAATTGATTAAAGGCCAAATGTGGTTGAAGAAAGGTGATTTTTGCCTAAAAAGGACTTGTTCTATTTAAAATAAGATGCTTCTGAATGAAATCAAGTCATATTTGGGCAGATATCCCCTTTAAATGAGAGTATTTGGGCTTTAATCAGTTTCTAGCAAGTCGGCTGGTCAAAACGCCCTGCTAGAAATTGATTAAAGGCCAAATGTGGTTGAAGAAAGGTGATTTTTGCCTAAAAAGGACTTGTTTTATTTAAAATAAGATGCTTCTGAATGAAATCAAGTCATATTTGGGCAGATATCCCCTTTAAATGAGAGTATTTGGGCTTTAATCAGTTTCTAGCAAGTCGGCTGGTCAAAACGCCCTGCTAGAAATTGATTAAAGGCCAAATGTGGTTGAAGAAAGGTGATTTTTGCCTAAAAAGGACTTGTTTTATTTAAAATAAGATGCTTCTGAATGAAATCAAGTCATATTTGGGCAGATATCCCCTTTAAATGAGAGTATTTGGGCTTTAATCAGTTTCTAGCAAGTCGGCTGAGGTCAAAACGCCCTGCTAGAAATTGATTAAAGGCCAAATGTGGTTGAAGAAAGGTGATTTTTGCCTAAAAAGGACTTGTTTTATTTAAAATAAGATGCTTCTGAATGAAATCAAGTCAAATTTGGGCAGATATCCCCTTTAAATGAGAGTATTTGGGCTTTAATCAGTTTCTAGCAAGTCGGCTGAGGTCAAAACGCCCTGCTAGAAATTGATTAAAGGCCAAATGTGGTTGAAGAAAGGTGATTTTTGCCTAAAAAGGACTTGTTTTATTTAAAATAAGATGCTTCTGAATGAAATCAAGTCATATTTGGGCAGATATCCCCTTTAAATGAGAGTATTTGGGCTTTAATCAGTTTCTAGCAAGTCGGCTGAGGTCAAAACGCCCTGCTAGAAATTGATTAAAGGCCAAATGTGGTTGAAGAAAGGTGATTTTTGCCTAAAAAGGACTTGTTCTATTTAAAATAAGATGCTTCTGAATGAAATCAAGTCATATTTGGGCAGATATCCCCTTTAAATGAGAGTATTTGGGCTTTAATCAGTTTCTAGCAAGTCGGCTGAGGTCAAAACGCCCTGCTAGAAATTGATTAAAGGCCAAATGTGGTTGAAGAAAGGTGATTTTTGCCTAAAAAGGACTTGTTTTATTTAAAATAAGATGCTTCTGAATGAAATCAAGTCATATTTGGGCAGATATCCCCTTTAAATGAGAGTATTTGGGCTTTAATCAGTTTCTAGCAAGTCGGCTGGTCAAAACGCCCTGCTAGAAATTGATTAAAGGCCAAATGTGGTTGAAGAAAGGTGATTTTTGCCTAAAAAGGACTTGTTCTATTTAAAATAAGATGCTTCTGAATGAAATCAAGTCATATTTGGGCAGATATCCCCTTTAAATGAGAGTATTTGGGCTTTAATCAGTTTCTAGCAAGTCGGCTGAGGTCAAAACGCCCTGCTAGAAATTGATTAAAGGCCAAATGTGGTTGAAGAAAGGTGATTTTTGCCTAAAAAGGACTTGTTTTACAGATATCCCCTTTGAATGAGAGTATTTGGGCTTTAATACATTTTGTGCAAGTCAAAATGGCTATTTTGTGTTGTACTGGTCCTTTAAAAGAGTTCCAAGCTGTTTTGTGAGCTCAGATCTTTAAATCATGCATCTCCAGAAGGAAATCTAGTCATATTTAGGTAGAAATAACCTTTGAGTGACTATACTGTGCCTTCAATCAATTTTTGACAGGTGAAAACCGATTGAAAACTGCTAAACACATAGAAACATGGGAAACCAGTGCTATATACGGCCAGATCAGATAAAAAACAATGCAGAGTCACGAGGATCGTTGCAAAAGTTATCATATCTTTATTGAAAACCCTCCAGCAAATCATATTTATTGTAGCGTAGTCTCCAATGTCAGGGCTACACAAAGTCCTCAGACCGAGTATAAAAGCATGTCTATCACGTAACTACTGTTATGTGACAAACGTTAAGCTTTCGAATCTTTAATTAAGCCTATATTATAATTTAATTAGGCCTATATTATAATGCAACTGTGTGTATCTGCATCTCATGACCGTTTAATCCAGAGAAAAGCAGGTTTACGCTATCGCTCAGCGGGCTGCGGTGCGCGCTCCCGCGAGCGCAATCAGATTCTCGCAGACATTCACTTTTTCGCACAACACCGCTGGGCTTCTTTGTGCACTGGTTACCAGGTTTTTTTTTTTATCATTATGTCAGAACTCCGTCTGTATGTGACGCATCTGACTGAGAGTGAGAATGTGTCATATAAGAGGACAACAATGATTAAACTAACACAAATTAGGTTCTGTGAAAAAGTAAGAATATTAAAATATATATTTTCATTAATAGTTTCAGCGCGTCAAGCGTTTTACTTCAGATTTCATGAGCAAACTGTTGTGCAATTGGTGTTTAATTGTAATTAAATAAAACTTCCACTTTTACAGAATTGAAAGCTGGTTTATGTGTGACTCATCTATGCGGCCTTTCCCTCCGTATGTCTCATCCTTTCTAAAGCCTCTCCATCCAAAAAGAAGAGGCCTGGATAGTAATTTATTTCCAAGACTCATTCTCAGTGGTGTCTGTGAACCATTTTCCTCATATTTACACATTTTCATCGGTCCCCGGTGTGGAAAATTCAGTTTGTGTGGAGAGGAGTGGATAATAAAACAGATCAAGCACAAATCAACATTTATTCATGCGCAATTAAAGGAGCAGGGCCTCCTACAGCAGGGTTTAGAGTAAATCCCATCGCATTTTGCGTTGTGGCTTTATTAAAAATGATATACAGTAATCAAGTGGCAGATTCCTTAATTCACGTCTTTTTCTTTCTTTTTTTTTTTTTTTTTTTTCTTTTCTTTCTTTTTTTTTTTTTTGGTATGGTTAACGCTCATAAAAAGGCCGCCAAACCGATAGGCCCTGTAAGGCCCGAACCAAGTTGCATTCTTGTAATTGTTCGTTCTGTGCATCATATTTCTAAGCAGTCAGTTTAAAACGCCATCATAACAGCAAAGCAGCATAAATGATTTTATAGGACAGCTTTCAGGAGCTTTCTAAGGCCCCGAAGCGGATTTGAAATTGGTTAAGAGCATAAGCGGGTGTCATAAGAAAAGGTGATTATGTTCTGGTCAGCAGAAACGTTGCTTTTCACGGATGACATGATTCACTGAAAGGCAACGTTTAAAGTAAACAAACGCCAAGAGGCATTTGCCTGACTGGAAGAACATTAGACAAAGAGCATTTCCTCTTATCACACACCCATCATGATTTTTACACAAACAAATCAACCACTCCCAATAAATAAGCATGTAGCCTGTAGGCTAAATGTTTCTTATTATACGCTACATTTATTGAACATAATATAACAAAATAAATCAATAAATATGTTGGGGAGAATATAACTGGATAAAAGAAACAAAAAAGAAAACCCTTCTTAAAAGTCTATAGAGGGCCTCAATATGTGAGCTAAAAATCAAAGACTGAGGCAGAGCGTGCAGGGATTAGGGAGGTCTCCATGGAAACATCTCAGCAAAACACGCAGGTGGATAAAACACGTTCAGGAGGGTCGGTACATCCGCCTGATGTTTTTCTGCTGAGACATAGCTTAGTTATGTAATATGTGACACTTCATGTTCATGACACCTTTTCTTTTCTTTTTTTTTTCTTTTTCTACGGCTGATTAATAACTCTTCGGTTATTTTAGAAACTGTTGACATAAACCACTTTCTGTCTCTTCAACAAATTAGAAAAAAAAAATGATTTAAAAAACATTTAAAGCCTTGATATCCGATGGGTTCGCTGATAAAATCCAGAACTGCAACAATAATTCACAAACTGCATGGCAGCCAAATAAGGAGCAGAGCAGCTCAACCTCACAGGGCCTCGGGGTATAAGGGACATCACACTTGAATAATTGTGACTGTGTTTCTTTCAGGGACATACGGAAGAGGATAAGGGCCACTGGAAAAAAAGTTAACTGATTTTTTTTATTTTATTTCAGTATAGTATGGGAAAAAAGTCAGAATTCTGACTTTAATCTCAGAATATTGACTTTTGTCTCAGAATTCTGACTTTTTTTTCTCAGAATTCTGACTTTTTTATTGTCAGAATTCAGTCAGAATTCTGAGATTAAAGTCAGAATTCTGACTTTTTTCTCAGAATTCTGACTTTAATCTCAGAATTCTGACTTTTTTCCCATGTTAAACTGAAATAAAATTTAACCAGATGCAGAAAACTCTGTCCACTTTCCAGTCACTGAAAATTGTGGAATTTTCCATAAACACGGAGGGTGTTGGCAAATGAACGAGAAAATGACCGTTGGCCAATAAACTGAATCCCCCCCCCTTAGGGGTGCGGGGTGGGGAGGGGCAAACCAGTTTATTACCGTCATTCTCGCCTCGTATGCGTCAATTACGGCCGGCTCCTGGATAAACGAATATCACAATGGCACCGCTATTATTAATGCCTTTCTGCCTTGTTTTCCTTTCCTCTTTCTTTCCGCGTGTCGCTGCAGAGGGAATGGAGGTTATCGTAGGGGACTGCTTTACATTCCCTGAAACCTGTGATCCGGGGGAATCCGGGGAGCTGCTGGTTGAGAAACAGTCTGGTCCCCTGAAGGTGGCATCATGTGAGGATGGACAGTGGACGGTGAGCGCAGAGTACAAAGACAGAGTCAATATCTCTGAAAAAATAGTTTTCACCCACACAGTGTTCACTGATGGAGGAGCACTGTACACGCTGAAGTGCTCCGGCAAAGAAAAAGGAGAGCTCCTCCAGCTGAAGGTGGTTTTTGCGCATGAAATGCAGGTGAAGCAGGGTGAGAAGGCGGTCCTCCCCTGTTACTTTGAAACCAGCGGTAAAACTGATCTGAGCGCAGTTTGGAAGAAAGAAGGAAAGCCTCTGTGTGTGAAGAACTGCAGCCATTCCTCTGAAGACAGACTGTCAGTATCTGGGAGCTGGTCCACAGATGGAAACCTGTCTCTAACCATCAGAGAGGTGCAGCCTGGGGATTATGGAGATTATTTCTGCTATAACAAAGATCAACCGGGAATCCCTGCTGCGGTTAGGCTGAGAGAAAAAGTCTGATCAGATTCATCACCTGAAGATTTCCACTGGGATTCTTGCTGTTCTCCTGCTGATCACTTTAATCCTCCTGTTTTTGGTTTGTCGTCTATCTGGATTTGATTTTAGAAAGCTGTGCGAGCTGTTAAAGAAAAAACAGCATCCTCCTCAATATGAAGCTGCAGCGGTTTAAATTAGGAATCTTTATAGCTCGAATCAAGGTTTTTTTTATTATTTAGTTGTAACAAAAATTATGATTCAAAGAATATACATGTTCCATCACCATAGCAACCAGATACAGCATACCTGGATATTATAGGGATTAATGTGTAATAAGCATTTCTACCATTGTGTAAATATGGGTGTTTCCCTTTTATCTGTGAATTCCAGCATATTCAAGGTGTGTCTTTTGTTTATCCAGATGAACCACATTTTTCAGGTGGGCTCGGTTTGATGTTAAAATGATAAAATGGTATCTAGCTGAGTCCAACTTGTTCCTGTATCATATTGTCCCAAACTACATGTTTAAGAGTCCCTGTACCATTTAGATTACTAAATACATGGAAGATTGGAGAGCTTTTTCAGTGTTGCCTGATCTTTATCTGACTGATAAGATTTTATCTACCAGCTCACAGCATGCTTGGAAGAGTGAGCAAGAAAGAAAAGAAAAGTCGGACTAACTAAAAAACAAAACATAAACCATTAAGGACAGCAGCAGCAAAAAACATCTCTGTAAACAAACAGAAAACACCAAATTACAAAAAAAATGCAATCAATGTATAATAACTACCTTAAAATCTCTAAAAAATACTTGTGTATCGAGTACATTACCCTCATCTCCCCGCATACAAGCCTGATCTAAAAAACCTGCAGGGCCTCCTATCAAAGAAACAAACAAATAAAATGCGTATTTGTCCTAATAAAAATTCAATATAACAACCAGTCTTTAAAAACACTCACCCACATTCTTCACAAATGTCTAACATGTTTGGAACCAAGAGGCATCCTGGCGTCTAACGGAAAATGACACCTTCCCAGAAATGCTCACAGCTTCCGCTTTTATACTGAAGAGCGACCTGTAAGATAAGGTTTAAGTATCTGATCAGTCAACACTGTTCACTGATCAGGGAGAGAAGGACTGTTTGGGACAGAGATCAGATAGACTGCTGGGGACAGAGGATCCACCCTCTCTCTGCTGCAGGGCAGAGCCACTCTCAGTCTTCTCAGAACAGAGTCCTGCTCACTTGCTCTACCAGCCATCATGCTCCGCATCTTTCTTTACAGTCTTGCGATCCTTCATTTGAGTTTTGTCGAAGGCCACCTGGTAACTGGAGCTCTGAGGCAGACTGTGAAGCTCTCATCTCAGACAAGCTGCAGTGAAGGAGCCGCTGAACTGATCCGCAGGCTGGGAGATGACAGCGCAGTGCCTGTTGCCTCAGCTCCTGTTAACCAGCCTTTAAAGCCGGTGGAAGCATAGGGAGGATGGATATCTCTTCATCAGGAGTTTACCTGAAGGACGTTACATGGCACTGCTGCTGGTTTCTGTTGCTTTTTCCACCTGGATGGGTTGCTGCCTCTGGTCTCATAGATCCGCCTCATCAGCAGGGAAGGAAAACTGTCTACAAATGGCATGCTTGAAGAAAGAAAGCTGCACATCGATCAAAGGAGATGGGCTATTTATTCTCTAATTTGTTAATTGGAATTTCATAACCTTTCTCATGGTCAGCATAGTGGAACAGAGCCTGTATGTGGGATGTAGAAGGAGGGACGGTCAGAGTTTGAGCCACTTTATTTCAGAAAGTTGGCTCCAAGAAGAACATTAAGATATAGAAATATTCTCTTTAAAATATTTATAAATATTCTCTCGTATACCACTTTAATTTGAAAAACAAGTGTATGGTTTGCCTCCAACAGGAAGCAAAACAAATCAGAATGACTCAGTTGCCTAAGCACATTTTCCGCAGGTTAAACGATCAGATAAGTATCTTGGCTGATAAGATAACCATGCACCACTAAAGGTTGAATTCACTAGAGCATTTCTCCTCCTTGATAGATAACTGCAGATCTAGTGGCATGCTTGCTAACTGTTGTATATTCATTTTATCTTCTCATCGTTTAACTGTTTGTTCTCTCTCATTTTATCCATGTGAATAAAGCAATAAAGTAAATCATGTCGTAAATAACATAGTGCAAAGATCTACTTAAATGCATCCTGTGTTTTATGTGATCAACATTTTCCCTTTTGGATCAAAATCAGTCTTTTTTCTGTTGATTAAAGGTGATCAGATAAAAACCTTAATATAGTTTTTTAAACAAAGAAGCTAAAAGTCAGGAAAAAGATTTTGTAAATGCTTCATGCTGGCTCAACCCAATAGCAAAAACAAACTACAAACAACTACAGGCCATCCAATCAAAGTAGCCTATTCCTAGCAAATAATGCATTTAGATGGTTAGAAACAAAAATCACAAGCAGTAAATCAAAATACTGCACCTACAGCAGAGGTGGATAATCAGAGAGTAAAAGTCTGATCAGAAAGAAGCCTCAATCAGCTGCATTTCCAGTACTAATGTCTAAAACTGCAGTCCATAATAAGTCCTGCTCCAGCACAGTTCAGTGTGAGCTCACCCACAGAGCTCTCCATGGCTGCATGTTTATCTACTTACTGTATCCAGCCCTCGATTATTTGATTTTTAAACCACTGGTTTCAAATCATCTGGGTAATTGAACAGGGTGAAGGAAAGCTGGATGGCGGAGATTACAAAACCAAACGATAGGATTACCGGTAAAAAAAAAAAAGACTGTAATATATATATAAAAAAAAACACTTTATGTTCTCTATGACATGCATCCATATCCACACATTTACATACAACTATGGGGAATTTATAGAAGCCAAATAACCTAACAGTCATTTTTTTGGACTGTGGGAGGAGGCCAGAGTACCCTGAGAGAATCCACACATGCCCAGGTAGAACATGCAAACTCCATGCAGAAAGACCCCTGGTCAGGAATCGAACCTGGAACCTTCTTGCTGCAAGACAGCAGTGCTACTCACTCGGCCAATTAACATGTTCACTACATGTATTTAAAGGAGTTAAAAATAAAGATCAATAAAGGAGTCAACGTGAGCCGTAAATCAATATGAATGCGAGTGTGATGTCATCAGTGTGAGTGGAAATGTGTGGAGAAACCAAATCAAACCAATGCCACTACAGTGGGCTCAGGAACAGGGAAAGATGATGTAGAGATGGACTGCTGAAGACAGTGGACCCTCCCTCATCTCCGCCCCTTCTGATGCAGGGCAGACCCCCCCCCCCAGACACCCCCAGAGCCACACACTTTTAGCCACACTCTCTCAGCCACACCCCCAGAGCCACATTTCAAAAGCCAGTCTCTCAGCCACACCCCCAGAGCCACATGCCAAAAGACACACTCTCTCAGCCACCCACACCTGGGTGTGGGATGTGGAAGGAGGATGGGCGGTCAGGGTTTGAGCCACTTTGTTTCAGAAAGTTGGCTCCAAGAAGAACATTAAGATATAGAAATATGCTCTTTAAGATATTTTAAAATATTCTCTCGTTTAAAACTTTTTGAAAAACAAGTGTACGGTTTGTCTCCAACAGGATGCAAAACAAATCAGAATGACTCAGTTGCCTAAGCACATTTTCCCTGCGGTGATGCAGGTTAAACGATCAGATAAGAATGTTAACGCGCAGGTGCAAACAGGTGCAGGAGGGTGGTGTCGGAATCTTTTTCTACATTAGTACTCCGGGAAACCTTTTGAGCAACTTGTCTAATTACATCTATTATATCTGTTAACACATAGCTCATTTCAGTAATGAGTTTTTAATAACCTTTTCTCTCTTTTTTTTTATTTTACACTGTAAGCTGATAAATTACTCACCTGTTATTTAGAAACTGATGACAAAATCACTTTCTGTAAATGTATAATGTTTTTGTTTGTTTGTTTGTTTTTTAATCCGAAAGTTAAACCACTTAAAGTCTTGATATCCGATGGGTTCGCTGTTAACTCGGCATATATCGGGCATCACTTCTGCATAGCTGTGATTGTGTCTGTTTCTGTCAGGGACACATAAAAGTGTAAAAGAAAAATGCATGTTCAGAAACCTTAATGCATTCATCTGAAAAAACACCAAAGAGGAAGCAATTAGATTAAAGGGGGATAAACTAAAGGGATAACCTAGTATTGACTCTGGGTATGCTGATCTGACAGAACACAGGTGTTATGCCAGAGTTTTTATCCCTGACAGAATTGGTATCCCCTCGCCGGGAGCGCGCACAGAGTTGGAGCTGATCGATTTCCCTCCGATTTAATTCCAACTTGGAACTTGAGATGTCTTATTTTTAAGAACGATGAGTGTTGTTATTTACTGTTGTCAACCATATTCTTATACTGAAAATAAAATCGTAAATGGAGTGTTTGTGAACAAGAATATTACTCTATTATATGTCATATTTAGTGCTTAAATCTAGATTTGTGTTTTATATTGACTGAAAATGTCTGCATGTTGTATGTAATTGAGGCGCAGTGAACTCAATCAGCTTTTCTATCAGTCGGGAATTACCGTACACGACACCGGCTTTCAAATTATCCAAATTATGTGTTGTTTACATTGCAAAAAATGTAAATCTAAATAAGTCATTTTTTTCTTAAAATAAGTGCATTTTGTCTCGTATTGAGGAGGTATGTGAGACACTTTCCCCATGGGAAAAAAAAAACAATTTACACTGAAAATAAGAAAAACACAATTGCATTGACTTATTTCAAGTGCTTATTATCTAATAATCTCATTTTAAGAGTAAAAATATTCGTTCCATTGGCAAATTAACTTATTCAACTACTCAAATTAGGGGTAAATACACTTCATTTAAGATTGTCTATACTTGTTTTCTAGATCGTTTTTGCAGTGTAGTACTAAAGCAATCAGTCTATATGGACAGAACAAAAAAACTCAACCCACAGCCCTACAGTTACAAAAAACAGGAGCCAAGATAAGTGCATATAGCCTGGTGAGGGAGGAGAAAAACCTGCCAAACATGAAGAGTAGCTTTGGGTGGTGCTCTTTCATTCCAATCCAATAACTTCTATTTAAGATATTAGTAGTCACCTTTTGTTATGACGCGCTTATGCTGTCATCTGATAATGCAGCTGCAGGGCCAGATAAGGCTTCTAAACCTGTCCTGTAAATATATTTGGAGTTTAAGTTGATTGTTTAGATAAAAGATGCACAAAAACTTATCAGTCAGATAAAGAACAGTTAATACAGGAAAAGCTTCTCCAGCCTGGTGATGCTACAATAACAGCAACATTAATACTTTCTAACATTAACACACACCCTGACACAAATAATTAGAGTAATCATTTATTTATTCGTTTATGAATTAATCTTTCATGTATTTAGTAATCTAAATGTTACAGAGACTCTAAAACATGTAGTTTGGGGCAATATCCTACAGCAGCAAATGGCAAAAAGACAAAAGTTATAAACATCAAACCAACCCCACCTGAAAAATGTATTCATCTGGATAAACAAAAGACGCAACTTGAACACGTTGGACTTCACAGATAAAAGGGAAAAACACATATTCACGCTGGTAGAAATGCCTATTACACATTAATACCTAGTTTACTATCATGTTATGCTGTCTCTGGTTGCCATGGTGATGGAACATGCATAGATTGATTGATGAATCATCATTTTTGTTACAACTGAATAAAAAAAAACACTTGATTCGAGCTATAAAGCCATTAGATTTCTAATTTAAACCGCTGCAGATTCATATTGAGGAGGACAATGGTTTCTCTTTAACAGCTCGCACAGCTTTCTAAAATCAAACCCAGATAGACAACAAACCAAAAACAGGATTAAAGTGATCAGCAGGATCCCAGCAAGAATCCAAGTGGAAATCTTCCAGGGATGAATCTGTCCAGAGCAGCTCTGTGTTTGCTGCAGAGAAGAAAAGAGAAAGGAGTGAGAATGACACAACAACAGTTTAATATTCTGCAGAAAATAAATCTACTGAATGCAGCCACTCACATGATGTTCAGGTGAAGCAGTGGTTTTCTGATCAGACTTTTTCTCCCTCAGCCTAACTGCAGCAGGGATTCCCGGTTGATCTTTGTTATAGCAGAAATAATCTCCATAATCCCCAGGCTGCACCTCTCTGATGGTTAGAGACAGGTTTCCATCTGTGGACCAGCTCCCAGGTACTGACAGTCTGTCTTCAGAGGAATGGCTGCAGTTCTTCACACACAGAGGCTTTCCTTCTTTCTTCCAAACTGCGCTCAGATCAGTTTTACCGCTGGTTTCAAAGTAACAGGGGAGGACCGCCTTCTCACCCTGCTTCACCTGCATTTCATGCGCAAAAACCACCTTCAGCTGGAGGAGCTCTCCTTTTTCTTTGCCGGAGCACTTCAGGGTGTACACTGCTCCTCCATCAGTGAACACCGTATGGGTGAAAACTATTTTTTCAGAGATTTTGACTCTGTCTCTGTACTCTGCGCTCACCGTCCACTGTCCATCCTCACATGATGCCACCTTCAGGGGACCAGACTGTTTCTCAACCAGCAGCTCCCCGGATTCCCCCAGATTACAGCTTTCAGGGAATGTAAAGCAGTCCCCTACGATCACCTCCATTCCCTTTGCGGCAGCATGCAGACAGAAAGAGATGAAAATAAGGAAGGAAAGTCCTGATCGTAGCGGTGCCATTTTCATTCATCCAGGAGCAGCTCAGACTGGAAGCATGCAAGGCGAGGATTTTACATCAGTAGGCAGCAGACTCCTCCCTTTGGGAGGTCCGACACCGCGTCACTATTATTATTGTTATTATTGGCTCGTTGTTTTTCCAACACCCACCCCCTTATGAGAAATTCGACACGCTTATACGCCGCAAAAAAATAAAATCTAAATAAGCATCTTTCGCTTTAAATAAGTGAATATTCTATTGAATTTAGTAGGGAAATTGGACACTTTGCCAATGGAACATGACAATTTACATTTAAAATAAGAAAAAAACAACTGCATTGTCTTATTTCTAGTGCATTTTTATCTAATTTTAAGAGTAAAAATACTCATTCCATTGACAAACCATCTAATTAACCTACTCAAATTAAGGATAAATACACATAATCTAAAAATGTTTACTTATTTCTAGATCGTTTTTGCTGTATCTCTCTCAAGCGACAAAGATTGCTATGGAGTCGCAGGACCTTCAACAGTTAAAAGCAAAAGTTAGCGTTTATCTATTGTGGCCTATATATTTCCTTTGGTTTACAGCTGCTTTCGTTTGACTTTTCTTTAAGGCTTCGTATTTTCTGGAATAATCAGACTAATAAAAAAAAAAAAAAACAAAAAAAAAAAAAAAAAAAAAAAACAAAGCCAATCATCTCCAGTTGGGGATGAACCTGGTTTGAAACGGAACTGCAGCAGCATTTCATTTCCATCCAGAGCTGAACATATGGCTCCAATCAGTTCTTCCCACTGAGCAAATAGGTTGAATTGGTTCAAATGTTTCCTTTGCATGTGTAAAGCAGTGCAGTGGCTGTTTCTCTTTAGCTCTTCTTCCATCTCTTCCATCAATTCATTCAAAGCGTAAAAATGTCCAAAATTCCAAAAGTCAAAATTGCTGATCAAGCCTATTTAGAAACACACCTCTCTCACTGTATTCAGACGCCAAACTTAAAACCTTTAAATTACGCAGTGGTTAATCGATGCAGTTTATTTGCTGTCAGAAAAATATTTAATTATTCTTTTAAAAGCAGTTCAAATGTGAATTAAGAACAACCAAAGCCGCCTTCCTACAACCCATGCGTAAGGGAATTATACCAAAGGGAAAAGATAACACATTTGTTAAGACTCCAAAAAAGACATTTTCAGCCAACATTGGGGTCCTGTGGAGGATTTACTCAAGTAAACAAGTTATATAACTACATTTTTATTTTTATTTATTTATTTATTTTTTTTTTTTACATAGACCTGTCATCTGAGGTGAATTCTTGTGCTATGTTTGTATGATTAGGCTGAGACCACAATTATGATGCTGAAACAGTAAATGTCATGCTGGGTCATCCCCAGGGCATCCTGTCTGACCGCGACCTCATCTCCCAGGTGTGGAGAGGATTTTGCTCGGCGCTTGGGGCCAAGGTCTCTCTCACTTCCGGTTACCACCCTCAATCCAACAGTCAAGTGGAAAGAATGAACCAGGAGTCAGAAACCACCCTCAGATGTCTCACTGAGTCAGACCCTTTAAACTTGAGTCAACTTTTGAGCTGGGAGAATACGCTCTGTCTCCACAGCTACAGGTCTATCTCCCTTCAGATACCACCCTTGTTTCCCTCAGAAGAGGCAGACATCGCTCGCTCCGTACAACAGCACATCCGCCTCTGCTGGACCATCTGGAACCGGGCCAGGACGTCCCTGGGAAGGACCTCCCAGCAGAATCAACGGTGGGCTAATCGTAGGAGGAGAGCTGCCCTTTCCTATCGCCCGGGCCAGAAGGTCTGGCTCTCCACTCGTGACATCCCCCTCAAATCAATGTCCAGGAAGATGAAGGTCAACATAATGGAGCAGAGTGGATTGCAACAAATATGATATATATAACATAATAGTGGGGAGTGGCGGCATAGTGGTGAAGGCTTAGAGCATGGAATCCTGAGGTTCTGAGTTCGAAACCCACTCCCACAAACTGCCACTCTGGCTCTCTGAGCAAGACCCTTAAACCCCGGACGCCCCACGCTGGCAGCCCACTGCTCCCCAAGGGAGCTGATTCACTGTTAAGTTTTTTCAGATCCTGTGTCACTAAAGGACAGATGTAGGTCAGTTTTGTTCATTTCTTTGTTCTCAATTAGATTTTTTTGTTTTTATCCAAGATTGGCTATACGTAGGTTATCATGAGCTGGGTTTTTTTTTTTTTTTTTTTTTTTTTTTTTTGGTAAATGGTTAACGCCACCAAGTTAGCTTGAGATTATGATTTATGTTTTTTTATTAATTTTTTTTTTTTCTATTTGTGCATCTTATTTCTAAGCAATTAGCTTTAAACATACGGTTGCCAAACCGGTAGACCCCCTAGGGCCCCAACCAATGTGCAATTTGTGCCCTTTTTGTGCATTTTATTTCTATGCAATCACCTTAAATGTCATAAAAAAAGCAGAGCAGCTAAATATATATTCGCACAGGTTTATCACATGAGTTTTCTCAGGCCCTGAAGCTGAATAGGCATTGTTTCTTTAGAGAGTATTACGGTGTGTCATAACAAAAGTTAAAAAAAAACCGCAACATGTACAGCATGGAGCGCTTCCTTTTATGACGCATCCGGCATCCGTCAGACTCACACACAAATCTGCCAAGTGTTATTTCACATATCAGGTTTCACTATCTGATTAGTCATCACATGTTTACTGATCAGAGAGAGGTGGGTTGTTGGACAGAGGATCCTCCCTCATCTCCTCCCTCTCTCTGCTGCAGGGCAGAGCCACACTCAGTCTTCTCAGAACAGAGTCCTGTTCATTTGCTCTACCTGCCATCATGCTCCGCATCTTTCTTTCCACTCTTGCGATCCTTCATTTGAGTTTTGTCGAAGGCCACCTGGTAACTGGAGCTCTGAGGCAGACTGTGAAGCTCTCATCTCAGACAAGCTGCAGTGAAGGAGCCGCTAAACTGATCCGCAGGCTGGCAGATGACAGCGCAGTGCCTGTTGCCTCAGCTCCTGTTAACCAGCCTTTAAAGCCGGTGGAAGCATATAGAGGGAGGATGGATATCTCTTCATCAGGAGTTTATCTGAAGGACGTCAACTATAATGATAACGGACATTATGAATTCCTCTGCGGTGGCAACATGATTATTATCAGGCTGGATGTTCTGGTTATCTTGGATATTTCAGTGTGTGAAGGGCAAACAGTGAGACTTCCCTGCTTCTCTCAAACTCTGGGTGAACATGTGGAGTCTGTTCAGTGGGATACAAAGGAGAAGCCTGTAATAAAAGTGGAACTCTCCAGCCAAACGGCTGAATATGCAGAAGGGTTTAAAGACCGCGCGTCTTTCTCTGACTTGGAGTCTGGGGACCTGTCGCTGATCCTGCAGCAGGTCCAGCTGGAGGATCAAGGGGACTATTTCTGCTTTGCCCAGGGAGGCTCCAGGGGGAAGAGACGCCCTGCTGCATGGAGACTGGAGGTCCATCAGGAGCAATGTAACAATAAACCATCCACCACTCCACCTGTGAGTATACAGCTCTACCATGTAGATCATCGCTCATATCGTGTCTAATGTTAGTTTTCATTCCTGATCCACAGCAAACAACACAGGGGCCACCTGGACTAAAGGAACCACATGTTATCATCGCAGTCCTGACGGCACTGCTGCTGGTTTCTGTTGCTTTTTCCATCTGGATGGGTTGCTGCCTCTGGTCTCATAGATCCGCCTCATCAGCAGGGAAGGAAAACTGTCTACAAATGGCATGCTTGAAGAAAGAAAGCTGCACATCGATCGAAGGAGATGGACTGTAATATGTTGAATTTGTTGGTAATTGGAATTTTGTAAAGTTTCTCATGGTCAGCATAGTGGAACAGAGCCTGTATGTGGGATGTGGAAGGAGGGACGGTCAGGGTTTGAGCCACTTTATTTCAGTAAGTTGGCTCCAAGAAGAACATTAAGACATACAAATATTAACAAGTGTATGGTTTGCCTCCAACAGGATGCAAAACAAATCAGAATGACTCAGTGGCCTAAGCACATTTTCCCTGCAGTGATGCAGATAAGAATGTTGAAAAGGTGCATTAAACAGGTGCAGGGCGGTGTCGGAATCTTTTTTTGCATTAAAACAGAAATACTGTGAATCCTGTTGAGCAACTTGTCTAATTATATCTGTTATATCTGTTAACGCATAGTTCATTTCAGTAATAAGTCACTTCCAATGACCTTTTCTCTCTCTTTTTTTTTTTTTTTTTGGACCGTAAGCTGGTATATGACTCGCCTGTTATTTAGAAAAAGTGTTGATCTCCTATGGGTTCCCTCTTAACTCGGGATATATCTGGCATCACGTGACTGTGTCTGTTTCTGTCAGGGACACATAAAGGTGTAAAAGAAAAATGCATGTCCAGAAACCTTAATGCATTAATTTGAAAATATATAATTGCAGTATCTGTCGAATATTTTGGAAAGAGCACATACAGATATTTGCACAATATGCAATGGACACTGTTCAGTGTGACTTTTGCAGTCACAGTGCATGGTTGGAGGTTAAGTGAAAAACAGGAAGGAAACACTCTAGACTCCAAACCTCATGTACAAAAAATACATTTTAAAGCGCATCAACGGGTGTGTATCCCTTTAGACATGTAAAAAAAAAAGAAGAATTTGTTAGACCACCATACGCAAAGAAAAGTCATATTTAGTGCTTATTTGTGTTTTACATTGACTGAAAATGTCTGCATGTTGCAGCTCTTCGAAAACACGATACCGGCTTTCAAATTATCCAAATTATGTGTTGTTTACACTGCAAAAAATGTAAATCTAAATAAGTCATTTTTTTTGTTAAAATAAGTGCATTTTGTCTTGTATTGAGGAGGTAAGTGAGACACTTTACCCATTGGAGAAGACAATTTACATTTAAAATAAGAAAAACACAATTGCATTGACTTATTTCAAGTGCACATTATCGAATTATCTTGTTTTAAGAGTAAAAATACTCATTCTATTGACAATCAACTTACTTAACTACTCAAATTAGTGGTAAGTACAATTAATTTAAGATTTTCTTTACTTGTTTTCTATATTGTTTTGCAGTGTAGTACTAAAGCAATCAGTCTATATGGACAGAACAAAAAAAAGACAACCCACAGCCCTACAGTTGCGAAAAAAAAAAAAAAAAAACAGGAGCCAAAAACCTGCCAAACATGAAGAGTAGCTTTTGGTGGTGTTTTTTCAAATCAAATAACTTCTACTTAAGAGTCATCTTTTGTTATGACGCGCTTATGCTGTCATCTGATAAGTAAACCATGTCTACTCAGCCGCAGTGCCAGAAAAAGCTTGTAAACCTGCAAATATATTTGAGCTGCTCTTTTATGATGTGTAAGATGATTGCTTAAGATGCACAAAATCTTATTAGTCATATAAAGAACAGGCAATGCGGGGAAACCTTAATCAGCCTGGTGCTGCTACAATAACAACAACACATATTAACACACACCCTTACACAGTTAATTAGAATAATCTTTATTTATTCATTTTTCAAATAATCTTCTATGTATTTAGTAATCTAAATGTTACAAAGACTCTTAAACATGTAGTTTGGGACAGTATATACAGCAACAAGTTGGACAAAGCTAGAAACAAAAAGTTATAAACATCAAAACAAGCCCACACCCTGAAAAATGTGGATGATCTGGATTAAACAAAAGACGCATCTTGAACACACAGATAAAAGGGAAAAACACATATTTACACGCTGGTAGAAATGCTTATTACACATCAATCCCTAGTTTATTATCCTGTTATGCTGTCTCTGGTTGCCATGGTGATGGAATATGCATAGATTCATTGATGAATCATCATTTTTGTTACAACTGAATAAAAAACAAACACTTGATTCGAGCTATAAAGCCAGTAGATTCCTAATTTAAACCGCTGCAACTTCATATCGAGGAGGAAGCTGTTTTTTCTTTAACAGCTCGCCGAGCTTTCTAAATTCAAATCCAGATAGACAACAAACCAAAAACAGGAGGATTAAAGTGATCAGCAGGATCCCAGCAAGAATCCCAGTGGAAATCTTCCAGGGATGAATCTGTTCAGAGCAGCTCTGTGTTTGCTGCAGAGAAGAAAAGAGAAAGGAGTGAGAATGAAACAACAACAGTTTAATATTCTGCAGAAAATAAATCTACTGAATGCAGCCACTCACATGATGTTCAGGTGAAGCAGTGGTTTTCCGATCAGACTTTTTCTCCTTCAGCCTAACCGCAGCAGGCATTCCTGGTTGATCTTTGTTATAGCAGAAATAATCTCCATAATCCCCAGGCTGCACCTCTCTGATGGTTAGAGACAGGTTTCCATCTGTGGACCAGCTCCCAGATACTGACAGTCTGTCTTCAGAGGAATGGCTGCAGTTCTTCACACACAGAGGCTTTCCTTCTTTCTTCCAAACTGCGCTCAGATCAGTTTTACCGCTGGTTTCAAAGTAACAGGGGAGGACCGCCTTCTCACCCTGCTTCACCTGCATTTCATGCGCAAAAACCACCTTCAGCTGGAGGAGCTCTCCTTTTTCTTTGCCGGAGCACTTCAGCGTGTACACTGCTCCTCCATCAGTGAACACTGTGTGGGTGAAAACTATTTTTTCAGAGATTTTGACTCTGTCTCTGTACTCTGCGCTCACCGTCCACTGTCCATCCTCACATGATGCCACCTTCAGGGGATCAGACTTTTTCTCAGCCAGCAGCTCCCCGGATTCCCCCGGATCGCAGCTTTCAGGGAATGTAAAGCCGTCCCCTACGATCACATCCATTCCCTCTGCAGCGACATGCAGGCAGAAAGAGATGAAAATAAGGAAGGAAAGTCCTGATCGTTGCGGTGCCATATTCATTCATCCAGGAGCAGCTCAGACTGGAAGCCTGCAAGGCGAGGATTTTACATCAGTAGGCAGCAGACTCCTCCCTTTGGGAGGCGCGTCGCTATTATTATTGTTATTATTGGCTCGTTGTTTTTCCAACACCCACCCCCTTATGAGAAATTCGACACGCTTATACACGGCAAAAAAAAAAAAAAAAAAAAAAAAAAAAAAAATCTAAATAAGCATCTTTCGCTTTGAATAAGTGCATATTCTATTGAATTTAGTAGGGAAATTGGACACTTCGCCAATGGAACAAGACAATTTACATTTTAAATGAGAAAAAACAATTATTTTGTCTTTTTTTTTTTTTTTTACAAGTAAATACACTTAATTTAAAATATATTTACTTATTCCTGGATCGTTTTTGCAGTGTACAGATGTGAAGCTGGACAGAGTTGTCTGCATCTGAACCAGATGCCTGGCATCGTGTTTGTGTTATAAAACTAATTGATAGATTTTATCCACATAATAAAACAAATATTTCCTTTAGAGTCCATATATACTGCATTAATGAAGAGTCTGACTGAGGGCTGGAGTGGGACTATTACAGACCATGGAGTCTCATGCCTCAGGCTGGCCTACTGAACATCGAAGGCACGTAGGAGTCATAATGACAGTTATGCATGTATCAGGTGGGGCGTGGTTGCTATGGTAACACATGTGGTGACAGTTGATTGCTCCAATGGGTGTGTTTACCTGCACTCCGGAGGAGAGAGAGGAGCGGGCAGTTGTATTTCTGTGTAAAACGGGGGAATTACCCGGATTGTGACCGAGGACGTGGCCCTAAACCAACTAGTAGACCGCTAAAAACAACATCAAGTGGCCTAGGGTCTCCCAATTAAATGTACATAGGTCTGGCTTAACAGAAATTATATATTTTATTTATGCATTATTTTACAATTAGAAGACAAACTTTATTATTCTACTTTAAAATCCAATGAGGCACAGGAACCTGTGACTAAACAAGAAGCAATTGTCATTGTATGTTGTGTAGTTGCTCTGTTTTAAAATCAATAAAATGTAAGTTCTAAAAAACAAGTGAATTGAGGAATCCGCCATTTGATTATATCTTTTTTAATAAAGCCACAAAGCAAAATGCGATAGGATTTACTCTAACTCCTGCTGTAGGAGGCCCTGCTCCTTTAATCGCGCATGAATAAATGTTGATTGAACTGTTTTATTATCCTCTCCACACAAACTGAATTTTCCACACCGGGGACCGATGAAAATGTGTAAATATGAGGAAAATGGTTCACAGACACCACTGAAAATGAATCTTCGAAATAAATTACTATCCTGGCCTCTTCTTTTTGGGTGGAAAGGCTTTGGAAAGGATCGGATACGGAGGAAAAAGCCGTATAGATGAGTCACACTTAAACCAGGCTGATTGTAAACATATGGCCCCACATGTCATTTTTGCTTTTTTTTTTGGCGGTTAACGCTCATAAAACTGCAGCCAAACCGATAGACCCTGTAAGGCCCGAACCAAGTTGCATAATTGTAATTGTTCATTCTTTGCATCATATTTCCAAGCAGTCAGTTTAAAGCGTCATCATAAGAGCAGAGCAGCACAAATGTTTTTATAGGACAGATTTCAGGAGCTTTCTAGGGCCCTGAAGCGGATTTGAAACTGTTTAGGAGCATAAGCGGGTGTCATAAGAAAAGATGAATATGTTCTGGTCAGGCATCAGTAGGGGATTTACAAAGAGAAAGCAAACTGCGCAGAAACGTTGCTTTTCACGGATGACCTAATTCACTGAAAGGCAACGTTTAAAGTAAACAAACGCCAAGAGGAATTTGCCTGTCTGGAAGAACATTAGAGCACTTCCTCACATCCATCATGATTTTTTACACAAACAATTCGACCACTCACCAAAAAGTCTATAGAGTTAAATATGTGAGCTAAAAATCAAAGACTGAGCACAGCGCGTGCAGGGATTAGGGAGGTCTCCATGGAAACATCTCAGCAAAACGCGCAGGTGGATAAAACAGGTGCAGGAGGGTCAGAGCAGCCGCCTGATGTTTTTCTGCTAAGACACAGCTTATTTCTGTAATATGAGACACTTCATAACACTTTCTAGTGCTGATTAATAACTCACCTGTTGGTTTAGAAACTGTTGACATAAACCACTTTGTCTCTTCAACTAATTACCTGCTAATCTGTATTGGTGGTCTTTTCAAATCCGGTAGAAAAATGATTTTAAAAACATTCAAAGTCTTGATATCCGATGAGTTCGGTGATAAAATCCAGAACTGCAACTTTAATTCACAAACTACCTAAAGCTGACTTTTTACACAAACAAAACAGCCAATGAAACAAACATGTAGCCTAGAAATGACCTCCATAGAAGCCGATTACTAGAAGGCCGCAGGAGCAGAGCTGTTCAACCTCACAGGGCCTCGGGATATAAGGGGCATCACGCTTATATTGTTGTGATTGTTTCTGTTTCTGTCAATTATGCATAAAAAGGTTAAAGAAAAATATATTGATCTTTTTAGTGTTATAGTTTTTTATATTATGTCACCTCCCTATGAGAGGGGAGGACAGATAGGCTATAAGGGGATACAAATGATTACACAAACACTTTTACAGATGAAAGGAAAAGTACAAATAATAATAATAAAAAGATTTTCATTAATAGTTTCTGCACGTTAAGCATTTTATATATACTTCAGATTTCTTGTGCAAATAAAACGTTATGTTTAGTTTTAATTAAATTAAAACTCCACATTTTCTGAATTGGAAGCTGTGACTTTTAAACTGTTAGTATTATTCCACTCTATAAAAAAATTAATATGTGGGAAAATGTGTCCATTATCAGCCTGGTTTATGTGGCTTTTCCCTCCGTATATCTGATCCTTTCCAAAGCCTCTTCACCCATTATTTATTTCCAAGAATCATTCTCAGTGGTGTCTGTGAACCATTTTCCTCATATTTACACATTTTCATCGGTCCCCGGTGTAAAGAATTCAGGCTGTGTGGAGAGGAGTGGATAATAAAACGGTTTAAGCACAAATTAACATTTATTCATGCGCAATTACACATCCATATAAAAGAGCAGTTAAGGTAAATCCCATCACATTTTGCTTTGTGGCTTTATTGAAAATTCTATAATCAAAGTGAGGATTTCTTAATTCACTGTTGCACTGTTTTTTAAAAGAACAATTAAATACATTTGCTGACAGCAAATAAACTGCATCTATTAACCACCACTTAAATAAAAGGTTTTAAGTTTTGTGTCTGATTACAGCGAGAGAGGTGTGTTTCTAAATAGGCTTGAGCAGCAATATTCTTTGGAGTTTCCCTTGTACGCTTTAGAGTCATTTGTTCCACTGTCAACAGACAAAAAAAAATCTATGACATTAACAACCTAACTTGGAGGAATTGTTTTTGTATTAGTCATGTCTTATAATTCCTGAAAAACTTAGCTAACTAAGTGGTGCTTTTTAGAACAAGGTGCCATCATTACAGTTCACTTTCAGTTCCGAATAACATCTTAGTGGTTTATAGGTAGGAAATGCTGCTTCTAAATTTGTCCAAAACTAAAAATAAACAAACGTAGAAAATAAAGCCAGTCAGAGTCTTGATTTAGCTATTTCAACATATATTCTTTTTTTAAATAAAGTGTTGAAAGTAGGCCTATACGCTCTGGGTGCGGTATAGCTGGCGTGTGTGGATTAGATGTAAGCTAATCTAGATGTGAGCTGGGTAGCTTCTAGAGAAGTGGTGTGAAACCTGCGCAGGGCTCTTTGGACCCTCTGCAGTGGCTCTTAATAGGGGCTAAAAATAACAAAGAACCAATGTACTAATGTAACAAATATACTGCAAAAATGATCTAGAAATAAGTCGAAATCTCTTAAATTAAGTGCATTTACCCTCAATTTAAGTAGGTAAATAAGATAATTTGTCAACAGAATGAAAATTTTTAATCTTAACATAAGGTATAAGGAATGTAAATGGTCTTGTTCCATGGCCAAAGTGTCTCACTTGCCTCAAATCAGGAAAAATAAAAGTACTTATTTTAAGAAAAAAATGACTTACTGGTAGATTTCATTTTTTTCCAGTTACCAGGCAAAGAACCTTTAGTGTTTTTTTTTTTGTTTTTTTTTTTAAATAAAGAATATTATTTTTCCAACATAAATAAAAGAACCAGAAATAGATTTTTGGAGTCATTTTTTCTTTTAATCTGCTTAGGAAATATGCATTTATTGTTATCACTTTTTTTTCTTATATCAAATGATATCCTAAATTAGAAAAGCTTCATCCTTAGGAAATGTTTTATTTTAGAAGCTAAAAAGATTAACTTTGTTTTTTGTGTTTTTAAGGATGGCAACAGATTTCCTATGGTAAATATGTAACAAAAGTAATATGCTTTGTATTATTAAACAGTCAAATAATAAAGGACTTCTACTTAGCCAGACTCGGAGCAAAATGGCTCTTTGGATAGAAAAGGTTGAAACCCTTTATAGACGGATGCAGAAAGCATTTTATCTCCTTTTATCTCAGGGCGATGCATAACATCATTAACTGAGCGTGTGTCATGAAATGACTTATAAAAAGCATTGATTGATGCTAATTCAGGCTGCAGAGAGGGGCAGTGCGTAGCACTGCTGCCTTGCAGCAACAAGGTTCCGGGTTCAATTCCTGGCTTGATGGATGATACTAATTCAACAGCATTTATAATAAAAATGTCATCTGATGAGTGTCTACCGTACATTTGTCTTCAACCTGTGATAAAACACTGCTGAGTCATAATAATTCAGTACAACTCAATTCAGGATTTTTTTTTTTCTATTCAAGTTTATCAAATAACACAGGAAGCACTGATTTTGATTACAACTGATTTTATTTCCTACATTAAACCGGGATTTACTTAAAATGTTTTATTTACACGGATAAATCAAGAGAAAATATAGACAGTTAAGCAAAGGATGATCCAAATAAATGAATTTACAACAAAAAGCAAAAGTTCTACTCCTACAGAATGCCTCTAAATGAAGGTCACCACAATGGAGCCGAGTGGAATGCAACAAAGCAGCATGCTTCATTAAATGGACCCTTTTGTTCTGACGTCAACCTGTTTTTCTGATCATTTCAACCTGCATCACTTCTACAGGACGGTCAGCTTTCAGTCAAAATGAAAAATAATTCAATGTTATTTCAACAGGTGATAAGAGAGGGAAGAGATGCAGGATTGTAACAAACATTAAGAATAAAGGAAGAGAAACATAATAAATAAGAAGAAGAACACTTAAAATAAAGGATACAAACATTGAAATATACAGACTGTAACAGAAAAAGGGTTAGGGTGAGAAAATGAAGGACTGTTGGGCAGTCAGTGCATCAAAGAAGAGGGTGATTTTTAGCCAACTAAACTAATAATTGTTCTCCTGCTTCCTTGTTAAATACTCATCAGATTTTACATGGTGTGAAGGTAATCAGAGGAGAATGGAGCTTCTTTAGATCGCTGCTGAGGATAGCGTTAGGATCAGATCTGCCAAATCCACTTATTTGTTTTTTTAACACACTGAGCATAAAGTGGAACTTTAACTAAACTTTACAACCCCCCCTCCACATGCGGATTCTTCTCCACCTTCGTCTTCCTCAGTGAACCAACTCCAGCGCGCTGCTGGAGAAAGGCAGCACGCCGCTGACGTAGTAAGCGATGCCGAGGGAGAGGAGGGCGATGACCACCAGCAGCAGAAAGACCCTCCAGAAGCCCAGGTCCTCCACAAACTCCTGCCAGGTGGTGCGGAAGCTGGACAGGACGCCCTCGCTGCTCTGCAGGTTGGGGTTGAGTAAAGAGTGGCTCTCCATGGCGCTGAGACACAGAGCAGAAGGATTCCAGAATGGGTCAGTTTCCATTCTGCTAATAATTAAGTCGGTGTTTCTTTAAGGGTATGAAGATAAACATTTACCCGTCAATCTTGACAGAATAACAAGCACAGAAACTGAGCCTTTTGGCCAAAAACAAACAGAAAATACGTTATCAAAGTTACTCAAGGTTTAACCCTTCATTGTTCAAGTTATCTAGAACACCACTTTGCAGCAAACGAGGTAAAATGTTGAGGTCAGATATGGTCTGCTGGATCCACCTGTCTTAAAGCTGAGTGTAACTGCTTCCCAGAATACCTCCAGTTGCCTACTGTGTTTATAGCTTATCTACTGTAAATTTAGTGCAACAGAATTAAAGGGATATTTCAAGTTTTTGGACATGAAGTTGAGTGAAACGTTCACTGTCTGGAGCTGAGATGCAACAGTGTCACTACTTGTACTGAGGCTCCTGCTGAGGGAAACGGCCGGTAATATACCAGAGAAAAGCGTTAGTAAAACTATGCGTGTGTTTTGTTAGACATAAAATATTTGAAATAGTCTAAAACAGAGAGGTTAGTGGACCGCGGTCTACTAAGACACACCTGATTTAAAACCCTCCATAGCATCCAGGACCAGGCTACACGTGATACAAATTAGCCAATGAGCTGCTGTCAGTCTGGGTTGCTGCTGCTGCTACTTTTAGACACAGCAGGCAAACCTGTTTTTAGCCTGGCGAGTGGGAAAGAAGGAGAAGATGATGAGAAAAAGAGAGCAGAGAAAGTGTGGACTGCTCTAAGAACTGCAGTGAACTAGTGATAGAAAAGGGAAATGGTGTGCTCAAAGATGATCCTGCACATTTAGAGGATGTTTGGCTCAACCTGCTGCTGTGAAGCAGGATTCTCCACCATGAACAGAATCAAAAATAAATATGGATCCAGGCTCAAAATGAGCACCTTGATATGTGCTTTAGAATGGCTTTGTCCCCATTCAAACCAGGTTTAAAGCCTTGCAGGGCAGCATAAAGCCCACTGCTCCCATTAAGCTAGAAAAATAAAAAATAAAAAGGTCAGTTCAGGTGTTTTATAAAATATGGGAATCAGGAAATTGTCAATATACCGAACTGAACCATTAATGTTCTCTACTTCAAAAACACTTTAGATTTTAAAATGGAAAAATTTCCAATTTTTTATCTATTATTTTAATTAAAAAGTCAATGTTTAAAATGGATGCATAAAAACCTCATTTTATTTTAGTGTTAAATTATGTTTAAAGTAACCGATTATTAAAAAAAATCTCTCCAGACCTTTACTGGTTGATGATTTTCTTTATTCGGACCCCACTGATTTTTAATTGGTTACCTCTGGTCTAACAAACACACACGTATGTTTATCAGGAGTTTTTCTACAGTACATTACCAGCTGTTTCTCATTGACAGTAATGACACAGCTGCATCACAGCTAAAGACCACTTTATGTCCAAAAAGTGGAACTATCCCTTTCACCTATCTTTCATGTCTCCTTCCAGACAACAAAGCATTTGCTGACTTCTGCAGATCGAGTTTAGCTTCTTGAATTATTACTGAATGCTCATTGCAGCAACAACACCTGTTTTTTAAACATCTGAGGGAATTTAATAGATGCTAGATCAGTGTTTTAATTTCCCTTCCAACGACCACATATAGTTGGAAGCAGATGTTTTAGATTAATGAACAGACTGCACTGTGCAAAAGGATTCCCACATAAAGGATTCCCACTGCTGACTGGTGGAAAGTACGAGAACAGGAGAAGAATGTTTCAGAAGGGGAAGAAGTGATGAAAAAGGACCCACATTGCTTCCTGTTCTTATTAAGTTAACTAAAAAAAACGCAGCTGATTTTAAAAGGAGCTAGCTTTACCCAAACAAAAAGCTTATTATCAAAACTCCCTTCTAATTTCCACCAATATAGTTGCCCTCAGGCTAACTTCCTGCCTGCTAGCATGCTTACCTCTCGCTGTCGGCCATCTGCATGGTCTCCAGCTTGGAGTGGGCCCCCCTATTGAAGCCTTTCACTTCCTGTTCCTCCAGACCCTCCAGGAGGCGAATGGCGTCCTTGTTGACGCCGCGTCTTTTTGCCAGCACCAGGGGAGTGGATCCATTGTGGTTACTGGAAGACAGAGCAGCAATCAGACAACAGAGAAACAAGAGGGAAACTGACAAACCAGCGTTCCCCCAACCTTTTTTATATACTTTTTTCTGTGCGGCCCAGTACCAAATGACCGACGGACCGGTACCGGTCTGTGGCCCGGTGGTTGGGGACCGCTGCGTCAAACAATCCATCCCAGCTTTATTTGGAAAGCACTTTCTCGAAGGACCAAAGTGCTGTACAATGAACCGACATAAAACCATTACAGGAATTAAATACAGTGAATCCTTGATTATCGGGGGGGTTACGTTACAAAAAGAACCCGCGATAGGTGAAATCCGTGAAGAAGAAACATTTATTTTTTTAAAGTTATTATACAATGAAATACTCCATACAACATTGAAATCAAGGAACAAAAACTTTTTACAGGCCCAAGCATTTGTTTAACAAATAAAAGTACGGTATAAACGTTGTTGTTGTCTGTTTTGTTTTTTTTACAAATAACTACTGCACTGTACTGTAAAATAATATAGTTATCAATAAATAAGTCATAATTTTAATCATCAATACGAACTGAAGAGTTAAACCGCCCCGCCGTGACGGATTGGAACGGGAGAAAATGAAAAATGATTATGGAAAAAAATACAAAGTACTGTAGGACAAATAGTGACTGACGTGTACAGTACAGTATTTCACTGCTGTTCTGACGGAGCCGCTGCATTCTGACTCTGCTCTGCTCTAAAGCCTGCGGTGCAGGTGTGTGTTTTTGAGAGAAGAACATAGTTATCGGTAGTTGTTGTCGCTCTTTTTTCTTCTGGGCCAAAAGATCCTTATAAACCGACATGCCACCATCGATTATGTTTGACAATAAAGTTTGACAATGCATGATGCAAATCCGTGAAGCAGCGAGACCATGAAAAGTGAACCGCGTTATAGCGAGGGTTCACTGTACATAACAAAATTAAAATCAGAACTATAAAACCTATAATAACAAAAAAATTATTTATCACAGACCAAAATAAACATCTCTTAAGTTTTGAAAGCCAAGGCAAAAAGATTAGTTTTTAAAAGCGATTTAAAATCGGACTTTTTAATTTGCATTTTAGGACTGAAACAATCGGATTAATCGATTATTGAAATAATCACCAACTAATTTAGAAATCAATTAATCGCTAACGGGAGTATAGAGACTCTAAAACATGCCTTTTGCTGACAGAGCAAAAGGCATGTATATAAAAATTCATCAGACATCATGCTCTATCCACAACTCTACAAGTGGAAAATTTGAGTTTCACATGGTTTCATTTTTACGAAATGAAACCATGTGAAACTCAAAGCTTGTGTTTTGTTTTTTCTTTTCAACAGTAGGCTGACAGGAAAGGGGGAATGAGAGAGGGGGAGAGACATGCGACAAAAGACAACAGGTCGGATCCTCGTCGAGGACTAAGGCCTCCATACACGGGTCGTGTGCGCTAACCACTGCGCCACCTGCACGCCAAACTTCCTTTTAGTTTTAGGCACCTGAAGAAGCAGCTGATAGGCCGAAGAAGCAGCTGATTGGCTGATCTGAGTGAACAGGAAGGTGTATGAAGGTGCAGCAACTTGGAAAGATGGAGCAAGACCAGGGAGCAACTTAAAACCAAATAAAAAAGCTTTTAAAATGAATCCTAAAATGTACAGGAAGCCAGTGTAGTGAGGGTCAAATGGGGTAAATATGCCCATATTTACAAGTGCTAGATAAAAGACGTGCAGCAGCATTTTGCACTCTTTGGAGTCCAGCCATGCTGAAGGCACTAACCCCCAGATAAAGTGCATTACAATAAACCGGCCAGGTGGTGATGGAAGGATGAATTATTGTCTCTAAATGATTGTTTCCTTTACAGATCAATGCAACTTCACATCTGATTGTGTTTGTGTTAACGCTTTGCCTCAGTAACAGGCAGCACACATTCAGGCTTAATCATCCGTTTAGTGTTACCACCCTGCTGATGTTATCTTTAACTGTGGTCCCTGCTGCCCTCAGGGAAATGCTTCACAGGATTCGATGCAGGCCCAGCAAATTCTGCAACACCTACTTCCACTGCCATCAGATTGCTGAACTGTTGAAAAAAATCTCTAAATCATGTCACAGACTGCATAACTCCAAAACACTGCATAATTGCACCAGAGAATTAGCTCGTTTAACCAGTTCAGGTGAAAATCAACCAAAAAATTAGGCTCTTAGCTGATCAGAAAAAAGGAAAACACATTTAACCTTTCAGGTTTAGCACAATAGTCATTCAGCAATTTCTTTTCCAACCACAAAAGAGACTATTACTCAATATTTGATCATGTGAAACACACAGATGATGCCTTTCCTGCCAATAAATGAAATCTCACGGCAGAAAAAAAATATTGTAGGGGTTTAATCTCACACGTTTCACTTTGTAGTTTTAAAAAAACAGCTTGTTAGCTTATTTAGATTTTTTTAAACGTGTGGAAAGGAGTTAGTGTCTGTATGGGGCTACTTGCCCTCTTCATTATACAACCTATAAATCCGCCTTTAAAAGCCTCGGTCAGACTATGGTAAGAACACCTTCCATTGTGTTATTCTATTTAATACCTTAGATAAAAGGAAACATCATCCTTAATCTAGAGGGATTAAGGGATAATCTCCAAGTTTTAGAAACCATAAAACAAACATGCTTTGTTCACAGAGTGCAAACAAAGCAAATCTGAGACTCAACAGTCAGGGTGAGAAGTAAAACCACAAATCTACTCCTATCCTAGACCATGTGTCCTGAAGCTATGGGGAAACTAGATGTTTTGATGAATCTAGCTAATAATGATGGACTCATTGGATCATAGACATTATACACGCAGACGCCTCTTTGGACACTGTCGGCAGCCATCTTGGATGGGACCAAAGTTCAGACAGCTGCTGTCAGGATGAATAGGAGGCGCCTTAGATCTCATTTTAATAGTATGGAAGACGAGTCAGAGATGAGTCACAATCACTTAAAAGACCAAAACACATTTTAAAATAACCTTTCAGTTAGATTACACATATTTATCAGATGAGATATATGCAGCAATATATTTAGAAAAGAATATTAATATGATAAACACAAAGCTTTATATTAATATACGATTATGTTTTACAAATATTATATATCTATATAGTAACTATTACTATTCAGTATGTTCAACGATTGCTGTTTGATAATGACTATTATGATCTATAGAGGAACATTTGTTGTAACGTGATTTTACAAAAGAGAGCAAAGTTATTTTGTTTTGTTTTTATTACGTTTATAGTCAATTTTTATTTACTTTTCGTCATCGTCAAGACTTTTTGTCAAATCACAGTGAATAGTACATTTATGTTGTGTCTAACTAAAGGCTTCTTGTCCATATAAGTTTTTCTTCCAAAACTCCTTTTCAAACTAAGGTATTTTTTTTCATTATCTATGCATATGTTAAAATTTGTTCTCTGATCAGTTATTTTGCCTATATATATATATACATATATATATATACATATATATACATATATATACATATATATACATATATATATATATATACATATATTAGGGGTGGAACGTTTCACAAAATCCACGGTTCGGTTCGATTCACGGTTTCGTTGTCACGGTTTTCGGTTCGGTTCAGTTCGATATATGTTGATTGTTACACCGAAATCCCATAAAAATGTATGAAATTAATGAAAAAATCTCCCAAAAAATAATGGATTGTAATTATTTTAAATGATCCACGGAAACCCTGGATCATTTCCGTATGTTTTGCTGCTTTGATTTTAATCATCTCACGCATGCTCTCTACCATCTCCAAGGGACTCAGAGGTGAGTGGACGGAGGGAGCCACAGTGGGGGCTGTAGGCTTTGCTTTGAGCAGCCGGTCTGGAGCGCAGCGGGGCGGAGCGGGGGTTACTGACGGAGTATGAGGGATTTCGGGGTTAGCATGACATGTTGGTCATGTTGCTGTTAGCATAAACAAAACGTGTTGCACAATGCTTGCACACTGTTGCACTTTTATCCACAACTTTCTTTCCGCCGTCATCGTAGGTCACTCTAAATGCAAAGCGCTCCCATACAGCAGACCTATAAAGTGCTGCTGGCGCGTCTTCCAACTCCTGTTCTTTCCCACTCGCCAGTCCGACACAATTCTCCACAACAACTTATTTTTTTCTGCTACACCCAGCTAAGCTGCTTCGCTTCTTCTTCTTCTTGTTTAATACTGGTGGTTGGCTTTGGACGCAGTACCGCCACCTTCTGCTCTGGAGTGTAATCGCTTCCTCTATGAGAAAAAGGAGCAGCGCATGAACCGAACGAAACACACGCGAATCGAACCGAGACAGTCGGTTCGAACGATTTTCATAAATCGTCCCATCCCTAATATATATATATATATATATATATATATATATATATATATATATATATATATATATATATATATATATATATATATATACACACAGTTTTAAGTATCCATGTCCTGTCTTGGTTTGTGTACCCATGCCTGTGCAGATTCTTGTAATATATGTTTTTGAGTTCTGTCTCGGCCTTCAGGGTTTTCATGCTTGTGGTTTTTGAGCTGCAAAATTAATAAAAGAAAACAAAAAAAAGAAGAATGTACCTATAATGAGATAATGTGGAGATCAGCGCTGTTCTGATCCAGATTAAACTCCTGTAGTTTCCCTACATTATTAGTTCCATGTGTGACCACAGCGGTTACTTTCAGCCCTGTTTCTACACAGGGATCAGAGGCAATAAAAGTATTAGTCACATCCCACAATGACTGTGTAAGAGATCATAACAGTTAACACAGATAATAGGGACCTGCATGTTGACCGCAATGTCAAGATGTAGAAATCATGACAGAGTTATTGATCTGTTACAAAATAAACACAGTTGTAACATAAATGTCCTGTTATATGGTTGGAGACAATGTTTTGATTATTGGAAGTGGATTTAACAGATTTTACCACCAAATCCTGTCACCTCCCTCCATCAGTGATACTGTTATCTTAACATATCAGTATGTTATTTCTGCCTTTATATTGGCTTAGACTAACGTTATTGTTGTACAGCATTTCAACAGTGAAAGGAACAATGAAATTGACATGCCGCAAGTAATCTCTGTGTCACACCCATACAGGTGAGCAATTACCTAAAGCAAATATTTGTGCTACTACCTTAAGTACACTGTAAGCCTAACAGGTGTGAAGGATTTATGAAAACAAAAATTAAACCATTTAGCCTGGAGAAAAATCTATTAAAAACCTTCTAATTAAAGACAACCAGTGATAACAAACCAAAACAGACAGATTTATGGAAAATACACGAGAACATCAATAAATGCTTCAGTTTTAAGGTCTAATATATTTTTAGACATTCTGCAGGAGCATATACACAACCACCTCTTGCATTTTTGGAAATTGTGGCATTAAGCAAATTAAAGACACAACCAGGCAGCTATGTGTAACACTTGGTGATGGGATTATATTACACAAAGGATGTCGCATGGCCAACATGAATAAACAGCTCCAGGCTCAGCATGAAAGCGTCTAACCTTTGGCATGGTTCACAGGGTTTGTGCCAAGGAAGATCCCTTTCCTTTACTAAAGAGTAACTGAAGCTTAATAAATTTGACTTTGTTTAAATAGACAGCTTTCATGTCTCCTATGTGTTCTCGATAGAAGGAAAATCACTTTAAATTAAAGCTGCTACACTTGAGTAACTTTAAGAGCAACTTTAGCCTTTTTTTTTTATTCCATGAGAAAACTCAAAAGCTGAAAGAAGCACAAAATATCATTGTTCCCCTCTCCAAAAAAAGAAAAATACCATTTCTTCCACATCCAGTAGAGTGGAGTTAAGCACAGTGAACAATGATTTGCAAACCTGTTTCACCGCTTTTTCAATTCAAGTCCAAACTCGACCTGCGTGACATCAGGACCCTACATGCTCCCAATGTAGAGAGTGTTCTGACCAGCTGTCTCACTGTGTGGTGTGGAGGCTGCAGCGCCTCAGACAGGAAGAAGGTAAGGAGAGTGGTGAGAACAGCAGAGGGGATCATCAGGCTCCTCTTCCCTCCATTAAAGACATTTCCTCCCAGTGCTGCGTGTCCCGAGCCCGTAACATCATAAATGACCCCTCACACCCCCACCACCATGGACTGTTATCCCTGCTGCCCTCTGAGAAGAGGCTTCGAAGCATTGGATGCAGGTCCATCAGATTCCACAACAGTTTCTTCCCCACTGCCATTAGTCTGATGAATGTTCTGTAAAATTGGTTATTTTACTGTATTTTATTATATTTAATTACTAAAAAAACTTAAATATTAAAACTTTAAATATACAGTCATATGTTTATATTATTGTTTTTTTATGTATTTTTTTTACTGTTGTCAAGGCTTGACTTAAAAAAAATGAAATTGTCTAGAGAGCTGTTCTTAACGTAATTTCTTTTTGTTTACACTTGTGCATACAAAATGACAAAATAAACCTGTCTAAGTCTCTTTGGATAATGATGTTAGAGTTTATAAGGCGTCATGAAGCATTTGCCTGTACTGATACTGTGTCAATACTGTGTAACTGAATACTGGCACCTGCTGGACATTTAAAATCACTACAGTCAGCCCCTTCACAGAAACCGATTTGATGACCTACAATATGATTTAAAGGCACACTATGCAACTTTTTTGAGTTAATTAATGTGTTCCATAACGTTTTGGATGATTAAATGAGTCATTTCAGGTTGAACAAAGGTATTCTCGGCCGCCCTGGTGGTCTGTGGGGGAAATACCGCACTTGCAATTGCAGGAGCACCGACCCGCGCCCACAGGCTCAAAAGTCTCGTGAGAGTCAGTCTTGCTTTACGGCGAGAACTGCTACACGCCCCCAGTTAAAAGCATTCTCGTTGCTAGCACAGTGGCGATCTTTGTGCAGTGCTACTTTCACACCGGACGCAGCAAAAGCAGCAAAATCGTGTCTGCTGCTTCATTTTTGCTGCTTGTACCAGTTAGTTGTGACGCGCGGCTGAAGCAGCTTTGCTGCTCTGGCTGCGCGGTGCAAAAGTGTGTCTGACGCGCGTTGGGCGGAGCTTCACTATCCTTTCTCTGCCTTGCAGCTATATTTGCTGTGATCAGTGGGAATAAAGTAGTTTTAATATGTGTTTCAATGAGAAAATACACCTGAAAACGTAATCAGTGCCGTCAGTTCATTAATATTATTATCCTGCCTTCAATATTTTTTCTGACGGAGCCGCTCAGACCCCCACATACCAGCGGTGCGCCTAGGAATCCCTTCATCAGCAGCCTCTGGCCAGGTCGCCTCCTCGCGGTTCACCGCGGCAGCTGGTAGGTGTTTTTCATCTAAATAATCCAAACTGCATATTCTGCCAGCAGATTTCTGCATTTTAAGTTAATATAGGTGTCAATAAAATGTTTAAGAGGAGTGATCATAGCCTCTGATCATCAGCGCTGTGTCTCTCTCCCTGCGTCAGATGATTAAACGCGCCTGACGCGCTGCTTCAGCTGCTCAGACGTGCTGCGCCTGCTGCTCAAAACGCGCCGCGGGACCTTTTGCTGCGCCTTGACGCGCGTCAACCATTGACTTTGCATGTAAACTCGCTGCTTCTGTCGCGCCAGCTGCGTCCAGTGTGAACGCAGCATTAGTCATTCGTTGCGTTCGCCTGTCTGCTAAGCTCAAAACAACCACGCCTGGCTTGACGGAGAAACCAGGAGAACAGCTGTGCATATTTACGACAGTGCACTTTTACTTTCGCCCTCTGGGGGGAGCCTCGCTGGAAAATCAACACCGGTTGCATAGTGTACCTTTAAGCCATTTTTTTTCTATAATGTACTATTTCATATCTTCCATTAAATTGAAAATATGTTTAATATTTTTAGATGCAATCCATAAATAAGAGGAAAATTTAAGGGAACATGTGAATAAGGATGTTTGTAGACTAGGATTTATTTATTTATAATAATAGTAATAACTACAGTAAGAACAGCAAACTAATAGTCCATTTGAAAACACTTTAAAGTCATATAAGTAGAGAGATAACTGAGAGGAACAGGATGGCACAACAAGAAAGTTAAAACAAGTATTAGATCAAAGTGGTACCATGCAGCTGAAACCTTTCTTTTACCTCCAGGCTGCTCCATATTTCTTGATTAATTTGAGAATAAACTGCAAAAGATCAGAGATTTAATTTTACAGACGCGCTTATAAACACAGTTTAGCGCATCAGTCAGTTCGAAACAGCTCCTGTCAGTCACCAAACTTTCTTAAAAAGCTACACGCACCGACACAGGGTTATGCTGTTAGAGCTCAACAGGTGCCGCTGCATCAGTGCTGCTGGACGGATTACTACTGTCAGCTGTAGCAAATGGAGAAAAGCGAGGAGGAGGGGAAAAGCAGAGAAAGAAGGAGAAATAATGAGCGGTGACTTTGTCAAACTATATAAAACTACACATTAGTGCTCCTCAAGGAAACACACGTTGAGAGCGGACGAGTTGATATGTGCTAGTTTTGGCGGCCATATTAGCATTTTTATCTCCGTGCAAGCTGCCTCCAGCTTAAATAAGATTATAGATTTTAGAAAATAGATATGTCCTACCACACTTCATGCTGACATGCAGGCTGTACTGGGACTCAGAAATTCAGAAGTTAATGTTTTCATCAGATTCATTTTAAAACGGCTCCAACTTCTGTGTTTAGTTGTAATCCTTTTTGGATTTTTGAAAAGTTGAAGCATTTCTCCATAGATCTAGTTTAATCCTTTGTGTTCAGTGGGGGATGGAACTTTTTAGTACAGGTACAGGTTTAGTACAGGTTTGTAAATAGAACAAATGCATATTTCTAATTCTAAGTTGTTTTTTGTGAATAAGTCTTTTAAAAATGAATCAGATACAAAACACATCCCATTAATCTGCTTGTTTTCACTTCAAGCTGTATGAACTTGTTGTCATTTGTAAATGCTCATCTGGAGAATTCACATCTAATTGCCAAAGAAAAAAAAAACTAAATATATATAAATTCATTTCACAGGCAGAGGGGAACAGTCAGGTGTGAAGCCACTTAAACTACGTTCACTCTTCAGGCCTTGATGCTCAATTCCGAAATTATTTATTTATTTTTTTAAATCCGCTCCTTTTGTTTGGTCATTCACATTTCAAAATAAAAGCAATTTTTTTGTGATCTTCTGTGAGAACTGCATTCACTCAACTTAAGTGTCCTGCATGCGCAGCAGTGGACGTTTACATAAAGAAACATGAATGGTAGTACTGGAGCTCATCTTGGAATCTTTAATTTATTTCCCAACTTCAGCCAGTGCATTAACAACACAATCCTTTCAAGAAGGTTGAAAATAAAAGACTCAGTCATGCTTGTTGTTTTTCTTCCCACTTCTAGGTATTAATGCCGTTCAGGTCGGATGAATGAAAATTCGCCATTCAGACAATGGGTAGCATTAGAACTAATAAGATCTGTGTTGTTCAGACTGTCATGAAAAGATTAGCTACAGGTCGCATAGGTTTTGGATGCAACACATCTGGCGCTACTCAGATCCTAGTCATCCAGCCAGAGCTCCAGAACCACTAATTTGTGGCAACATTTAAAATAGCACCACAAAAAGAATACAATGATGCATAGGTGAATGTTGTTCAGCATTTTATCAGGCAGTTTCTTGGTCTTGAATCATACTTTTGGTTATTAGAATTTGAGTTGGACTACAGTTAGACAGTGCATACACTGCCTTTGTCCAGGCTTAAAAAAATATATATACATATTGGCTGATATAAGTCTGACTAAGTCGGCCTTTAAAATTCTATAGACACACTGAATGTTATTTTTTACTTCAGGAGGTTTTGCACATGCACACAATGCTGGAGGGCAAAAAGTTTGTTTTACTAGCCGGGTCTTGCTAGTCATTACCATCCATCACACTTATCCCAAGCAGGGTGGCGAAGGGTAGCCTGGGTGCCATTCCGAACTTAGTCCCGCCCACAAAGTTTGAGGTCGGGGAAGTTCGGTCTGGCTCTGCTCCATAGTAGCGCGAGTATTATCGCCCACTGCCAAGCGATCCAATCAAATTGTCAGGGCGGGCTTTATACCATGATGGACAGATGATCAACAGTCACGTAATCAACCACGTGACCAATGTGCGCTTGGGTGACAACAATAATGGCTGCCGCTGGAGAGTTGAGGTGAGTAGATTCTGCTATTAGGTCTGTTCTAGAAGATATCGACAGCAAATTAATTTTAAAAGAGGAACAGAGAAACGCGATCAAGTCTCATCTTCTTATTCTAGGCGTGCAACTGCACGCTTAGATTTTTGTGGACAACAACTATGCCTCGCTTAACATACGTCACGCACTCCGTTGCTCTTATTGGTTGTAGGTCTATCCAATTGAGTCCAGAGGCATTTTTTTTCCCTGATTCATTCGAAACACGCACCATAATCACAGCTCTATGGAGCAGTATCAGACTCATATTCTGACTAGAATTGAGTCGGACTACGTCAGGCTAGGCGAAGGGTGCTGGTGCCCATCTCCAGCTGTCTACAGGTGAGAGGCGGGGTACAACCTGTACAGGTCGCCAGTCCATCGCAGGGCAACACAGAGACAAACAGGACAAACTAACATTCATGCACACACTCACACCTAAGGACTGGGGGAGGAAGCCGGAGTATCCGGAGACAACCCACGCATGCTCAAGGAGAAGCCTGAATTGGCTATATAGCAATGAAACAGCTCTTATAATTGGTAAAAAAAAAAAACTTTTAGATGTTTTTCATATGTCTGATAATTCATTATAGGGTCCATTCATAAATGTATTATTTATTATCCCTCTGGTAAATATAACTTTAAATCTAAATATGCACAAGGTATTAATGTTACAAGGGCAACCGTTACTCTAGCTGGTGCAACAAAAACCAAACATCGGAAATGAAATAATTCCCTTTTACATGTTGAATAACCTTATACTAATGATACAAATATCCATGACAGCTTTAAAGCAAAAACATCCTTACCAGATATCAATCTTTAACCCGTTGGACACCAGGAACTGGATCGTATCCACATGGCCGCACAAATGCAGCGCTGTGTTTCCATGGTAATCCGTCGCCAACAGATCGGCGCCGAACTTGTGAAGCAGACGGCATATTTCCACGTTCCCCCTGGCGGCAGCTAGGTGGAGGCCTGTGCGTCCGCGGTTGTCCCGGATGTTGGGGTCGCAGCCCGTCTCCAGGAGCCTCTTGGCAAACGGCAGGTCTCCGTCGATGCAGGCCTGCAGCAGAGGTACGCTGGTCTGCGATGAGTCATTGATGAAGACATAGGACATGTCCGAGTGGGTGTCAGAAAATTCCAGCGTAACTGCAATCAAAAGGGGTGAATTTAAACAACATTAAAGGGAAGCAAGAAGAAGACAAGAAAGATAGAGGGGAAAATAAAAAGACTTGGAAGTGTCACAGCAGCTTAGGCAGCAGGATAAACAGAAGGGTCACTTTGATGTATTTGTGATATGAAAGCAGTTTCAGCTTCGATATAACAAGAATAAACATAAAAGTTCTCTATCCTTTTTCTGCATATGTGCATATGACGTTTTTTTTTTACTTATCCTCTTTCCCAGATGTATAACACTAAGACTTTTCTAGACTGTATCCTGTATATGCTACTATAAGATTAAATACATAGAAAACAGGAAATGTGGAAAAGGTCAGATTGACTTACACATACTAAGTCAAAATAAGCCCAGCTATGGTTGTTTTTTTGCATAAATTGACCTGAACTGTGCAAACATGAACCAAAGTTGGGGTTACTTTATTATTATTTTTTTTTAACACATAAACCCAGCTCCAAAACTGAAAGGGCGGCACAGTATTTTCCAGAGTGTCTGTTAATGTACAGTAGCCACTGCTTATTATTCAACAAATGACTAATTTGTTTAAGAACAAAATAAATTAATTATTAAACATATTAGATTTAAATTACAACTACAGCTTTGGATTTCTATGACAGATTAATTCTTAGGGCATTTATATTTGAGTTCTTATGAAATATTAACTGACTGGATGGCTACACAACCAGGTGACAAAAAAAAGTTGCTTATTCAAAACATTTTTAGTAGAACAGTTTAAATATGCTAAGAAAGAATTGTACTGTCTGTAAATATATGAAAAGTTGTCTAATATCATAAAAAAAGAGATGTTTTAAGGATACTTGGAAATTAAATAAAAAAAACAGTTAGTGAAAATTTATTTTGAAAACAAACATGTTAATATGGTGACACTTTTGGCTATTTTGGCTCCCGTAACTGTTCAGCAACCTGAATCATCTGTATTAAACAGACTAGAGTCAATAGTTTGTTTGAGTAGGTTGTTACCAGCAGTTTATCTCTGACCTACCAAGGGTACCTGACTTGTTAACTTCCAACTAGAGCTGTCTGATTTCTAACGACTAATCTTTCCACAATTTTTTTTCCCGATTGGTCGACTAATTTTGTCAACTAATAATAAAAAAAATAATAAAAAAATCCCCACTCTGCAGTATAGCCGCTGGATGTTGACGGCAAGTAAAAAGTTATGAATCCTCATACATAAGCTCGTTCTCAGTCTGGTGCCGTGTCGTAAGAGCAAAAATTACTATAAATGCGCCAGCATAGCGTTGTTCAACCTTTATTCTGTATATAACAAAATAAATATCAAGGAGTTGAACTCCAAAGGTACAGAAAAAGCTGGAAAATTTGATTATTATGTAGAAGGAAAAGAGAGCGAGCCCCTATCATTATTGCTGCACTAAAACATTTTCTATGAACTATGGCGAAAAAATTTATAATACCACAATTTCACTTGAAAATGTTAAAACCTGCCAACGAAAAATATTCGAATGTATATTCTGGTACTTGCAGTTTTTTCCACAAACCTTAACAACTCTTTATAATCACTTCTACAGTCACGGCCAAAAGTATTGAGAATTACACAAATATTATATTTTCACATGATCTGCTGCCCTCTGGTTTTCATGTGTGCATGTCAGATGTTGTCATCAAATACAGAAATACAATTGCAATCATATTATGAGTAACAAAAGCTTTTAATGACAGAATGAGTTAATGCAGCAAGTCAATATATGCGGTGTTGACCCCTCTTCTTTGGAAACTCTGCAATACTCCCTGGCATGTTCTCAATTAACTTCTGGACCAAATCCTGATTGATAGCAGTCCATTCTTGCACAATCAATGTTGCATTTTGTCAGAATTCCTAGGTTTTAATTTGTTCACCTGTCTCTTGATGATTGACCTCAAGTTTTCAATGGGATTAAGATCAGGGGAGTTTCCAGGCCATGGACCCAAAATCTCTATGCTTTGTTCCCTGAGACAGTTAGATATCACCTTTGCTTTATGGCAAACTGCTCCATCATGCTGGAAAAGGCATTGTTCATCACCACACTGCTCTTGTACGGTTGGGAGAAGTTGCTCTCGGAGGACATTCTGGTACCATTCTTTATTCATGGCTGTGTTTTTAGGTAAGACTGTGAGAGAGCCGACTCCCTTGGCTGAGAAGCAACCCAACATATGAATGGTTTCAGGATGCTTTACAGTTGGCATGAGACAAGACTTGTGGTAGCGTTCACCTCGTCTTCTCCGAACAAGCTGTTTTCCAGATGTCCCAAACAGTCGGAAAGCGGATTCATCAGAGAAAATGACTTTACCCCAGTCCTCAGCAGTCCACTCCCTGTACATTTTGCAGAATATCAGTCTGTCCATGATGTTTTTCCTGGAGAGAAGTGGATTCTTTGCTGCCCTCCTTGAGACCAGGCCTTGCTCCAAGAGTCTCCGCTCACAGTGCGTGCATATGCACTCACACCTGCCTGCTGCCATTCCTGAGCAAGCTCTGCACTGCTGGTAGCCCGATCTTGCACCTGAAACACTTACGACACGGCCCTGGCAATTTCTGGTCTTTCTAGGGCACCCTGGAGCCTTTTTGGCAACAATGGAACCTCTCTCCTTGAAGTTTTTGATGATGCGATAGATTGTTGACTGAGGTGAAATCTTTCTAGCTGCGATTCTCTTTCCTGTTAGGCCATTTTTGTGCAGTGCAATTATGACTGCACGTGTTTCTTTAGAGATAACCATGTTTCACAGAAGAGAAACAATGATGCTTCTTCTTCTTCTATTTTTTTAATGGCGGTTCGCAAACAACTTATAGGTGCATTACAGCCACCTTGGCCATGAATGTAGATGCTACAAGTGGCAGCAAGAAATCCCCCAGAGTACTAGCAATAGTAGCTGAGTAATGCTGCGTTCACACCGGGGGCAGCAAAAGCAGCAAAATCGCTTCTGCTGCTTCATTTTTGCTGCTTGTACCAGTGAATTCTGACGCGCGTCTGAAGCAGCTTTGCTGCTCTCGCTGCGCGGTCCAAAAGTGGCTCTGACGCGCGTTGGGCGGAGCTTCACTATCCTTTCTCTGCCTTGCAGCTATATTTGCTGTGATCAGTGGGAATAAAGTAGTTTTAATATGTTTTTAAGTGAGAAAATACACCTGAAAACTTCATCAGTGGAGTCAGTTCATCCAGATTACAATCCTGCCTCCCACTGTTATTTCTGTCGGAGCCGCTCAGACCCCCACATACCGGCGGTGCGCCGACAGAAGGAATCCATTAATCAGCAGCCTCTGGTCGGGTCGCCTCCTCGCGGTTTACCGCGGTGGCTGGTAGGTGTTTTTCATCTAAATAATCCGATCTGCAGGCACCAGAATAATAAAAGCGAACATATTCTGCCGGCAGATGTATATATTTTTAATTAATTATGCTTTAATAAACTGTTTAAGAGAAGTGATCAGAGCAGTCTGTGTCATCAGCGCTGTGTCTCTCTCCCAGCCAGCTCCCAGATCAGCTTCTCTGATTGGTTGACGCGGCGCGTCGAGCAGCAAAAATTCAATTTTTCCATCTCGAGCAGCAACGCGTTTGCGGCGCGTCACGCGCGTCAGATGCCAAAACGCGCCCGACGCGCTGCTTCAGCTGCTCAGACGCGCTGCGCTTGCTGCTCGAAACGCGCCGCGGGACCTTTTGCTGCGCCTTGACGCGCGTCAACCATTGACTTTGCATGTAAACTCGCTGCTTCTGTCGCGCCAGCTGCCCCCGGTGTGAACGCAGCATAACACAGGATATACATGAGCAGCTAAGAGAAATATATTTATTATAGGGCTGCAATGATTATTTTGCAAATCGATTATTTTTTCGATTAACCGATTAATAATCGGATAAAAAAAGGCTCATTAAAAAAATACTTTTAACAAAATGAAAGAAGGTGACACTAAATCTTTTCCATTTGGGGAGTTCAGGATAGAGCATACTGACAGATTTAAAAGATATTTTAACTAAAATGCAAAATGTTGATACATTTTTCTACAATCTTGATATAATTACTGCTCTAAGTGGTTTGCTCTGCCAGCTAAATGTTTCGGAGTCTCTATACTCCAGTTAACAATTAATTGATTACTTAATTAGTTTATGTTTATTTAAATAAACAATTAACCACGATTAATCGTTTCAGCCCTACTTTATTATTAAAAGCATAATGAAGCATATCATCACAATAATAATATTTCAAAAGTATAACACCTCTGAAAATGTAAAACATTCAAATTACAATTTACTATAATTTCACCACATATATGGCACACTAATCAAGCATGATAGTAGAACATAAACAGTATACTTAAAGTGTACAAAGTATACTAGAAGCTTTTCCACTTTAACAAGCAAAAGTAGACTAAATACGCTTACAATTGTGCTTCAATATCAATACTCCTAAAATATCGTCAGTGCAAAATTAGTTGTTAAAAAAATAGCATGCTTTAAGTTCACCAATTATGCACAAACTTCAAGTAAACAGATGATAATTCTTGCCTAAAACTGCAGACCGAATATAAGTGGCAATAAAACAACAATCCGGGGATGGACAGTTACTGTATGGGTTATTTCCATTCTGAAATAAGCCTCACATTTTCTGTTATAGTCATTTTCCATCATGTGTTTTTATTTGATAATCTGTATAGATGATCAAATGCTTTAGTTTTCATCAAATGCAAAAGCCACGCAGTTAAAATCAGTGCAGCACTGTATGTTCTGTAGCTTAATGTTTGCTAGCCTGCAGCCACATATGTATTGTTATATACTGGATCATTCATCAGTCATTGTTAGAATATTACTGGTATAGTTTTTATATATCTTAATTATCTCACTCATGTCATAGCTCGACCAAAGCCAGCTGCTAAAAACATATATCTAGCTTAGTTTCAGTTTAGCCTGCAAGCTAACTGTTAGCGCATAGGTATTAAAACAATAATACGTCGCCCTTTAGACCTATGTACATTTGAACATGAAGTTATTTATATTTACACTTTGTTATCGGTCAGTCTTGCAACTTACCTGTTATTATGTTTCCAATATAGCAGAAAAAAGTTCACGTCGCCTGTACCTAGCTAACGTTGCTTCTGAACACAACTGGATCTCTAGAACTCTATCGCCACCTACTGGTCCGGAGTAGATTGCGTTAATGGCAAAAAACAAACACACAACAAAACAAAACAAAACATAAAAAGAAGCAATATATTATTTATATAATAAAGTTGTTTTATTTATTTATATAATATATTATTTTTAGAAATAATAACAATAATAATAATAAGAACTATTATTATATAAAAACTGAAAGTTTACTTGATAACAGACTATTGATCAAAGTGATCAAGATCAACTGCTGTAACAATGCTGTTTCCCTACCTGTCCTACCTGTACCCCACCACATGAATTTATTAATATATATATATTTTTTTTTATTTCTTGAGTCTCTTACACACACACACACACACACACACCTGGCCCTTCCCTTAAATGATACCAGGATCACATTGGTTTGTTAAAAACTTTCAACAGAAACATTATTAAAAAAATAACAACCTGTAGAACAAATTATCCAGAAAATCTGCAGCAGATCTTTTATTGGGCTTTGGCAATGTGTGATAGCATCTTTTAGCAAGGATGGATGAATGAAATGTTTGAGATGGCCAGTTGCCCAGGGTGGCACTGGAAATCTGGAGGCAGGGAGCTAAATGAACATCTGATTATTAGCAAATTTGTGATCTTCAATTTAATAGATGGATAATTAGATTTCCACATAATGCCATATGGTATGGATAATGTTACAATCATGATAATTAAATCAGTATTTTAAAATAACAGTCTGCATTTATTTAGATTTTTCAGATCTGATATCAACATTTTCTGATAAGCTGAAACTGTTGAGAGTAAAATATGAAATGGGGTAAAGTTCTGCTTTATTGTTTGTATCAAGGGTTCCTACAGCAGTACCAACAAAATAATCCCCAGGCATCTATCAGTCTGTTTTTCAAAGTTTATTAGGAAATATGTGAGCCCCCAAAATACATATTACAATAATACACCACGATTTACCTTTCTTTTTTGTCTGGATCCCCTTTGAGGGAAACCACATTAAGTTTCATTCATTTCAGTTTTTTAAAAGATGGTGCTGATTGTGACATTTGATTTTAAAAAACGTATAAATCAGTGGTTAAAACAATAAAAAAGATAACCATTTTTCATAAAAATGTTATGTACACAACATTATATAATCATTACCATCCTTAGTAAATGAACCCAGGGGATTTTATTATGACACAAGTAAAAAATAATTACAATCTAGATTACAAAAAAAAAACAATCTTTATTGAAAAAAAAGAGAAAAGTGAAATGTTGGCAGTACCAGATGAGAGACATGCTAGTTGAAGTCACTGTAGTGGTTACATGAACAGAAGTTTTGCAATTTTATCTCTTCTTATACAAGAAGAGCATTAAAATACACAAAAAAAAAGCTCCATGAAGCTTTATCAAAGTAACAATAAAATGAAATGAAAAGCTGAAATTGACCCACTTTGCTTGCTTTGCCATCATTCTGAATTCACATCAGTGCAGCATCAGTCATTCGTTCTAAACCGGGTTTTAGTTCGTATTATTTAATGGGAAAGTGCTGCTTTGCTTTTCTCTAAATAAGAGCAGATCTTAAATTTTGGTGTCAAACTATGAAATGTAAACATAATATAAGCAACATAAATCTCTGCATCTGTTAGACTCATAAACCTTAAGCTGTTTCTATTCAGTCTATAAACTGCAAACCCAAACCCTATACAAATATTACAAACACATCCCATGATCAAGCTATTAGAGCTTAATCATTTTTACATTTCGCTCTTCTCTTGTAGATAATCCGGCAGAATTAATCTGGGATTAATGAACAAATGGAAACGGACCTAAACACTTTTTTGTTTTAGTAAATGAGTTTAGGTCAGAGCTCCTTTATCATCGTTTAAAATCGTATTCAATAATGTGGATTACGTTACAATGGGTGGTTATATATAAAACGGTATGAAGGTAAGAGCATGCTGACAATCTTAAATTCTTTATTTGTTCTTCTTCTGTACCTAATAAGAATCATCAAATTAAATCCCCTCCTTTTCATTTAGCATTTTAAAGATGCTTTTATGCAGCAAATTAGCCCTTCATCTGAGAGTAGATGATGGGATTTACATTTAAAATGAGCAAAACTATTTTTAACTGACTGATCCATATGGTTTTTACACATATATGAAATGCTGGCTATGCTCATACAAGCTGGGATAAATACTAAGCAATATGATTTAAATCTATTTAAAAAAAATTCTGCCTTCGGTCTGCCTTACTGATTCTGGTGATTTTAGATTTTATATCTGACCTGCTCTGAATAGAGATTGATTTGGAATATAGTTTGTTACCGTTTGTCCTAAAGATGTTCTTTTTATAAGGAAAAATTATCTATACGTATATTGCAGTTGGGATATTATAAATCATCCATCCCGAATATAGTCCATATTTTGCAGACTTCCCAGTTGTTCTTTTTTAAATAATATTACTAGAAACACAATGTTATTTTTCTTTATCTGCTCTCTGAATATTCTTTATGTGTTTATTTATTTATTTTTTTCATATATTTTAAGTAAAGGAACGTAACCTAACACTGCCCAACAAAACTCAGTGCATTTGTTTAAGCTCTATGTTAAGCAGATCAGACTCATTAAATTTAAAACTGATCCATATGATGGTTTTCTAACGAGGGAATTCATCTTAAAAACAAGACATAATTGACACCCTGTCCTGTTCTGATTCAAATGGAATGTGCATAGTTTTAGATACCAACATTTTTCTTAAAAGGTATATTTTAAGCTTATTTAGTAAAAATGTGATTGTATAAATATCTCTTATTGTTAGTATTTTAATGAGCAGCAAACATTTTTAACGGTTGATGCAAAAATGGGTCATGTCTTTCTGGAAGCCATGAATTGGACACAAACTAGGAGGAAACTTTGGTCAAATGTATTCCTTTTACTACAAACAGCAGCTGAAAGTAGGATCTGTGTGGCTAACTGGTACAGTTTAATAGAAAGTGTAAACTATTCATGACTACACATTAAATCAAAGTGACGTTAAATCAGAAAGACATGGCTCCCTCCGAGGTAGCAGAGAAGGATTCTAACCAAATACAATGAGGCGGAATCTGTCATATACTAAAAACACAGACATTAACAATAGCACCATAGTCAGTGTTAATCCAAAAAGGAGCGATTCCCTCTGGAGCTCTTCTCTATTCACATCCTCCTTCCACAATTTTTTTTCATTGATAAGCCTGCGCCTCATAAAGAGGTTAATCTGAAGTTATCAGCGTCAAAGAAAGGCCAGGTTCTTCTTTTCAGTCAGTCACACGCTCATATTCTCCATCAAGTGCTGCTCCTGACGCTTCCCCTCCACTCTATTGAATAGCTACAAGATCTTGCTGCACACCTGGCAGCGGCTGACCCTGAGGCGTTCCTGGCCGCCCTTTAGGGCCTCCTGCTGCGGCGGCGAGCCAAACTCCCTCTGGGGGTCGACTGTGATCAACCAGAAGCTGTATTTGTTGGCGAAGTAGTGGCAGGTGCCCTTGGCTCCGTTGCACTCGATGAACGGGGTCGCTCGGAAGTCTTCCAGGCAGGATCCGGGAGACATCAGGGACTGGCCGCCGCCCTCACCTCCCGCCGCTGTGTGCTGCAGTGACAATGGAGGGACATCTATGAGCAACGACAACTAAAAATATACAGAAATCTCTTCAGGATCTCACAAAGAGCCTATCAGGACAAGATTCTACTATAGATGAGTAGAGGAGCGAGAAATTATACTAAATATATATTTTCTTAAAGTTATTTGAAAAATTTAACGAGTTATCACCCATTTCCGTTTCTCCATGGATGCAAAAGAACCACATTTACCTTAAATCTGCAGCTCTCCTTCCAAAGGATAGAGGTACTTTATAGGGAACCCCATTGTGTCATTTGCCACATTTAAAAGAGGTGTTATGCTTTTATTTAGGGTGCATATTTTTTATAAAAGATATCATAAAAAAACATATGGAATATATTAAATCAGGCATCCCCAAAGTCGGTCCTCAAGGCCCCCTGTCCTGCAGGTTTCTCCGCTTCAGCACAGCTGGTTATAATGATTGCAGTAGACCAAAAGCCTGTTAATCAGCTTTCAATTAAAATCAGCTGTGCTGGAGCAGTGGAACCTCTAAAACCTGCAGGACAGGGGGCCTTAAGGACCGGGTTTGGGGATGCCTGTATTAAATAATACTATTAGAAAAAAACCTAAGGGTAAATATTGTAATTAATTTAGCAAATTGTTTCACAAACTAAAATAGGAGCTAAATAGGAAAGCTAAATTTCATTATTTTTGATAAAAAAGACTACAAATAGTTATGTGAAGAATGAAAGTGTTAGGGTTATGGTTTGATGTCACACAGCATCTCTCTGTGTTATACTATATTCTCTTATTTACTGGCCGTGAATTCATGTACTTGCCCCTCCTTGCCCATAAAATGCCACCAGGCACAAAATGCTGGAGATCACGCCCAGTGGATTGAACCCTTCTCTTGCTAACGTCATTATAAAGTTATGAGTTACTTCTTCACTAGACATGCTCCTCTAAAAAGTAATGCTATTATGCCCTGTATTTATCCTTTGCTAATATCCTTATAGAGGCAGATGGCTGAGAAGGGGGGGTAAAAATTGGCAAAGGGTTGCTGCCAGAGTGGAGGTAGAAAGAGACGTGGTTTGATGCAAAACTTGATTTTGTCTACAAACAGTGCTCAAGTTCCACCTAATTGGGAAAAATTGCCAATTGTTCCTTTAAATTAAAATGAAATTGACTTTTTTAAAGCTTTTTGTTTCTTATTACTCTAGGGGGTGGACCTGTAACTTTCAGGTTTATCCCACTGATCTCTATTTATTCACTGGATTGCTGATAGCCCATTGGTCGTATGGGGTTGAAATAAAACCACCAGCCGCCATATTGGTACTCCCTAGTTAGACCGGTTGCAATGTAAACAATACGTTCTCTAAAGCATCGAATTACGATGATTTTCTCATTTCCCTGGGAATTTTAGAATAAAGATGAATTCATTACTTACTCTTGGTGTTTCATAGCATTAGTAGATTACTTTAATTTATAATAAAAAAATAGGCACATCAAAGTCCTTATGAAGTCAATGAAGCCTATTATTCATGTAATATAACATAATATACAGATCCATTACATAAAATTAATGTTAACAGAGCATAATAATACAGATGTGCAAAAGTGCTAAATTGATGATGTACATGTAATATACATGTATTAGATATTACATATGATTATAAGATTTTACTGAATTACAAGTACATGTCTTTTAATGCTATAGTTGCTTTTTTCCATCAACATAACATGCAATATATTTCAGCACATGACTTTTTCAAATGAGAATTATTCCAAACACTACAAAAACGAAAGCGGCATCCATTTAATAAACCACTTGCTATTTTCTAACATTTGACACAATGTCAATGGCTACCACAGTCAATATCTTCGAATCAGTGTGAGATAGCCAGACTAATGTTACGCTACATACTATAATATGGGATACATTGTCGTATATATGGATTTTCTTGGTTAGTTCATCCACTGACTGTAAAATTACGTAACATCTTCGCACAGCTGGCAAAATGCTTGTTTTTGCAGTCAAATGCTGCACAGATTTTTTTTACAGTGCATCTCCGTGGGAGCGGGAAGTACCTTTTTTCAGGCCATCATTTATCCAGTGAATAAATAGAGATTGTCACTACCCGATCCGTACCGGTAGCACGATCCGTACCATCAGCTCATTTGCGCCTGCGCAAACAGAATAACTTCCGGGTCGCCAAAAAATAATGTAATTACGGTACTGAAAAAACTTTATTTATATCCTTAAATAATTAAAGAATACTCCAAAAATGAGTCACGCTGTTCGCTACAACATGAGCACGCCCTAATTTTCTTACCTTTAACTTGAAAATGTGGAGACATCCTTTTTATTTTATAAAAACAAATTTTCGGGAAATGTTCCCTTATCAATGAAAAACTGCAGGTCACGAAAGGTAGCAAATGAATCCATTGTGGGATCAGTACTGCTGGAGTGCATAGTTAAGTACAGAGTAAATCAAATATTTAAACAAATTTAAATATATACGCTGTGTGACGTATATTTGCGCATGCTCAGAGCAGTCAAAGTAACTATCACAAGGCGATTGAACTTTTTTATGTATTTCTGTTTTTTTATTTTTAGAAAATGCAATATTGACGAAAATACAAAGATATACAAAAAGAAACCCATGCCTCTAAAAAATACAAAAGAATAAAAAAGTAAGAAAAAGGAAATATTGCCACCGGAAGTTATTCTGTTTGCGCACGCGCAAATGAGCTGATGGTACGGATCGTGCATCCGGTACGGATCGGGTAATGACAGAGATCATTGGTTTAACCCTGAGAGGAGCCCTCACAAAACATATCCCAGTGATTTCCAGAGGTGGCCACATTAGCATGGTGCCTGACCAGAAAATGTTCATAGGGATGGTCAGGCAGGGGCCAATGTGCACAGAGGGGTGGCTAAGAACTGATAGGCGCCAAAAACATCTTATGGTTAATCTATACTGATCAAATTAAACCAGAAGGAAAATGAACCGGCACAGCAAATATATTTTTTCAAATAAATCACTGAAGATGGACCAGATTACCATTAAGGTCCTTGCTGATAAAGCTATGCACATATTTATACATTAGTGCTGTTGTGAAATTATGGTTCTATATATTAAATGCATTTAGTAATGTTCTTTTGATCAGACTCTTAGGTAACTGCAAAGACAAACTCACCCCTATAAAATCTAACAAAAGATCAAATGTTCTGTCTTAATCCTTTTAATTTCGTAACATTTTTGCAACATTTTTGGTTAATATACAAGCTTTAAAATGTCCAAATAGGAAATTCAACATTATGGTATCACTGCTGCCACCATCAGGCTTGGAGGAGAACTACTTGTTCCAGGAGTATTTGATTAAATCCCAAGGGGAACAATAAATCCCCTGGTAGGGGTGGCCAAAGGAAATTTTGTAAAACCATGTTAACTCTGTAGAATATGTGAAATAGCTATAAAGAGTTAAAATTTAACTGAGAGTGAAGGTGGTTTAACATATATGGGTTCTTAAAGCATCTCCATCAGCTCCTGGACAACCTTTGATTCAAGTCCTCCAATCAATAAAGTTCACCTCAGTAGTTAATGACCTACCATGAGGAAGGAGTATCCGATCCAAAGACTCCTCCAGCCGCGGGGACAGGTAGGGATGCTCTGATCCTGGCTGTGGACTGCCACTGCCTGAGATGGAGCCTCGCACACTGCACACCTGGATGGTTCAAACGAAAACAAAAAAAGATGAATCAATTAAACGGCCAGAGTTTTAGTTTTATGTATAGTAACACAGGAGCTCTGGTAGGGGGCACTACCTGCTGATGTATGGCTGAATCTGCTGCTCTGCCACAGGCATCATGGGAATGGGCGCGGAAGTAGAGAGCCAGTAGGATTTGTCATTGCGGCTGGCAAAGTAGCAGGTTTCAAATGGGTTACAGTAGAGGAAGGGGATGGTGCTGAATCTGGGGAGGCATGAACCCGGCTGACCTGGAGAGGAATGGAGAGGTCTCGCTTAGTCGGTTGATGATGATATAACCAGAGTTTTATTATAATAACAGATCTGAATTGGTTAAAATATCACCTTAAATACACTATATTGCCAAAAGTATTTGCTCACCCATCCAAATTATTGGAATCAGGTGTTCCAATCACTTCCATGGCCACAGGTGTATAAATTCAAGCACCTAGGCATGCAGACTGTTTTTACAAACATTTGTGAAAGAATGGGTCGCTCTCAGGAGCTCAGTGAATTCCAGCGTGGAACTGTGATAGGATGCCACCTGTGCAACAAATCCAGTCGTGAAATTTCCTCGCTCCTAAATATTCCACAGTCAACTGTCAGCTGTATTATAAGAAAATGGAAGTGTTTGGGAACGACAGCAACTCAGCCACGAAGAGGTAGGCCACGTAAACTGACGGAGCGGGGTCAGCGGATGCTGACGCGCATAGTGCGAAGAGGTCGCCAACTTTCTGCAGAGTCAATCACTACAGACCTCCAAACTTCATGTGGCCTTCAGATTAGCTCAAGAACAGTGCGCAGAGAGCTTCATGGAATGGGTTTCCATGGTCGAGCAGCTGCATCCAAGCCATACATCACCAAGTGCAATGCAAAGCGTCGGATGCGGTGGTGTAAAGCACGCCGCCACTGGACTCTAGAGCAGTGGAGACGCGTTCTCTGGAGTGACGAATCGCGCTTCTCCATCTGGCAATCTGATGGACGGGTCTGGGTTTGGCGGTTGCCAGGAGAACGGTACTTGTCTGACTGCATTGTGCCAAGTGTAAAGTTTGGTGGAGGGGGGATTATGGTGTGAGGTTGTTTTTCAGGAGCTGGGCTTGGCCCCTTAGTTCCAGTGAAAGGAACTCTGAATGCTTCAGCATACCAAGACATTTTGGACAATTCCATGCTCCCAACTTTGTGGGAACAGTTTGGAGCTGGCCCCTTCCTCTTCCAACATGACTGTGCACCAGTGCACAAAGCAAGGTCCATAAAGACATGGATGACAGAGTCTGGTGTGGATGAACTTGACTGGCCTGCACAGAGTCCTGACCTCAACCCGATAGAACACCTTTGGGATGAATTAGAGCGGAGACTGAGAGCCAGGCCTTCTCGTCCAACATCAGTGTGCGACCTCACAAATGCGCTTCTGGAAGAATGGTCAAAAATTCCCATAAACACACTCCTAAACCTTGTGGGCAGCCTTCCCAGAAGAGTTGAAGCTGTTCTAGCTGCAAAGGGTGGACCGACGTCATATTGAACCCTATGGATTAGGAACGGGATGTCACTTAAGCTCATATGTGAGTCAAGGCAGGTGAGCAAATACTTTTGGCAATATAGTGTATTTAAGACAAGACCTAGAGATTATGTACACTCAACAAATCTATGTGTAGGAACATGAACAAGGATGGGTACTTCAAACGTAAGTGAGAAAGTGAGTGTTTCCGCACCGAGGTCTTGGTTGTGTGCCTTCTCCTGGCCCTCTACATACAGCAGGCTGTACCCTTCCCAGAGTCTGTCCATGCCTTGGGGACACATGGGAACCTCGGAGGACTGGCTGTGTTTTACCAGAGTGTAGCCAAGGCTGACACTACGGCCGATGCCACCAGGGATACCGGGAAGACCAACGGCGCCAGGGCGACCTGATGAGGAGAAATGTGATCATATAGTAGCAAAGTTTCTCTATGAAGTATGTTTAATCCTGCTGTTTCTCTGAGTGGAAGGAAGTGGAAGGCCTGTCTAATTTTTTTTTCTCATTTATAAGGCCAGTACATATTTGCAGTACAAGTGCAATAATCCAAGTCAACTACTGTGTAGTTTTAGGGAGTATTAGGGATTAGGATTAGGGAGTGTTACGGGATTAGTATTAGGGAGTGTTATCAGTTTGCTAGAGATTAAAAAAAATTTTTTTATTTGGAGAATAAAGTCGTAACATTACGAGAATAAAGTTGTAATATTACAAGAATGAAGTCATCATACAACAACCCGTTTCAGAAAGAAAGCTTCGAACTCCGACCAGCATATGCGACCGACCAGCACCACCAAACAGCAACCTGAGTCAGCTTTGACATACTGCCCAATTTGATGCTGGTGCTAAAAGATTTCCTTTTTTGTCGAACTGATGCCAAAGTATAACTTCACATAATTTTAGGGAAGACAGTGCTTCTTACAAGAGTCGTCATAAAATACAACTAGATTCTCATAATTTTATCAGTTTAATCTCATCATTTTATGACTTTATTCTCGTAATGTTATGACTATTCTCATTATGACTTTTTTCTTGTACGTTAATATTACGATTTTATTCTCATAAAGTTACGACTTAATTCTCGAAATAGAAAAATCTCTAGCCTGGCCCTAATACTCTGTTGTACTTTCTTAGCTCTCTACTGTGCTGATATTTTTATATCTAAGCAAAACTATTCCAGGACATTAGAACTTTATTTTTATGCTTTGTGTACTATATACACTCTTTTTATATTGTCTGTGGTATTTTTTATCTTTTAATGGCATCTTGCTTTAACTCTCTATACTCTATATAAGATAATGGAACCAGAAATTCCCTAAAGGAGTAATCCCAAGTGATAAATAAAGTTGAGTCTAAGTCTATAAAACATGTTTTAAAAAAAGCAAAAAATATATTTGCATCATGTATTGGTGGTTCTAAAGAAGCCTTTTCCATGTTGAGTTTAGGCCTCCACCAAGATTATAGCTGCAGCAGCAGGAGTAGGAAATAGGGCTGCACAATATCAGCAAAACATTTAATTGCAGATCTGGAATACCATACCTACTTAACTAAAACCTCTACTATGAGCAAATTTTATGGCTTCAAACAAATCAAACCACATCTGTAAAAATTAATTGATTTTTTTATTTATTTTTTATTGCTGTATTTGTGTTTACGGTTTTCATTTCTCATGACTGCAAAATAAATTGGGAAAGATGTGCGTGTTACATCCCCAAGATTAGGTGCTGCTTCCTGAGTCTCGGCCCAATCAGCAATCATCTGCATCTTAGGCCTGTGAAGGAGTACTTCAGGCTCTATTGGTCTGCCATATAGCTCTGTGGTTGTTTGTGCATTTAGGAGAGAGCTGCCTTTTGTTTAATCCCAGTTTTCTCCTGTTTATGTGCTTGCTAGGGAGGTTATTTTGTAGGCTTGTATATTTTGATTTTACTTTGAATTAAGTAAGTCCAATTTTCTTCGTCTTTTATGGTTGTTTTGCTTGTTATTTTGGCCTGAGCTCTCCCTGAAGCGTTTACCACTCTTTACAGAAAGTTTCTTTAAAAAGATGGCAGAATAAACCTCTTTGAAAGCCCTATTGACTCCTTGACTCATTGTGTAAATTTATGCTTGTCCCTTAAATCTCCTATACCAAGGCCGGGTACGTGACAGATGTTAAGCTACATTTAATAACAAGTCTTCCAAAAAAAAAAAAAAATTTGTAGCGAAGATCAACAAAACAAACTGACCTTGATCTCCATTGAGTCCTGGGAAACCAGGGGAGCCTGGATCCCCGATTGGCCCAAGAAAGCCGGGTGATCCAGTCCTGCCGAGGTTGCCCTGGGGGCCGGGACGACCCTTTGGACCTACAACAGAACATATATTCAGTTTAAACTAGTGCTGTCAATCGATTAAATTTTTTTAATCGCGATTAATCGCATCAATGCCTAAGTTAACTCGCGATTAATCGCATTTTAATCGCAAATTTTTTTTCTGATTGAAAATCATTTAAATACTCTCGATGACATACAAAAAATACATACAGGCTAGGTTTGTGCCAATGTTCTTTTTTTTAAATGAAAACAGGTCACAGACACTGATTTATGCCATAGAAACATATGGCAGGAGGATGGGGAGGCATGTAGCAAAAAATAACAAATATGTAGCCAAAAAAAAGGCCCTGAAAACAGGCTGATGTAAAAGACAGTCTTTACAGTTAATACAGTCTTTTGAACAAAGACAAGCATTTTACCCTACTGCTATAAAATGTAGTACAGTTAACATTAGATGTTAATTAACCAAGATAATAATGAACAATTTTCAATCAATACATCAAAATCAATAGACCGACATCACTAGATGGAGGTAGTCTATGCTCTAGAAAGTTACTTTTCAGCCTCTTAACAAAAATGAGAACACACACACACCCACCCACCCACACACAGACACACCAACCCACACACACACAGACACACGATACCAACCTGTGGCGTACACATACAGCAATAGTGCCGTAGCAGATTCCATTTCACCTCAGTAATCTGTTTTCTCAGCGTATTTCAGGTTGCTACTAGGCACCAGACACTCAACTTGTTTGTTGGTGGTGGGGCTTAAAGAAAAGGCACTAGCGCTACCCAGTGTATGAGCGTCTTTTTTCCTTGAGGAGCTCCGCTCTCGAAGCCTATGGAAAATGCATACACTGGGGGGAAATAGCCCCGCCTTCTCGCAGGCTGCAGCGGGATGTACTTGGAAAATTGTACCATAAAACCACATAGCGTTAATCTCACGTAAAAAAAATTATCGCCATTAAAATGGCCTCGCGTTAACGCGATAATAACGTGATAATTTTGACAGCACTAGTTTAAACATATGCATCTTCATGTACATGCTGATGTAAACAAGACTAGTTATGCCACTTCTACTAAATGACAGTACGTCGCAAAAGTATTCACACCCCTCTAACATTTTTTTTTTCATATAACAAACACAAGCACAAATTCATTTTACTAAGATTTTGTGCGTTAGACCAGCACAAATTTCAAGCTCTGTTGCAAAAATAAGTCTAAATATTGACAGTGTGCATTTCATCAGCCTTTACTCTGACACCCCTAAATCTGCTGCAGCCACAGGTTTTCAGAGGCCTCCTATTTAGTAAAAGGAGTCAAACTATAGAAGCAGATCAGTGTGCACAACTCAGGGGTGGTGCAGTGGTCATGGGGGTTAAGCCCATGCACGGAGGCTTTGGTCCTTGTGGCTGTCACAGGTTTAAGTCTTGGCCTGGTGACCTTGGCTGCATATCTACCCCGTCTCTCCTTGATCCCATTTCCTGTCTGCCTGCTCTCAAATATAACATAAATGAATATAATATAATATATAATCTTATAAAAATCAGCAGGGGTAGAGGGGTGCAAAGTTCTTGAACAAACTGTCGCACAAAAGAGGTGCAAGAAAAATGTATTCTGTCAATTACTACAGTATATTATATATTAAATTATATTTTTAAGCTCTATACCCTCAGCAGGATCCTGCATGGGAGTTTGCCCAGCCAGTCTACAAGTGTTTTGTGAATCTGGAGAAGGCATTCGACCGTGTCCCTTGGGGGGTTCTTTGGAGGGTAGTCCGGGAGTATGGAGAACCCGGCCCTTTAATACTGTATATGTATGGGCTGTTAGGTCTCTGTATGACCAGTGTTCGAGCCTGGTCCACATTGCCGGGAGTAAGTCAGACTCATTTCCGTTGAGGGTTGGACTATGGCAAGGTTGCCCTATATCATAGATTCTGTTCATAACTTTTATGGATAGAATTTATAGGCGTAACCAATGTGTTGAGGGGATCCATTTTGGTAGCCTTAGGATCGAGTCTCTGTAATTTACATATGACGTGGTTCTATTGGCTTCACCAGGGTGTGATCTACAGCTCTCACTGAAGCGGTTCGCAGCTGAGTGGGAAGCTGCCGGGATGAGGATCAGTGCCTCCAAATCCGAAACCATGGTCTTGAGCTGGAAAAAGGTAGAGTACCTTCTCCGGGTTAGGGAGGATGTACTGCCCCTAGTGGAGGACTTAAGTATTTTGGGGTTTTGTTCTCGAATGAGGGGAAGATGAAGTGGGAGATCGACAGTGTAAAGTGGGTGCTGTACCGGTCCATAGTGGTGATGAGAGAGCTGAGCCAAAAGGCAAAGCTCTTGGTTTACCGGTTGATCTACGTTCCTACCCTCATCTATGGTCATGACCGAAAGAACGAGATGCCCGAGGTGGCTCGGGTATCTGTTAAGGATGCCGGGAGGAGACCCAGGAGGAGACTCAGGACACACTGAAGGGACTATGTTTCTCAGCTAGCCTGGGAATGCCTTGGGATTCCCCTGGGGGAGCTGGCCCAAGTGGATGGGGAGAGGGATTCCTGGGCCCCCCTACTGAAGCTGCTATCCCCTGATCAATCCTGATCAATCCCCTTTTTCTCCATCTATGGCTCCTCTCTTGGAGCTTCCAAGGTGAGTTTCTCCTCCATCAATGCTTTATTTTCAAGGATTTTAAATTCTTTCTTTTCCACTAAGTGAGTTTGATTGAATTGTTCTGTGTGATGGCAGATTCCTTAGTTTGAATCCCACTTGTGTCTTTTCTCATGAGTATGTACCTCTCTGATAAGAGTTCAGGACCTCTTATTCTTAAACCTTCTGCAAATCCATTCAGAAACCGGTTTTCCCTGCAAACTGCCTAAAAATCTGTTCTGTCCTGCTGGAAACCATTGGGTATATAACCAGACCCAAAGTTTTCAGCATTGGCTCTGCATATGGTTTGAAGCTGCTGGCTGAGGTTTTTCTATTTCAGCCTGCATCTCAGCCAAACAAAGGTTCGTAGCTTCTGCTTGTTTCTTAAGTTCTGCGTTCTCACCCCGTTGTTTATGGCAGAGTGTTCATACAAAGATATAATCACCAATGAACTTGCTTTCAGGCTTCTGAAATTGTGGAGCTTTGGCGGTTCCTTTGATCTTTGTGCTCATGCTACAATCAGCAATTGTGCTTGGAAGGATCTAAGAAATACAAATGTTTTCACAGCAAACATTGTGTTTCCATCATTCCACCCCCTCATGCAGGTGGGTGGAATGATGTCTCTCTAAGGAAAAAGCAGATCTCACTAACCTGGACGTCCAGGGGCACCATCCCGCCCCTGCTCTCCAGTAAATCCAGGTCCTCCAATGTCTCCTGGGTATCCAGGGTCTCCAGGAATTGGTCTGTCTACAGGATCAATTGGCAACAAGGTCCCAGGAGCACCTTTACGTCCAGGTCGCCCTGAAAAGAAGGAATGAGCAGAAGTGATGAACCTGATGGTGGTAGGGGTACAGAGACGGGGACATTATCCTGCAATGAGGAGGCAAAACTCTTTAAGAAGCCACCTACCGGGTGATCCTGGACGCCCTTTGGTTCCAAAGAAACCAGCTTCGCCGCGGTTACCTTTCTGACCTGGACCCCCGTTCCGTCCTGTTTCACCTTGAACTCCTGAAAAGCAGAACCTTCCAGCTGACTATATGTTGTGTTGGATAGAGAACTTTTCTGCCAGAGTCTGCCTCCTTCAGGTAGATTTCCTCTGAACATGGTTATTAAAATGCATTAATCCCAAATATGGAATGATGTGGCCATTTTTGTGATAGCCAAGACAACAAGGTCAGGACCTTCGGTGAGGCAGCGAGGAGAAGCCATTATCAAGAGTCTCAAAGGCTCAAAGACAACATAATCCATACATTTATAGTAATATATTATAATAAGCAACGTCTAATACAGTCATTTTACCAAGAATAAACATTTGCTTTGTGAAGAAAAACTAAAACTACAGCAGTTGCATTTTAGGATCATGAAATATTTTCATGCCCCACTTTACCTTTTGGACCAGGGCTACCAGGGAATCCAGGACCTCCAGGATACCCTGGCTCTCCCTTTCTGCCAGGAGGTCCTGGGAAACCTGGGAGTCCTGAGTCCCCTGTGTCTCCCTGAGTGGTGCCTGGACCCGGAGGTCCAGGAGGACCAGGTGGACCTTGGAAACCTAGAATGGAAAAGACAACATGGTTAATGGGGGAAATAGAGCTGGAAAAACAGCAAGATAAAAGGATGAAAGAATTGCTGGTACCATATTCTCCATCCAATCCAGGAAGTCCGGGGTCTCCCACAGGCCCAGGAACATTTGGCACTGCATCCCTACCAGGAAGTCCAGGTCGTCCAGGGAACCCTGGCAGCCCAAAGGGCCCTGATACACAAAACAACAACAGCCATTGCCCTTCTGTTGTCCTAGATTTGATTAAACTTCTTATTTTTCCCTATCTGAAAGTCACCTGTATCTCCTCTCTGTCCCTTTTGTCCAGGAAGACCTGGTTGTCCAGGGAAGGAAACACCTCTCTCTCCTTTCAATCCTCTATCACCGGGCCTGCCAGGTCCACCCCCTATAACCGTACCTGGATAGAAACAATTTAGGATATAAAGATTACAAAAGTTATCATGGGTTTCACTGCTGCTTTGTACATTTTGAGCAATAATTTGCTTGTAATTTCTTTGAGAAATGTTTCACTTAAGTTTTTCACTCCTTAAAGTTTTCTTTAATATTCAGTCAGTTATAAAGCAACAGATCAAGTGTTCAACATGGTTCTCGCCTGGGTTTCCAGGGAGGCCCTTTGGACCAGCAAGGCCATTAAGTCCATCCAGCCCAGGAGCTCCAGGTAAACCTGAAAATAATGCAAAGTTGTAAGAGCCACTTTAACAGGATAAAAAAAATAAAATATATATTCATGTTTTTATCTCACCTTGAAGACCGATAGTACCAGGAACTCCAGGTAGACCCGGGGGCCCGTCTATCCCTCTCCTTCCAGGAAGTCCATCAAGACCCTTTAATCCAGGAAAACCAGGTGGGCCTGGAGGGAAAAAAAGCAAACAAACATTAAATCATCTGTTATTAGCTTTGTCTTTGGGGTCCATCCCTCACCTGTTGTTCCAGGCCGTCCTGTGTCACCAGGAAGACCCTTTAGTCCATCGAACCCTCTGCTTCCTGGAAAGCCCCTGTCACCGGGGACACCATCATTTCCTCGAGAGCCTACAAATATGTTAGACTTCTGTTACACAAAAAGGACAAGCCAACAACAGGAGATCACAGATTTCATGTCCAATTAAAGGACAGTGTGATTGACTGCCTTGATTTATGGTAACCCTAACTTCCAATACAATGCAGAGGATTAAAGTGTGGACCGTTTATATAAACTGTGACATCATGTATGTTTAAACAGGTTAAGTTATTTTTTATTACAGCTCAGAGATTACTATGGTTGGATATCCTCAATTTCCAACCTTTCAGTTTCTTCTAATGATGCCAAACTTTGAATATATTTTACTCTGATAATTGGCTAAGTTCACAGTGCTCAATTCCGATTTTTTGTGAAATCCGATTTCTTTTGCGTTGCTGTTCACATTTACAAATATATGCAACTTGTATGTGATTTCTTGTGTAAACTACAGACAGACAATGCAAGTGTCTCGCATGCACAGTAGAGGACGCAATGATGTCACAAGCAAGCGTGCTATGTGTTAATGGAAGTATACATGGTAGTGCCGGAGCACACCTAGCGATATTTCCCAACCTTAAAAACACAATCTTTTCAAGATGGTTAAAAAAATGACTGCTCTACACATCATCGTCTGCCATAATTGTGGTTTTTCTTTCCGCTTCTACATAGCAAGAGGCTGAAAAGTGAGTATTAAAGACATTTAGGTCAGATAAATGCAACCTGGCCGTTCAGACGCAGGTCGCATTTGAAAAGATCAGATTCGTATCGACTTCAGGAGTTCATAGCCAAGTCGCCCGGATCGCATTGTAAAAAAAATGGATCTGTTTTGTTCAGGCTGCCCTTAAAAGTTCAGATACATGTCGCATATGGGCAAAAAAAAGTCTAATTTGGGTCACTTCAGGCTGCAGTGTGAAGGTAGCCAAAAATGGGCGATCCGGGTTTGGTTTTGTAAAATACCTGCACTGGATCCAGGACATGGTTTATTGTTTATTCAAACCTGTAATTGAGAAAACTGAGAAACAACATCTAATACAAGCCTTACATTAAAAAAGCAAATCCTACCTGGGAAACCTGGATCTCCTGGCTGGCCTTTCAGTCCTGGTGCTCCAGGATAGCCAAATGTTTCTCCGGGTAGACCTGAGAAACAACAGGTGAATTACCTAACACCAGCTTTAATGAGCAAGACTTAAGTGTGGAATAAAGAAAAGTCACCTTTAGGTCCGGCTCGACCGAATTCTCCAGGATTCCCAGGAAATCCAGGCGGGCCATCATCACCCTGAGAAAGCAGTCAGAACTTCAGTTCCACCCACTGGCCATGCAGTATTTTTGACATGACTGAGAAAAGCGTTTTTTTCTCACTCTCTGTCCAGGTATGCCGGGGAATCCCATTACTCCCCCTTCTCCCTTTGGTCCAGGGAAGCCAGGTGTGCCGGGCTGCCCAGGGAACCCTGGCTGTCCGGGTTGGCCTTTGCTATCCACAGGGAAGCCAGGGCGACCAGGTGAGCCTTGACGACCAGGCAGACCAGGAAGACCCTTTTCACCTACAAACCCAACAAGGTGGGATCACATTTATGTAAACTACCATATAAAAAGTTACAAAACTCTTTTAGTGTTTTGTTAATGTTTACAAGCTTTAACCCACCCAAGAAACCACCTGTATGGACCCATGTTCTCCATAGATTAGGGCTGGAATATTAATTGCATTAACAATATAACTGCGTTTAAAATAAAACAAAAACAATTCACACATTTTTGGAAGACATATAGTTTCTCACTCCAGTCCTGAAGGTGACAATAGGCACAACTTAATTAGGTCTACCTCTTTACAGAAGGGAAGGAGAGAGTCTTGAAATGATGAACAACATTAAAGGCAACAAACACAATGAAACACTGGAATCAATCGAGGAAAGCTTCCGCTGTCTTGTAATACTTTTACTGTAAAAAAGGCAGCTGTTTGTAGTCTGCGGTAATATTACTATCATAAACAGATGTTTTAACAGTGAAATTATTTGTCATTATTATAACACAAAGGCCTGTTTGCCATCTTCACACTGCAGTTTATAATCAATAAGGGAAAACTTATTTTTCAATAAAAACGTTTTAATATACATAAAAATGTATGAATATAGGCCCTTTTTGTATCTTGTTGTTAGTGCAGAGGAAATAACATTCCAATTTTGGTACAAATTAGACCAAAAAGAAAAAAAAGTTAAAATTTTTGGCAAAATTTATACTATAGATCCAGTCATATCCACTGGGTGTTGTCCTCTGAGGTGCCCCCAGGGAAAACTATTTGAATTAACTTCCATATACACATACTGAATTAAACTCTTCCATATAATATACTGAAAAAAGTTTTTAGTAGTGCATATGAAAGCTTTTCAATAGTGTATATGAAAGCTTTTCAGTAGTATGTATAATTGCTTTTCAGTAGTGTATATGAAAGCTTTTCAGTAGTATGTATGAAAGTTTTTCAGTAGTGTATATGAAAGCTTTTCAGTAGTATGTATGAAAGCTTTTCAGTAGTGTATATGAAAGCTTTTCAGTAGTATGTATGAAAGCTTTTCAGTAGTGTAAATGAAAGCTTTTCAGTAGTATGTATGAAATATTTTTAGTGGTGTATATTAAAGCTTTTCAGTAGTAAGTATGAAAGCTTTTCAGTAGTGTATATGAAAGCTTTTCAGTAGTGTAAATGAAAGCTTTTCAGTAGTGTAAATGAAAGCTTTTCAGTAGTATGTATGAAATATTTTTAGTGGTGTATATTAAAGCTTTTCAGTAGTAAGTATGAAAGCTTTTCAGTAGTGTATATGAAAGCTTTTCAGTAGTATGTAAAAAATATTTTTAGTGGTGTATATGAAAGCTTTTCAGTAGTAAGTATGAAAGCTTTTCAGTAGTGTATATGAAAGCTTTTCACTAGTATGTATGAAAGCTTTTTAGTAGTGTACATAAAGGCTTTTTATTAATGTGTATGAAAGCTTTTTAGTTGTGTACATAAAGGCTTTTTATAAGTATGTATGAAAGCTTTTCAGTAGTATGTATGAAAGCTTTTTAGTAGTGTATATGAAATCTTTTTAGTAGTATATATGAAATCTTTTCAGTATGAAGGCTTTTCAGTAGTTTGTATGAAAGCTTTTCAGTAGTATGTATGAAAGGTAAAGCTTTTCACCAGTTTAAATTAACAGTTCTCACTACTTTGTATGAGCGCTTTTGAGTAGGTTATATAAGAGGTAAATGTTTTTACTAATTTATGTGAGAGCTTTTCACTAGTGTTTATGCAGGTTTTTCAGTATATTATATGGAAGAGTTTAATTTGATATGTTTATATGGAAGTTAATTTCTATTCATGTCTCTGGTGGCACCCCATATTGTCCCATCTGATTCTCTCACACATTTAGGTCTCGCCTTTCTGCTCTGATGTTCATATTTTGTGGAGTTTCCTTTAGTGGCTTATGTCAAATTTGTACTTGTTGTATTTTTATCTATTGCTTTATTTGATATCTTAGTTCCTACCGTTAGCCTTCCATATACAAAAAGCAAAACACAAACACATCCATGTGACAGAAAAAAGGGAAATTTCTGTGTAATGGAATGTTTGACACTACTAAACAGTATATTTATTATAAATTTGACTGCTCAAGTTAAATATTAAAAGAGTTATGATTTTTTTATGTGTGGGGATTGAGGGTGGGATCCTGTATTCTTTTGCTTTGAAAATCAGAGAAGTTACACTTAAATAATATATTTCTCTAAACAAAGGCTAAATTGTTACTGCAAAGTTGGTCATATAGTAATTACCGGTAACTATAAAAAAAAAAAAGCATTCCAAACACTGTGCCATTGGAGGGAACATAATTCATGGTATTTTTCTTGTGGAGTTGGAAATAATATTGTAACAATCTAACAAAGAAAAAAAAAATAAAACTTTGGTCTAGCCTAGGTTGTCTTTTCAGAGAATGTAAATCTGTTAGAAATGTTTCCATTTCCTAATAATGGTCACAAAGGAAACATGTTTTGCAATATGCAGAGATGTTCTGTTAAAGCAGTAATAGTATTATTTCTAATATATATATATATATATATATATATGAAAGAAGAAAATAGGGTATTTTATTCTACCTCTGGCACCAGTGAAGCCCTGAGAGCCGGGCTGTCCGGGGTCACCTCTAGGACCTTTTCTCAAAATAGGAGTAGGACCTGGAAGACCAGGGTCGCCAGTGTCTCCTCGGTCACCTTCAAAGGAATGAACATTGTTGGGGTATTTACTTGCTGCCTACTGTTTTTTCATCTTCATAATGTAAGATTATGCACTGACTTTTAAGCCAATGAGAACCTATACCAATCCAGCACTCTGAAGATTACCTCTCATTCCAATCAGACCAGGATTACCAGGGAATCCATCTCTCCCAGGGTCACCTGGAAATCCTTTCCCACCAGGAAATCCAGGATTTCCAAAACGACCTGGTAGTCCAGGGAAACCAGTTGGTCCAGCTGAGCCTCTTTCACCTGCAGATTAGAAATACTCTTAAGTAGGACTGAAAGAATCTGAATAATCGTCATGAATCGATTGTTGAAATAATAGTCAATTAGTATAGAGTCTGTAAAATATGCCTTTAGCTGACGGAGCAACCCATTTAGTGCAGTAATTATATCATCATTGTAAAAAAAATTGTAAACATTTAGCATTTAAGATTAAAAAATGTTTCATCTGTTAATATGCTCTATCCAGAACTCCTTGATTGGAAAAGTTTTAGTTTTGCCCAGTTTATTTTTGTAAAATAATCTTTAAGAACCATGCGGCTATCCAATTATTAATCGATTAATTGACAGATTAATCAATTAGCAAAACAATCGTTAGTTGCAGCCCTACTCTTAAGTAAATTTGAACCACAAAAACAAAGAACTGGACAGCAGACAGATCCTTAATTCCCTACCCTTTCTTCCTGGTATTCCTGGGAGTCCGTCGATGGTTCCGGGTCCTGGTGGTCCGGGGGGTCCTCTTGGCCCTTGTAATCCAGGAGTGCCAGAAGGTCCTGGGGTTCCTTTCATTCCAGCAGGCCCCTGGAATCCTGGTTCTCCTCTTATCCCCTTTTGACCACGGTAACCTGATGATGGCGGAGATTTTTGTAGGAGCAATAATTAGCTCAACTTCATTAAAATTCCAAGAAATTAATAAAGGCATGAGGGTAAAATATACTTAATTTATTTAGAGGTGGAACAAATTAATCCAAAGAAGTAAAACTCTTACCTTCTCCAGAATAGATCAACTTACCCCCAACATAACATTTATTTTCATAAAGAAATACAACAAAAATAATGGTGTTTTGACATGAAAACACTCATTGACAGGCTGACAGATTGCTGAAAACAATGTAATTTGCTTTGGCTTACATTGTTTTTTTTTCTACTATCTTTATAATGCCGCAGCTGCACTACGTACACAGACAAAAGCATAATGCGACTCGCATGGATACATCTGGTATCCAGAGATTTCCAGTGGTTAAGCAGTTATTAAAACAAGTGCACAATTGTTACAGATGCATGCATGGATTCAACAAGGTGAGTCTGGAATCGGACTTTTCTGATGCTGTTTCTTAAAACATGTAAATAGAGATGTAGTGCTTTTATAAAGAGAGTAAACAATTATTGATTCATGGGGAGTGTTGGCCTAGTGGTTAGAGCTTTGAGCTTGGGTCTCAGAGGTTCTGAGGTCAAGTCCCATTCCCACAGACTGCCACTGTGGGTCCCTGAGTGGCACCCCTAACCCCAGACTGTTCCCCAAGGGGATGGTTTAAATGCAGAGGAATTTCTCCATTGTGGGACATTACTTTTACATTTTCTAATTTTGTAACTTAAAACACTTGAAAGAAAATAAATATCTGATAGCATAAAAGGTAAATCTTTAATTTCATGCTTTTTTTCTAGATTAGTGGTTGATCTTTTAATTTTAAAATATATCTCTCATTAATAAGAATATCCCTTTGATAGATTTTTGTTAAATTTTTTATCAATTATTTTCAATTCTCTATCTAAAGAACAGGAAATAAAAAAAGATCAGTTCTTAAAGAGAAATGTGAACTGAAAAGTAAAACTTAAAACATATTTTTTTTTTAAAAAAGGACAATGGATGCATCTGTAGTAATTATGTACTTGAACTTAATGCAGTTCCAGCCTGGGTTAGGGAGCCTTCTAACGACTATCGCTGCACACTCTGAAAATAAACCGGACCCATTTTCAGCACATCTGCAATGCAGCGTTAGTCATCAGCTTAGATGTGCTAAAAACAACAAGTCTTTTTTAGAGTGTAAAAAACTAAAAAGCTTCTACACTCAGCATAGCAACAATGAAGGTAAAACAGTGTTTGAGAAAAACACTCATAGTAAAAAAAAACCTACTGAGGGAAATCAGACAAAAACAAAACAAACAAAAAAAAACATCTGGTATTGATTAGATGTAAAATGAAATGTGGGTTAGAACTGGCAGGAAGAATACAACACTTACAGTTATGTTCACTTTAGATAAACTCATCATGAGAATAACAGATCAAATGAATTTGAACCTTTTTAACCAGCAAATTCTTAATCTTTGTCTTTTTTTCTAAAAGACACAAACAGCTTGCTATCTAAAACTGCATGGGGTAGAAATTATTTAGATTTGATCAATCAATTTTGTTTTCTTTTCCTCTAAAACTATAAAAGAAGTGGTTCAAAGCAATAAGTTCTTGTTGCTATTAAAGTTAATTTCATGATGAGCTTATGCAAACATCTCACTGGAACTGTAAGAGCAAGCGCATACTTTCAGAGATTATTTGAAAAGCTCAAAAGCTCTCACAAATAAAATATCCATCTTCAATTAAAACTCTGAACACATTCTTAAGTAAAGTGGGATGAACTCGTTTTCTTTTGTAACCAAAGCTTTAATATCTTTCTGTCTACATTGGCCTCACTTTTGTAAGCTCTTATTTGCCGACTTAATTATGTATGGGGGAAGATAACTGTAAATATTTCTGGATGTCAATAAATCTGAAGAAATTTAAGTTTTTTATTTGTTCCCCGTTATCAACTTACACATACATGTGATATTAGGTGTTACATCTATTATAATGCAAATTTAGATGTTAAGAAAAAAAGACATAACTTACACCTTTGCAAAAATGCAAAAGTATGAATCACAAATTTACAACTCCGAAAGAAGATGTTACGTCCTTACCAGTTGTTGGTGGTAAAGCGTCTGAAGGCTATTTGCCATTAAATTAAATGAAAAAGATGAAGCCAAAACCATTGGTTGAACGTTATAGCTGTGCTAAATTGTAGTTTTTAACTCCTGCGCAGTATATAGTTCTGTCAATAAATCTACTTTTATTTTCTTCCTCTTCTTTTCATTTAAAGATGGCTAGTAAACAACTTTCAGGTTTATTACCACCACCAGCCGATAAGCACTGTTACAGCAACATCTGGGGTATTAGATTTGTACCTGTAAATCTGTGATTCATGCAAATGTTTAACATCTAAGTTTGCAGTCTTACAAATGTAACATCTGAAGCCATATTAGGGCTGGACAATAAACCAGATTTTTTACCGTTATCATCATTCACTACAATAACCAGCACAAATTTCCCATAAATAAGTTGGTAAATAATTTTGCTGTTTTGCCTACCATTAAAAAAATCACCACTTTCTTTGATGGGTCCTTGGCTGGTCCCCTATTATTCATTTTTAAACATCTAAAATATTCTTTCTGTCATGATTTGTGGAAATTAAGATCAAAATAGAAGCATTATCTCCTGGTCAGACCCAATAATTCAGTGCAAGCATGAAAAAATATGCATGCCCATGAGAAGGCCAGTGGCTGGAAGTTGGAGGGGATTGTGCTGTCATTCGTCTGGCTTTTGACTGGTAAGGGCCATTTTGAATGGCTGCTACTGAATGTGTGCTGGTGGCTGGTATTTCCTTCCCCTTTAAGACCAGGTGTCTAAGCATGTGACTCCCACGATCCAGTCAGAAGCGTAAACACAGAGAATGGCGGTTAAGCCCAGTGAAGAAGGGTCTAACACAGCTGTAAATACAATTACATCAGTTAATCCTGTTGAGCCGAGTGAGAGCAGCGATGAAGCTGAGCGCGCAGAGAAGTCTGGAGCACGTTGTCAGAGTTGAGCGTGTGGCAAACAGGTTCTGAGAGAGGGTGTGCGAGTTCAAATAATGCACATTGTTCTCACTGCACGCTCACGGCGGCACCAAAATTACGGCATAGACGCTGAGCAAAAGAACAGAAATGTAAAGTTCGTCTGACAACTGTCAGGGCTACTCAAAATAACACAAAATAACACATCCAACCTGCCCAATTTATCGTGATATTGATTTGAGCTCATATAGCCCAGCCCTAAGTCACATGTGTATATGTGATAAAAAATAATGAGCAAAATACAAATCCTCATTTTCTTCAAATCGAATGTGTTCAATTTACAATTTAAGACAAGTATGCATGGGTTTTCACTGACATTTATCCTACCTCATACTTAAGTCATGGTAACTGTACCACTCTGAATTGAAAGAAACTATGATAAACTTCATGTAAATGTTAGACCATCTTCAACAATGTCTCACTTAGATTTCAAAACGAGCCTCTTCTCACAAGTGCGCAATCAACCTAATATATGCTACTTGACAAAACATTCAAAATAAACTGATAAACTTTCTTTCTCTGTCATTTTTCCCTTAAACAAAATCCCAACATAAACTTCCAGGCTCCCTCGTTTGTGCAGATGGACATTTGCTTGTTGCATGGTGAGATAAGGGCTGCAGACGAACGAAAAAGCAGTTTTAGGGTTAAGGCACCAGCAGCAGATACATGCGGACATTTCAGCAAAGGATGGATAGGATAGAGTAAAAAGTAGGCGATGGATGGATGAGGAAAGAGTATCTCACCTGGGCAGCCTATATCGAATGACCCAGCACCAAGAAGGAAAGTTTGGAGAGATGATAAGAGGATGCATGGGGGTGATGGTGGTGGTGCATGTAGGAAAAGAAGGAGGATAGGAGGGGTAAAAAAAAAAATGGAACAGGGAGAGACACAAAACAGATTTGTCGGGTGATGGAGAACTTCAATCCACAAGACACAACAACATGCCATCTGATGCAGGATGCAAAAGGAATATGATGAGAAATGTGAAGGATGAATGGACACTGGAAAAACTGGAGGGATGAGAGGTAAAAACATTAGCCAAGATCAAAAATTTTAGTCCAAACTCCACCTAAAACTTAACCTGGGAAAAATCCTTCACATTGAGAAATTACACCAGAATCCTTTAAAGTTAATGGGAGATTTTAAAAGATACATTTCATGGAAGGTTGATATTGTCTCTCACCTGGAGGACCCATTTGTCCTGTCCTGCCCACAGGTCCAGGTGGACCAGGAATGAAATAGGTCTGGTTTCCTGGAGGTCCAGGAGGACCCGGATAACCCGGTCCGCCATCAACTCCACGCTCTCCCTTCAAGCCAGGTACACCAGGTCTCCCATCAAAACCTGAAGTTAAAAAAAAGAAGATATTTTTGTATTTTACACCCAGCATGTAGGTATTAATAAAAAATTGACTGCACTGACTTCAAGGAACCCATAATAAAGATGAGCCACTAAAGCTGTGTCCTAGTTCTTGACTAGTATTCTATTAGACACTGAAAGAATAAGCTACATACAAATCCAAACACCAATATGAATATTACATTCAAGAATAAATATGTTTATTAATCAGTTCGAAAAGAAAACTAGTGTTTTCATCTAAGACCCACCGGGTAGTCCGGGTACCCCTGGACTCCCAGGCAGACCCTTGTCTCCGGGTATCCCAGGTGCACCATCCTGTCCTGGATTTCCAGGTCTGGCTCCCAGAACTTCTCCAGGTGGGCCTTTGGGTCCAGGACGTCCTGGAATGCCATCTCTACCCCTGGTACCATCAACACGTGCTCCTGGAGTACCTGGAACTCCAGGATCTCCTCTAGGTCCGGGAAAACCTGTCGAAAACGTAGGTTAAACCGTCAACTATTCTCATATCATTCAAGAAAATTTAGGTGAGAGACGAAAAATGTATGTATGTAAAAAAGAAAACTTATTAATTTGTATCTGAACATAACATTTTTGATGCAGCAATTCATGGGTGATCAACTACTGGTTTACTTGATGATGATGTGCATCTAGCTAAGAAAAAATGTGTCTGTAGCAACAACCCTGTAAAGAAGGATTACAGATAACTGATGAAATATATTAATTTCATGATGTGTTTAATTAAACCAGTGTTTATACCTTAATTAGTCATTCCTTTCACCTGTCGTTTTCCCTCCCTGCCTCAATTATAATTTATTCCTCTCACCTGTTTCCTCTTGGTAATATTCAGTTCAGCCTGAGCATTCAGGGCCAGATCATTATTTGTCTTTCTGTTAGCTTTATTCCTTGGTTCATGTCCTGGATCCAGTTTTTATCCAAGTAAGCCTGGCTCCAGGGAGGAGACCAGTTTAAAGGTCCTGCATCAAGTTCTGGTTCCACGTCCTATCTCGGCTACCTTCTTCCACTGAGCCTGCTCAGCTGCACCTGATCCTGTCTGCTCCTGTGCGTGACCACCTGCTCACGCTTTCGGACCCTGTCAGACTCTGAACCTGTCCCGGAGCTCTGTTATTGCCTGGAAGCCTGGATACTGCCACCTGTTCTGTTCCTGCCTGTTCTGCAACCTGTTCTGTCCGTTGCTGCCTGATCTGTATCCCTGATCAGGATCGGCTTCCTGCAACTCCTCCGGAGCTGCAGCACCGGGGACACTCTGTGTGACGTAAGCTGCGTCAGCTGTCAGCCCATCGGCTGGATTGCACCCCTTTCAAGGGGTATGGACTGAACTCCTAAACCAGGTAAGTGACTCACTGACAACATCATCTTCAGTCAGATGATCGTGGTCATTTACCTGTGTTTCTCCCTTAGAGTGTCTGAGATTGGGCGGCTCCCCGCCCCCCTCCTGCAGTGTCCGTGAGCCACAGCTCAACTTCAGTTTTTGTTTTATTTTAATAAACTTTTTGAACTTTCCTACTGACTGTCTCTCCTTGAATACTGGGTCCATCTGTCCTCGTTTCATGACAGTCCTAAGACTTTGTCAAAGCCAGGTTGTTTCTTGCAAAGGTTGCAAAGACAGGATGGGAGATTGTCTTCTCGTAGCACAAAAGCACCGTTTTTCTCATCAGCAAGTTCCAACAAACAGAACTCTGAGCTTTTGTTCATGGATTGTCTGAGCTGTTTGTCAATGTTCACTACTAAAAAGATACTTTATAAAATTTTCTGCTTTGTCTTAAATATGTTTCAGGCCATAAAGTTAAACTTACTTTCTCCCTTCTGATTGAATTATAGCTTTATGGAACCATATAGCACCATGACATAATTACCTAATGGACCTAAAGCACTTGATACGAAGGACTTTTATGCTTTCCACTTCATAGATCTGTCCGTATCATTTGAGATGGTTGATCATGAGATTTTGTGTCAAAGTGTTTTGGATTAAAGTTCACTCATCAGGCTAAGGGTTGGTTTCTATATTACATAACAGTGTGGTGGTCAAACAACATGTTATATGAATATTTATAGAGGGGTTCCACAAGGGTCAGTCGTAGATCTGATCCAATATATACAAACTTGGTCATAGTCCTAAAAGTGCAGTTGTGTATCTTTATGCAGATGATTCAGTGATTTATTGTCAGTAGATAACCTTTGCCCTTCTTTTCAGTCCTCATATACCTCCTTTGACAGCTTTCAGTCTAAACTATTGCAACTTATATTATTACAGAATCCAAGTAAGACTAAGGGCATTTTATTTCCTACCAAGAACAACGAGCCCTCACTCTTTCCCACTATCACTACCCTTCAATTTTGAGTAGTAGAAAGTTTTAAATATAGTGGCATTACTGTATATGATAATCTCACTTTCAAACCTCATTTAGAGAATCTACTGGAAAAATGTTAAGCTAAAATAAGACTTCTTCATAGAAACAAACACGTTTTTTATATAATGCCAGCAAACCTGTCTCTGCCACCTTTTTGAGTATTTGAGACTTTAGAGATATTGTGTATATGAAGGCTTCAACCAGGTCTTTACAGCTGTTGTACACCGTCTAACATGGAGCTATGAGATAGAAAAGCTCCCACTCACCATTGCACCTTATTATCCTTGGTTAAATGCCCGTCTACACACTCACATACTCTAACATTGATTCAAATTGATTTACAAATCCATTTTCACTCTTGTTCCCTCATAATTGTCTTGCTACTTTTCACGTAAAAAGCTTTACTGTACCCCAACTATCATCTGCAGGAAAAAAGCATTCTTTTTCTGCCCTTCCACTTGAAACACGCTACAGCAGGACCTGAAGCTTTCAAATTGCATCACTCGTAGGGAGTTCAAAATTTTAATAAATGGATTGTAAAATGTATCTGTAGGCACCTGTACTTATTTTAAGTGAACCCCTGCTAGTGTTGCATGGTACTGATGTTCAAATGTACTTGGTGAAATGTTGGTTTTTATTATTGTTATTTTCCTTTCGTATTATTACTGTTTTTATGTTATTGTTGTTTATACATGTAACTGATCTCTCTTGTGGATGAGAGTGTATTTTCCTGTATAAATACAAGATTAAATTAAAAAAAATAAATGCCCATGTCTGAATGGACAGAAGCACCGGTTACCTTGTGGTCCTGGTCGTCCTCCAAAGCCGGGGTCTCCGATCTCTCCCTTTGGACCATCAAACCCTGGACGTCCAGGGCTGCCTGGGAAACCTGGCCCACCTTTGGGGCCTGACAAAGAAACAGACTAGGCTCTCATTCTTAGCGTTTAGCCAAGGCATAATATGCTTTTGAAAGGAACTTTCAAACAAAACAGGCTGACATGATTGGTTTTCCAAACACACTCATCTAAATGTTTGTGATATTCTTATTTGAGTGTAAAATAATGTTACCTGGTTGTCCAGGAAAACCAGCAGGACCAGGGTCTCCCTCTTCACCATATATGGTACAAGGTATGCTAGTGCCTGGTAGTGGTCACATTTATGTTAGTATTCACACTTTAAAAAAATGTACAACACATTTGGAGCAAACACAGACACTTCTATTAAAGTATGAAGATAAAAACACACTTAAACTGCAGGCGGATCTATATGAAAATCTAAAAGCATTACACATAAATACTTGTTTGTACAAAAGTCATTGTTTATATATAGATACATCTAGTGATAAAAATGAGATTATGATTGTTGACTGCTAACAATAATACCCTAGAACAATCAGTCTGAGTCCATATGAACCACTTCTCAGTTTGCATTCCTGATTATTGTCAGTCACTTAAATCAGGCAACACTTCATTGGGTTATTACACTTTAACTGTAAGAAGATTGACTCTTATTATGAATGTCGTTAGTAGCAAAACGCTTGTATTAAAAGTGTGCATAGATAATGAGAAACTGTACAACATTCAGTCTGGTTATTGTGTCCGAGGATCATAAGCAGTTTTTCTCATGAGCTACCTCGTATGATTGTCTGTGATTAAAAGTGCTCAGCAGAGGCATAGCGTTAAAAAACAACTGGCAGGTTTCAGCAGCTTTGATTAGAGAAAAAAGATATACAAATGTGACTGTCCAGTGACTGCAACCACCCACTCTTCTTCTAACCCATTTTGCAATTTCCAAACTTGCCTCTTCATCTTCAAACTCTATAGACCCAGAGACCCTTAATTTCTTGGGAAAGTCATACATAGAAGCTATTTTAAAAGAGCATGGATTTGAAAACGTTGATGTTTAAAAAGAATCTCCCAGCACTTTTGGAAGAAATGATGGGTTGCCAAAACACAGGAAATAGTAATTTGAATCAAACTATAAGGCCAACAGACAAGTTCGATTAATACTACACCCTATCAACAAATTGAAAATCCTTTTAAAACTTTGCTTATGATGTTCATTAACTCATATGGTGAGGTATTACAACAAATTAATGTCTATGATCCAAAACATTGGCAATAACATAAAACAAGACATTTAGGGAAATGAAAAAAAAAAAACTTTTTATCTTTAAGTGTTTTTTTTAACAAATGGGCTCTAACCAAATACTGCTAATTGTAGCCCCTGGCCCCTGTTCCTAGATCTTTTTCCTTTACTTTTCTCAGGGTCAACACTGCTCCCCAAAGGGAAGAGTTAAAGTCGTAGGGAAACAGCTGTTCCATTTCCGAATTCTCCCGCGTGTTGACAACTTTACTCGAGTGAATAAAGTGAATGTTATTGGCCGTTTATCAAAAGGGTGGGGTTGTTGTGGCGGAAGGTTTGCAAGCAACTTTGATTTGGCCGTTGTCTCTGAAGCATCTTGCTAACCAGTTAGCAACTTAGTGCTAGTAGGTTCCCAATGGGAAATTCCATTGGGACCAAGTAGCACTAAATTGGTGACTTAGAAACGACACTGTCAAGGAACGCTATGGACAGCAGAAACATGCAAGGGGAGGAGAGTTTTGTGTTCGAGATTGAGGATGAGTCTCCTCTGTCATACATTTTTTATTTAGAGGAGGAAAGCGGGGACGGAGTTGTTGTGGAAGAGGACGCCAGGCGGCAGAAGCTTGGTTTGCTGTAGAAGGCGTACAGCCGTACATGTTTGAGCCGTCGCCTTACAATGCTGCAAGTTCTGTTAGCTCTACACCTGTCGAAGACGCAGACGTCCATCCCCGTGAACACTGGGACGGAACTCAATGGGAAAGTAAACGATTCTTATTTCTTATTTCAACCGTTGCGTATATTAGCTGTGACATACGAATCAAAATTCTATGACCGAAAAAAATTTATTGACAGATGACCATTGATATAGGATTGGCTGAATTTAGGTGTACAAGCTAATGTATAACTAATGGGCCTGCATAAAATAAAGAAAAAAAATTTTCTTTTTAAATAGGAATTTTCTTAATTTTGGGACAATATAGTCTGATAAAGAGTACATTTATACACATGTTTAAGCCAGAATGATTTGACATTTAAATATGATTTCCCTACGACTTTAAATGCAGAGAATAAATTTCATTGCTTTGTACTTGTGACAATTGCTTGGTTGCTTGTTGCTCAGGCATAGACAAGCATGCGCGGCTGCTTGGATGTTGGCGTGCTTTGCAGCCGCTGCTCTCCGCTACCTGTTTCAAAGATATTTATAAAGTTTTTACGGATCATTGGGTCATGCATTTACATTCAAGTGAGAGCAAGAGCACTTGTCTTCTCTTCGATCGACAATTGTAATGTAAATAAAGTTGAATTGTAATTCTATTCTATTCTAAATGCACTATTCTAGATAGGAAGGGAACTCTGGACCGCTGGGAAGAATCCAGACAGACTTCAGCCTTTCCTATGTCACTGAATGAGACAAAAGCACATGGATGATGCTAGTCAAAATGGAACTACAGCCTCCCAAAAAAGAACTAAAAAAGACGCCAGTTGCGAAAATATACCAATGGTTAAAGCTCTTTATTATAAAACGAGACAAATCTGTTTAGCTAAATATTTAGTATATCTCTTACTACGATGTCTATAGGATACAGTTAATCTGTCCAATTGACAATATCGGAACTGTTTATATTTGCGTATGTTTCGTCTATGTTTTTTTCTTGGTTACTTCATTAAACCACCAGTTTCTCTGCTACATACACTGTCCCCAGTTTGTTAACCCAACTGGTGGTTGAGGAAGTTAGTTACCCACCCGTTCCCTCTCCGGCGTCATTAACCCCTCCACAGCTGTTTTCACCTGGACAGATACACATGCACAAGGAAGTTGAGACAGGTAGAGGGGTAGGAGATAGAGAGAATCAGGGGAAGGATATTTTTTTTTATTAAACAAAGAGGGGGATAAAAGACAGAGTATAAAGAGCCAGGGCATTTTCATGCACCAGTAAAGCAATCAATGTTTTCCATTAAACATTTATAGGTAAATCAGCAATCAGTTTAAGTCAATTAAGGCAGAAGCATACTGGAATGCTTGGTTGAGTTAAAAACAGACTATTATCATCATCTGCTGAGGAAAGAGAAGGAGGTGGTGCCTGGCAGTGACCGAACACTGCATCTGCCCTTTGATTCCCTCGTTCTCCCTCAGGTCCTGAGAGTGATAATAACAGCGATAATTAAAGCAAAAATCAATCCATGTCAGCGTAAGCTTTTTGAGATGAGAGCACACATTCATACGGCACATGAAGCCCGGTGTTCTATCAGTTCAGCATACCCATAGGGAATACCCATTCATCCCTTTAGTTTATCTCTGTGTATCCCTTTAGTTTTGTACAAAAAATATCCTTTAAACTACCTCAATGGGTGTGTATCCCTTTAGCCATGTAATTTAAGGTCAGATCTCCATATGCTTAAAAAAAATTAAATTAAAAATAAAAAATTTAATTGTTTTTGTACATAACTAAAGGAATACACGCCCATTAAGGTAGTTTAAAGTGTATTTTCGTACAAAACTAAAGAGATAAATGGGACTAGCATATGAAAATCTGAAGTCTTGCGCATGCGTATTGACTATGGGTATGCTGGTCTGACAGAACACCGGCAGCAACTGATTTCTTGTGTTGTTTAGTCCCAGAGAGGTAGAACTGAATATTACCGATAACTAATCACCCTAAGGTGATTAGTTTCTAATACCACAAACTTGAATTGATATTAGGCATTCAGGGACTCACAAAAATATTTTGTATGTTTAAATATTTCATACTTTTTAAAATATTTTTTATAATTATAAACACCTTACTAAACTGAGATTTTATGTGACAACACAAACATTTGCATAATTGTACAGAGACAGAAAATATATTATTATATATATATATACTTATACTTTATATTTTATATATATACTGTTGCAACTACCCGTTTCCATTCCCACAGCCTGCACCCTGGGTCCCTGAAAAGACCTTTAACCCCCGGTTGCTCCCCAGGGGGAGGGGTTAAAATGCATAAGAGAATTTGTATTTCCAGTTGTATTTTTTTTACTCTTTTACCCCTAAATGAATTCCAGTTAAACTAATCCAGCTTCAGATTAGGGTTTCTTAACCCTGGTCCCACTGGCCTAAATGTTTTAGGTGTTTCTTTGCCTCCAGACACCTGACCTAAATGAAAAGATGATCAACAGGCCTTTGCAACTTTTAACGGTTGCTGAGGAGGTAAAGGAATCATTTGAATCAGGTGTGCTTTAGTAGAGACACATCTAAAACAAGAAGGACAGTTGACCCTGAGGACCGGGTTTATGATGTCTATAGAAGACATCTGAAAAAATAAAGTCCTCTCCTGCGTATTTTAATCTAAGTAAATACAGCTGTACCCTATAAGGTTTTATGGAGTATTTTATAAAAATAATCGGAATCATGATGTTCAAGGCAGAAAAACAAATACACAAGGGAGTTGTGTAGATTTTTTTAAAAGCAGGATTAAGTTATAAAACAAAATCCCAAGATTGAAGGACCTCTTAAGCCCTGTTCCATCACATGATGATGTATAGTATAGTACCTCCCCAAATTTTACAGCTATGACAGGACAATATGTTAGAGGTCCTTGAAGGACGTTTACAGACCTTACCTAATCTAAATTATCTGACCTTGGATGAAAAAAAAACAATGTAAGCAATGGCCTGAACAGACTTTTTTAAGGGCAGTGGGGAAAAAACATAAGAGGGCATATATAGCTTGTCCTCACCACTGTAAAGGGCACTTTATCATGCACTTTCGATCCCGAGAGGGCAATCTAACATTGGCTCCCAAGGGAGCATTTTAGCATGCGTTTTCGCTCCCAAGTGGGCAAATGAAAATGTGTTATGTCTTCTGAGAGGGCACTTGAACATGTGTCTAAGCTCCCAAAACTGCACTTTAGTATGCATCTTGGCTCCCAAGGGGGCACTTGAATATGTGTTTTGGCTTCCAAGAGGGCAGTTTAACACACATGCTGGCTCCCTAAAGAACTTTAGCATACATTTTTTAACAACTGGATCACAAGGCGGAGGAACCCCCCCCCCCCGTACATCACCGATTTCAGTGTCAACTACTGCTGCAAAGGACTTGCAGCTGTAATTGTATCTAGATTACCTGTGCACAGTTTTCAGATTCTTTGATGTAAAAATGCATCTTTATGTCTCTCTTGACAATTATGCAATTGTCTTTGGTGAGTCACGCCCAAAAGGGACTTAAGATAAGTAAAAGTGAATTGCTTTAGTTCTTAATGCTACAATTTCAGACTTTTTGAAAGACTGTGTAAGAATGACCAGGAAAACAAAATATTTACTAAGTCAGCCATGCACCTGGTAACAATTAGAAAGAAATAATACCATGTTCTTATTCTCTGAGACTAAAGAAGCACAACAGTTTATGTCAGTAATTACAGTATCATTATTATCTTCATTCATTCCTCTAAAGAAGCATGTGGATTATTGACCTATGAATAAAAGCATATTGGTAAAGCATATGACAGCATTCCAAGGCACAAAGGGCAGGGAGCTGATCAGTAAAGGAAATCCTGACAGAGTCTCAACTCTCCTAAAGTCTTGGAGTGTTTCAAACCTAGATCAATGTGGTCTATATAATATCTGTCCCTTTAAATATCAGCTGATTTTTTAAGTTTGTTACAAAGATACAAACAAAGCTGACAGTGTGTGATTCTGATTGCTATCCTGTGGGAAGAACATGACAGAGATTCAAATTGTTCCCAATCTGTCATCGTCTCAGCCAGATGTTTGTCCCTGTCACCACTTACCTTTTTCACCAGGTAAACCTGGAAGTCCTGGAAACCCTGGTATGCCCGGCTCTCCAGGTTCGCCTCGGATGCCAGGTGCTCCATTGTAGCCAGGGCCAGGATCCCCAGGGGCACCAGGGCGGCCTTTGGGTCCAGCAAAGCCAGGGAAACCTTTCTCTCCTATTGTGCCGTAACCACCATCCCCCTTAAGGAAAACGCGGAAAAAAAAGAGGAAAGAAAGTTAAGAAAATGAAAAGAAAATCAGCTTAAAAATCATAAGATTTCAATTTTATTCGAGAGGAGCCAGTTGAAGGCCTGGACGCCTCCCTGGTGAGGTGTTCCAGGCACGTCCCACCAGGAGGAGACCCAAGACACGCTGAAGGGACTATGTTTCTTGGCTAGCCTTGAGATTCCCCTGGAAGAGCTGGCACAAGTAGTTTGGGAGAGGGACATCTGTGGCTTCTTACTGAGGCTGCAACCCCCAAGACCCTACCCCGAATAAGCGGAAGAAGGTGGATGGAAACATTTTTTTTTTTTTTTAAGAATTGTAAACTCTTACTGGGGGTCCTGGGGGTCCAGGGAAGCCAGGTTGTCCATCTCTGCCAGGTTTTCCTGTTTCACCTGTAGGTCCTCTAAGTCCAGGAGAGCCTTGTTCTCCCTTTACACCAAAACCACCGTAGTATGGCTCTCCTTTCTCTCCTTTACGCCCAAAAAATCCCCTTTCACCTGGACGACCCTGTAAAAGAAACAGGTATCCGGTAAACCTAAGAAACTTACATCCAACCATTTTAAGCAGCACGTATTTCCAGTTTGAACACGACATATTGTGTCTTAAAGGATAGCTTCTAAAATATTACTTACAGTAGGTCCTTCACGTCCGTTGAAACCGGGAGAGCCCGGGTCACCAGGCGCACCTTTACGTCCTGGAAAGCCAGGGCTCCCAACGGGTCCTTGAGGTCCAGGTAACCCAGGTCGACCTCTGTCCTCTCCTTGACATTCACAATTACCAGGATCACCTAATTGAGAAACAAGAAAGCTAAATTAATCTATATGACTTGATTATGGCTCTGACACAAACTGCAACTTGAGGAAGCCCCTCCCTCTAAAAGCTCAAAGGAAACAAATTGTTAGAACAGAATAAAGTTTCCATCAGTTTCACTGTAAATTGCTTTAAATATTTGAAATTAACCCTCGCAAGCTTAACTTTGTCACTGAACTCAAAAGGGCTGCCCTTTATAAGAAGCGTCCTGGGCAATGAGCCACATGGCCCATATTACAAACCCCCTTTGAATCTAGTTGATTAAAAAAAGGGGAGGGTTTATATAAGTTAAGTCAAGCTGATAAAAAAATTAATATCTGCGGTTGAGTCAAGGTTGGTTCATTGGAGTACAAAGAAAAAATCTTTATAATAAAGCAAGTATTTTGGAATATTGGAGGATAATAAGATAAAAAGAAGATAAAAAGCAACTAAAGTAGGAAACTTTTAAATTGCAGACCTACTTTGTGAATCAAACTTCAAGCAGCTATTCTGCTATTTTGAAAAATACAATTATTACAGAAAAATTATATGCTGGAATTTGAGAAATGATAATTTTCCATGAATACAGTTTTTATGCGTACCTCTGAAGCCTTTAGATCCCTTGAGTCCCGGGAATCCTATTAGGCCAGGTGGTCCTGGTATTCCAGGGGGACCTTGGGGTCTGGGGGAGGGAACTGTAAAAAAACACAACAAACACAGATGCTTACTTAGACAAGAAAAGGTATTTCAGTTTGTTCAACAATTTCATAAATTAATATCTGTTCCTTTGTTGACATTAGAACTGTGTGACTAATATGAAAGAAAATAATGGGACAGTAGATGACAATGAACTTTTGTTCTTGGGGAAACATTTTTCCCCAAGAAACATGCAATCACATAAAAAAACAACAACAATCAGGCAGTGCAAGTGAAGCAGAGTGTCACAGAGCAAAATCAGGGTTAGTCGGCTCTGCTCTTACATCAGGTTTCGAGCTGCTGGTGCAATGTGAAAGGCTTCTGTTTAAAGCAATGACATTTTCACGTCATATAAAACTTAAAGCAACCTCCATAATATTTATTGCCCATGGTAACAATGTGCAAAAATCCTTTTTTTTCTTCTTTTCTGTGATAAACTCATGATACTTCCTTTATGTTTACCATCCATCTCATATGACACAAAAAAAATGAACCTGGGTGCTTAATGGCTCTCACGATGACAGCTGAGTTAAACTTTACAATTCTTGCTCAAACTGCAGGATTGGACGGATTCTTTTCTGGAAGACAAATCTCTGTCGCTGGAATAGTGAAACTGCATGCTTTCATGTCTTTCCCATTTTGCAACAAATACAGACTGGCCTCTGTTTTATATCTCATTAAATCCAACTGAAAACCAAAGTCACAGATAACAAATTAACATTTTGATTAACCTAAATGAGTGAAGTTCAAAATGCAAAAAAATGCTATTAGGTGTAATGCTTTCAGGTTTAAATGTGAGATCCTGTTTTAAGGCAGCAAAATCTGAATTAATAAATGGTGTTTTTACACGTCTTTACCAGGGGTTGCTATAAATGAGGAGGGCGCAGTAAAACACCAATGCATTTGGCAAGTACATATTCAGTGGTTTTACATAGATTTTAACAGTTGGGAACTGCTTGACAAGTACCATAGTATATGCTGGGAAACACTCAGATGATATAAATGATCAAGTCTGCAGGAATATTATTTAGGTGAGGAGCTACTGTCAAAATAGCTAAGAAAAGAAGCAATTGCAGTGCCTTTTTTAGAGCACAATGACCTAAAGCAGCTCCCGTACCCTTAACCCTTTATGTAAAACCAGTGATATATGTTTACAGCAGGTGACACCTTGCGGCCAGAGATGAGAAAAGCAGCTTGGATTAGAGTGATACTCCTATCCAAGTCTGAAGCTTGTAGCAGCCTGCTTCTCTTTTTACTGCCATTCCCTGCAAAGAGTAAAAAGTGCAAAAAAACAAAAAAAACCCAGCATTTTAGCAGTGGAGTATTGAAAGATGAAAGATGCTTTGATTCTTTGTTTGAGGGGCTGAATGGCGCCCCTTTTAGTGTACCTGAGGAACTAACCTGCGGTTGGGACTGGAGGACGTATGTCGCAGGGATCCGGGTTTGGGCCTTGGACAACAGCAAATTCAGACAGCTGTTATGGTTTAAACTTGCACTCTTTCTTACCTTGTATTCTTAGCCATGTGGTCCGCAAAGAAAAACAATTATATAAAAGGTGAAGCAGCAACTAATTTCACACCGGTTTCAGCTGTGGAACAAGGCTTGAATCAGACCCTCACAATCACAAACAATGAAAAACACTAGAGCCGCTGGTAGCTGGGTTCATCTTCATGGCATCCTGGAAAGGGAAGGATCAACAACGTTTTCTAACATTGCTCTATGAAAGAGTACCTGGGTTGATTTGTCCAGGAGGACCAGGAGGTCCAGGGCGTCCAGGACGTCCAGGGAGACCTTGGAAACCCTCAGGTCCATATTTAGGCACGCCTGGGTCCCCCTTTTCTCCTTTTTGGCCTTCGTTACCAGGAAAACCAGGAGATCCTGGAGGACCTGCAAGCAGAAATGCCATTTCTGTTTACCAAATAATACTTACTTCATCTACAAATTCTTGGAAAAGTATTTATACCCTTTGAACATTTTCACATTAACTAAAGATACAATACATTTGCCAGAGTTCTGCCCTCTATTTTTGTTTATTTTTGGTTTCTTTGTATCGTGCGTGATTTTGGATGTTGTCTGGCAGTGTTGTGTTGTGTTTCCTTTCCCCTTGGCTCCCTTCTAGTTAGTTCTATTCCCACCTGCTCCATATAAGCTCATTAGCCCATCCTTTGTTCTGTTCCCCATATATACACCACCTCTGCAGTTCCTCATTGCTGGTTACTTGTTTTTGTTGCTTCATTACTTGCTCCCCATGTGTTGTTTCTCCCTGGCGTCTTCTGATTTTTTGGTTTCTTATTTTTTTTTCCTGGATTCTTGCCTCTGTTGCCCACGGAACCATATTCAATCTGCAAACCCATCTCTGCCTCCTCATCTCTGCATTTGGGTCCTCATTTGGGTGCTCCACCAAAACATTCTAGTAAGAACTGAGAGCATTATTTACAGTTTCTCTGCAAATAAATATGATATACATTTTGGTGTGTTTGTATTCTGTCACTTTTGCTCTAAGCCCTGTGAATAGATTCTACCTTTCTGTAATTAAAATGTAAGTATGAAGACAGCTGTTCTGTTATGGTTTCAGATAGTTTTTGGAGAAAAACAGATCAAAATGAGGACCTAGGAGTGGAAAAGACAGGAGAGATTTGTTGTGAAGTTTACAGATCCTACATTTTTGTCCCATAAACATTCATATTTTCCCAGACTCAAACATCCATTCACCTTAAAATGTAAAACTTCAATGCTTGCTATGCATTAAACAAAGTACAATAGACATGTTTTAAATACATAGCCTGAAAAAACTCAAAAGTTGCAAGAAAAGATAATACACATAAAAATGTTTTACCCAAATTTCAACATTTATGTCGCTTTACTACATAAAAAAATCCCCATTTACTTATTTTTTTTTTTAGATAATTCTAACACAAACCTATTGAAATAAATCATGCATATTCATTAGTTTACCATAAATTATTTACTAAAATACATAATTTTCAGGTTTATGTATTTAGAAACAATAAAGCATACTTAGAATGAATACTAATGAGTGTATCTATTTTAAATACATAAAGTTTTTTTCCTGAATAGTATAAAAATCAGGTTACCTATATGCATTTCAAAAAATAACGTCTAAATACCATAGATACACTCATTAGTATTAATTTTGTGTAAGTAAACCTTAATAATTCTAAATACATAAACCTGATGATTACATATTTAACACAAATATGCTTTATTATAAAAATGAATATGCATATGTTTATTCAAAAGATTTGTGTTCAAATTATCTACAGAATCAATCGGAATTTGTTACGTAAAAAAATAAGATAAATCATAAAATTTTGGTGATTTATTGTATTTTTGTGTGTATAGGAATCAAAAGGACACAATGAAGGGGAAAAGGAAATAAGATTAAACAACAAGGATAAACAAAACCAGATGGGATGTAAGTCATAGGAGACGACAGTAAAACAGGAAAGAAAGTTAGGATTCAAAGATGGGAGGGAAGAAAGGAAGAAGATAGTGCAGGGCAGTGGTAAGGAAAGAAGGAAGAACGCAATACAATAAAAAAACAAGCAACACAGGACGATAGATGGAATCATAAGAGCAAAAAACCTACAATGGACAAAAGAAAGGATAAGTAACAAAAGAGGAAGTATGACTGGATTGCCCTAGAATAAACTAGATTTATCATTGTAATTCAGTTTGAATTCCACCGTTTCTCAATATGCATACTCAAAAATACAACAAGACATAAACAAGACAAACAAGACATTAAAAGATATGTTACAATTAATCCCCTTGCTCACTGATTAAGATAAATCAGCAAAGATTTTTGTCTCCAGCTGTGTACAACTAGTGCAGACATAGCCCAAAAGCTGCCACCAGAGTGAAAAAAGGCATAACTGACCTTTCATCATAACATGGTTGATTGAGGAATTGATATTTTGTATTCAACATGGCGAAGTCTGAATATGTTCAAACGTCTATGCAATGCAGTCTATCTGGAGAGTGAATGGATGTCCTATAATCATTTGACCGAAAAAATTCTCCACAAGTCTGCCATCATTACCAATGCGAAAAGGGCCTGGAGGACCTGGAGGTCCAACCGATCCTTGAAACCCCTGGTCGCCTGGGACACCTGGGCGACCGGGAAAACCCGGATCACCCGGAGATCCTGCAGTGAATAACAAATGACATGACCATCTAAAACACTTGCGCGACTTTAAATCCAGGCTATACGAGTAGAGTAACTGTGTATGAGTTACCTTGAACATAAGGTCCAAAACCATTGTTGAAAATTGCAGGTCCCGGGAGTCCGACTTCACCTCTTTCTCCCTGTGGGATGTTCACAAAGGTAAAAAACAAAACAGAGAACAAAATCTCCTTCAATGAATTATCTTTATAAATAATCAGCATCCCCGGCGGTGAGTGTGATACATTTTATTTTCATGCTTTATGCGCCACATTTCCTGGTAATTAGATGCATGTTGAATGTGAACGGCTCCTGATAATATAAATATGGTAGAGCTGTGGCTTCTTGCTTAACTGATCTCTGTATTCAACCTCACACTAATCTTCCTCTTGGTTATACCTTTGCTTGTTATATTTCACATTTTAATACTATTTGTGATTTCTTTTTTTAGACTGTGAAAGTGGTGATATTAACCCCTTGAAATCCATTGTTGGTCCCTAACAGTATATATTATTATATTCCATTTCCAATTCAGTTTATTTATATAGTGCCAATTCACAACACATGTCATCTCAATGCACTTTACAGTTCACCAGATCATACAGTCAAATTGATTCTAGGTTTTCTATCTAAGGAAAACCAGTTGATTGCATCGACTCATTGACTCGAAGCCAATCCCTCACACTAAGCATGCTTGTAGCGACAGTGGAGAGGAAAAAGTCCCTTTTAACAGGAAGAAACCTCCAGCAGGACCAGGCTCAGTGTGAGCAGCCATGTGCCGAGGCTGACTAGGGTTCATATATACACACACACAGCCACCACTGACTGATAGAAGTGAGAAAATTGTACAATAAGCGCTATAGAAAACAAGGTGGATAAAATGCTTTGCCTTTAACGAGAACATTGCACCAAGACTTTACAATATCTCAAAACCATCACTTTGCTTTTCTGAGTGAGTAGTCAATCGTAACCTGAAGAAGCAGAGTAGCCTCAGACTATTCACTTTTCTTTGTCAATTACTTTTTCCCGTAGTGTTGGTCCAGATAACATTTCCCTCCTAATCAATAAAATCATAGATATAAAATTGATTTATAGATTCCCTTTGTTTGACTTTGTATTATAGTTTTGTTTTATTAAAAAAAGTAATAGGGTACTTTGTCACATCATTAGATTCAGTAAAATTTATTTTATGTATCCCCTATGTGTACTAAGATGTATATAACACAATAACACTTTTTTTAAATTATATATATACTATACAGGTTTTACCTTAGTTCCTGGGAATCCGTTTTGTCCTGGGACACCTGGATCTCCCGGTAATCCCTTAAAATAAAGAAGATACCTTTAATGAAACTTCCTCTTTTCCCTTTATTTGGGCATCAACTACTTTGCAGTATTACTTTGATATATGGAAAAAAATTTATTTAGATACGGTACATTTCAATAATGGGTATTTATTCTTTGTGTAAAGTATTTCTATAAGAATGGGTAATAAAAAGAAATAGGATTTCTTTCGATATCTGCCTTTATGATTTATTATTAAAAACAAGAATATTTGCAATAAATTTGTGGGAGAGTACAAAATTATAAAGACTCATTAAAGTTTAAGAAAACATACGTCTTGTCCAGGAGCACCAGGAGGTCCAGTAAAACCCGAAGGACCCTGTTTGGAATAGGGACAACATCAACCACAGGATAAAGGCAAAATAAAAGATGAGATGCATTTAGAGTGGACAAAACTAAAGAAAGAAAAAATAAATTTGTTCAGCACGTAGCCTTACTCTTGGTCCTGGGTATCCAGGAATGCCCTTTTCCCCATATTCACCTGGATAACCAAAAGGTCCCTGCAATTAAATAAGAGAAACAAGTTGAAATGTATCTTAAGGGAAAATATTTTTCACAGTGCTTACAAAGGTATCGTTTGCTCATGTTTAACTGATGTTTGTTGATATAAAGTTCCTTCTGAATGGAGGTAGAGTGTCATGGTTTAAATGCTATTTAAGTTTTTTTTTTAAATTTTCATTGGTTTTATTTCCATTTGGTGTTATAGTTGCTTTTGAGTTCTTATATATTTTTTGTTTGCTCTCTGTTGCCTTCTTGTGTCAGTATCCTTCTCCTAGCTCTCTTCTAGACTCCTCTGTCCACACCTGCTCCCAATCTACTGATTAGCCTGGTCTTTGTTCAATCTCCCATTCTTTTCCCTCCTCTTCACTGTTTGCTGGTTCCTTGTCATTTCTTTGCTTCTCATGTGTGTTTTCCCTGGCATCTTCTGGATTTTGGCTTTCTGTATTTTGTTTGTGGATTTTTGCTTCTCTTGCCCTTTGGAACATTATTAAATCAGCAAACCTCATCTCTGCCTCCTTTCGTCTCTGCATTTGGGTCCTCAAGTAACTTCCACCAAACCTGACATAGAGATTCTGTAGCGATACTTACAGGAGGTCCAAACCTTCCAGGGTCTCCTTTCCGTCCCTTTGGTCCTGGATCACCCTAAGGAGAGTAACAGAAAAGCCAGACATTCTTTGTTTTAAACACAGTCCAAATAATCCCTAAAGAAAATGTTGTCTTCTTTGAAAGCTTACCTTTGAAACTCCACAAAATACACAGAAGTTGCATCATTTATTGCTTTAAAAAATTCTATTTGTGCTAGCTACACCAAAAACAAGTAGGCAGTATAGGTTCCACTGTGGCTTATGGGTCATATTTGTAAAATTAGGGCCACGTGGCGTTATAGCTAGTGTTCGAGATTCGAATTTTGATTTTTGGATCAATTTCAGTTAGCTGTGAGGCAGGTTTGTCCTTTTGGAATTAAATCCCTCCATACATTCATTTTGTTCCTTAAACAAACATTTACCTAAACCGTTTCATATCATAACTCAAAATAATCTTCATAAACAGCATAGATACATTCTTATGTAAACTGCCCACGTTTTTCAACTTACATAATTATTTTTGTTTAGGTTATGATGTGAAAACTTTGAATTAAATTTTGTTTCAATTACTGTTAACCTTTTGGGAAATTCTCGCCTAGTATTCATACCCAAGTAGAAAAGCAAATAACTAGCCCAAATTACATGTGTGAAACATTGTTTAAAAACTAACACCTTCTAGTATCTGAATATGTACATTAAAACTGGGTAAGTAGAACACAGGCAAGCTTCATCAGTTCAAACATTTATCAAAGTCTTTTTTTTCTCTCTCGAAAAAAATAGGTCTTTTTTGAACAGCAGTAATAAAGACATGCTTGCCTTTTTTGGCTGCTTTGTCATGTTTACATTTTGACATATCTGGGTTAATTGTGCTTTGGTGCTTGCTGTGTCCATAAAATTAACTTGGTGTTTGAATTGTGGGGAATCTAAGCTTTCCAACGATGTTTAAAACCCATGGGTTTTGATATTTTAAGCTCTTAAAAAGTATTCTAAGGAAATGATTATCAAAAAAGCTGCCAATGACCACATCACCCTTACATCAGATTATTGTAGAAAAGATTGTAGAATATATCTATATCTATATATATATATATATATATTTTTTTTTTTTATCCATTGCCTTGTTGTTTACCATTATTTCCAAATAACCCTCTGACGGGTATAAATGGAAGCATCGTCAATACGATACATCATGCAGCAAACAGTACAGTTACATGTCCAAATACACAGCTGCAAGATAATCCAAACACTGAAGGTTAAAATAGCAAAGATGCATATGAATTCTTCCATAATTAGCCTGCATCCCTTCTGTCTATATTGTTGAAGTAGCAAGTTTGCATTAAAATTTCATAACTTGGAATGAGAAACATTTATATAAAAAAAAAACTTTGGAGTTAAATGATTTTCTCACTTATAAATCAATTAATGAGTAGGTATTAAATGTATTTGCCATTTCTCTCTATAAATGATGCCAAGTCAAATTCTGTCTTTATAAAAAAAAAAAATTAAAATAATACATTTGGCATTTTTCTCTCTCACTTGGTAAATAAAACATATTCAATGATTGGTAGAGACAATCATGATTAAGTCTCACCTAAAACCACAGAAGGTTGTGTATTTATTTATTTAAATACTGATCAGGCCTATGATTCAAATAATATAAGACAAAAAAACATTTTAAAAAGTCAATAATTAATATAATTATACCTCCTGCTGTTGGGTATTTTAAGAGTCAAATAACCACATTCATGTTCACTTAGGTTATATTAAAAAGTTTGACTTAATTTGGATATGAAAAGTCGTAGCTTGTTAGAAAGTGCCTCGTTGGGAAATCTAAAAGAAAGTTATTTCACTAGAAGTAAGTGTATATGCACTTGATTTCAGAAGGAAGGTAAAATGGTTTGCTAATGGTAGAGAATTTTTACACTTAAAACAGGAAAAAGAAACCCATTTACATTACCTTCTTTGCAGTGCAGTATATATAATGACCTTATTTTAGAAAAGAATAGAACTTTATTGATCTCACAAAGGAGAAATTCATTGATAGAGAAATAGTATAAGTTATGCAGCATTATTACACCAGATTATAGTGCAGTGACATTATAAAGTCTGATGGCAGCAGGAATGAATGACCTACGGTAGCTCCACAAAGTTAAAAAACAATCCATTAGACTTGAAGACGTTTCGCTTCCTATCCAGGACGCTTTTTTAATTTCAATGCGGTAGAACTCCTTTTTACACACGGGGACCTAGTGAGCAATATTACACTTAACGCTTCTAAAGAAGAGAAAATACACTTATTGAATTTTCTTTTACTTGTTTTTAAATTAGTTTTTTCCTGAGTAGCTCAAAAGTTTTACAAAAAGACTAAAGCAGGAGAAGTAAAAAAGAGCAACTGTTTAAAATGAACAAAGCGGCACTTTTAAAATCCATCCCTCTTTTGTGAGGCTTAGTAGTTCTGAAGTCAGAAAGCAATAATAAAGTGATATTTTTCTTTTTCCTGTTTGACTGAATAATCTATCTGCTTCAAAAGCTGCTTTAAAATCAAACCTTCACTGTACCCTGAAAGTCTGTACTTTGATGCAGTGCAGTACAGGATGTCTAATTAATCTTACATCTAACAGTTTTTTTTAAAGTCTCAAATTATATGTATATTTTATTGCAGTTTTATAATTTCTTACTTTTCTAATTCAACTGATTATTTATATTTATTCAATACTAAAAAGAAATGTTAGGAAGCTGCTGTTTTTGTTTTCCTTCAGCATATGAATCAATTAGGATTTTTTTTTTTTTTTTTTTATGAAGTTTAATGAAAGTGGAAGTTAGTTTCTCACTGGGGTACAAATGTGGTGTGATACATTTTATTTTTCCTTTGCTACCCGTCAAATTGGGAAACATAAAATACTCGCTGAACTTTGTAGGTAAAACAAAGTTTTTTTTTTTCCTGTTTTCTTCAATGCAAAAGGTTCCAAACAGCTGGGGTTCAGCTGGGGTTATTCTTTAGGATATTCACATATAAATGAGAAAGAGTTCTGATTAACCCTCATTTGCATTCCCTGCATATTTGTTCTGAAATTGGCATAAAAATGGGGGATATTTAGTGATGTCAATCAATAGTTCTAGTAAAAAAACATAAATAGTCTATTACTATTAATCCATAGCTTCATAAATAGGTGTAGTGTTGTGTCAATGTAACCATGGAAGTTCTATCGGTCGTCATCCCCTCAAGTTTCCGCTTCCACTCAGTGTCTGGTATCAAATTGTTGTGGAACTTACTCGCTGTTAAATAAATGGATTTTCCGTTCAACAAACCTGCATTCCTTTGTCTCCTTTGGAAAAACCCACAAACTCCACAATGTCGTTGATCAACGGCCGACCGGGCTCGCCGGGCAAGCCCACGTCTCCCTGCATGACGTGATCATGGAAGAGAGAGGCTGTTTACACGCCCTGAGTTCTGATCGTTTCGGTGGTGGCGAGGAAAGACAGGAAAGGCACTGGCAAGCGTCTGTTTAGCTTTGGTGTATTGAATGGAGGATGGACATGGAAAGGGGAGCCACAAAGCAGGGGGTGGGGAGGAGAGAGGAGAATCTGGGCTGTTCTAAATAAAAATTATAATAAAATAAGAAATTATTTTAATCATTGTGTTTCTTAATCTAATTGTATGGCTAAATTATTGCTATTATAACATTCCAGCCGTAAAGAGCCTATTTACAGTAATCTAAGATATCTAAAGTGCTTATATCTGTGGCTGAATCATATTATGCTAAAGTTGCTTTATTTTACACACACAGTCTGTTGGTGGCCCTTTTATGTGTTTTTCTTTAGCATTTTAGATTTATTTATCTATGCTCCCTTCTTCCTAGCCCCCTTTTTTCCACTTTAATGGATTTTTATAAAGATTTGACCTTTGCTGGAAAGGAGTCCTTATATTCTGCATGACTTCTCCTGAATAATTACAAATTAGAGGCAAATCAGTAATGAAACATCTTTAATATTAATGTTTCTATGTTGCAAAAAAGAGCTGTCTGGCACCAGTCCGTATATTTATGGAAAGGCTGTTCCTTTTCCAAAAAAAGAAAACCAAGTTTTGTTTGGAGAAAACAACTGCTAATACATATTGCTCACATGAGCTCAACATTGCAAACTAAAATTGAGAATAAAATCTTATGGTTGCATCCCAGATAAACCTCTTCCTATTTACACCTCTCTCCTTCCTCCTCCTCCTTGTGTCCTTCCCATTCTTCCCACCATTGGCTGCTAAGTTTGCTGCAATCACTGCTCCTCTTTCTTTTCTTGAACCTGCTGACACATCTAATTTTCATCTTTTCTCTGTCGAGACCCCAGCATGTCTGTTTGATGCACTGTGTGTGAGTTTGTGTAGTGACAGTGCTGCATCCTCAACCCTTCCCTCACTTTGTTACCTTATTTCCTTTGTAGATAGTGACAACTTTTTCAGCGCTTAGCGAGCCGTCACCGGGAGAACCACTGGGTCCGGGAAGACCCACGTCGCCCTGGAGTCCGAAATACATACAACACACGGTTAGCCAATCAGCTGGTGTGAGGGGTTTGAGGAATGGAGAAGGAAATGAGTGAAGTAAAGGAAAAAATAGAAAGATGGAATAGAGGAGAGAAAAAGGAAATAAAATAAGAAAAATTAAAAGGGTAGGACGTTACATATTTAGAGGTAGGGCTCAGAATTATTTATTTAATTTACATATCATGGATTCATTTGTTTTCCAATTTACTTCTTAATGTTAGTTATTTTAGATTTGAGGTTTAAACTTGGATATATATAGTGCTAATATTCCTGCTAATTGTTTTATAACATTTAAATCTAATTATAGGCATAAATGCTGTACCTTAAATTAATGATTTATTTAATTATTTAATACAATAAAAAATATTTTTCAAAACTTTTTGGGCTCAGAAATTCTTAATAAATTATTAATTCTCTTTAAAAGTACAAATGGTCAAAACAGTTAATTTGGTAATGATATTTTAAGAAGTTACCCCAAAATATAAATTAGCTTTTAGCTTTTCCACTGCTAAAGATCAAGGCAATTCCAGAAACTTAACATTAGCCTGCTTTATTTACATAAGAAAATAACTGTTTTATTAAAATTTCATGGATTTACTCCAATAGGCCAAAAAGACAGCGGTCTGGTGCGCCATCTGCTGGACAAGGAGCTAAACTGCAGGGGGAAAAAAAATAAATCAAATGTATATACCGGTATGTATGTATTATGAAACCATGATGCCTTTGCCTGCATTCTGAGTTGTTGATTATTTTGATCTTCTCGGGATACTCATCTGTCAAGATTACATTTATTCATTTTTGCTCTTGCCTTTCAAATTTGTTGTCTTAACTTTGTTATTTTAGATTTGCCTTTTGGCTTTATAGCTTTATGTTGCTTTTGATTTGCACCCATAACATTTGCTCTCAATTGAGCTATTTTATCCCTCAAAAGTATATGTATTCTTTAGTTTATTGCCTTTAAAAAAATGTTTTCATGTGAACATAAAAAAAAATAGAAAAATAAAAAGAAGAATGATGGAATACCAGTGTAGTTGCTTATTGGGATAAGGACAGCTCAACTCTATTCTATTTTGAAAGTGTGAGGAGGATCAAGACTTTACGGTTTTCTTTTTGGTGTTTTAGATAAAAAAATAAATAAATAAAAACTTGTCCTTATTTTTTGTGGCATTTTTTTATTTGAACTTTTTTGCAAGTGGTGTATAATTTGCAGCAGAGCGCTTCTACGGATCAGTAATAGATCAGGTGGTTTCTGAAAGTTACAAGGTTCTATAAATTTTCTGCAAAAAAAATCATACAGCAGTGTACTATTATAAAATTAAATTTGTACTTTTGAATATTTAAGTACTTTTAAATGTATGTACTTTTGAATGCTTAAGTAATTTCAAAGTGAGTACTTTGTAAGTTTAACTTGATTAAATTTTAGATCTAATAACTTTTATTTTTAAATGAGTAAGATTTGACATTGAGTATCAATACTTTTACTAAAGTAACATAGTTGAGTACCTCATCCACCACTGGTTAGGGGGTTTAAGCCCAACCCAATAACCAGCAACTCATAAGGTTATCATTATCTAAAAACAACTGTCCACAGTGAAGTAAGTTTAACTCAGGCACTGATTGAGATGGCACAGCATATACATCTTTTAAGCTTGACATATATTCAAGTGGGAATGCTTATGCATTCCCACTTATTGTTTTTCTGTTTATATTTATTATTATTCCGTAGGTTTTTCTTCGTTTAACTAGTTCAACAGTTTTCAGCTGATTTAAACAAATTTGGTATCAAAACGTTCAGCTTGTTCAGGAGAGTTATGCTATGACTTTTGGTAAATATATTGTTCGTAGTTTTTGCGATATTCAGCTTTTTCTGCGATTTTTGGCCCCATTGAAATGCATGTAAAACTTCAAAAATTCCACTAAATCTTCAGCTACTTTGCCCTTTAACTACTTCAGCATACTTTCAGCTAGAAACACCATTCAACTTTTAAAATGCTTCCGTATCTTTCTGCTATTACTGTTTAACTCGGCTTTCAGCTAACTTTTACAGTTTTGCTTCAGTGAAGCTTCAAACTTTTAAACAATTTTTACAGATTTTCAAATTTATAATGGAAGTCTATGGACGGAATGTTCAGCTGCTAGAGTGTGCCACTCTAGCGTTTTCAAACATTTCACTCATGCCGAACAGCTTCAACTCACTCGCTCATATTTTACTCTATCTAGATAAATTTTACATCAAAACGTAGGGATTTTTGTCAGGATTCAGGAAATGTAACCCTCATTTGTGTGGCATTTACGGTTTTCCGACAGTTTGGCCCAGACCACGAAGAAGTCCACACTTCCCCAATAGAAAGCCAATGAGAGATCTCTGAAAATCCGAACTGAAAATAAAAAAAAACAGACTTTTTCGTATCGCTCCCATTCGGGAACCATTCGACGTAGCAACATGAGCCTTGTGGAAGTTGTTCCTCAGACCTTCCTAGCACTCACATTGAAGGAAGTGTGTCGATATCTTTTATCGTTTTGCTAGGAACAAGGTTTGTTCGGGGGTAACAAATCTGTCCGAACCCCAAAATCAAGATTTTGACAATTATACACTTTTTTACATCGTCACCACGCCTAGACGAAATATTGTAGAAATATGAAAGTTACACCAGTTGTAGTCCAAAGATGGCTGACGCTCACGGTGAAAGAATTTTTTGAATACCTAATACGGTTTTGGCTCACCGCTCGTTTGTTCGGAGGGAAAGTTTTGCTTTTGAGAGTTCTGCTCAACCATTGTGCTGCATGTTATTCAATGAGACCAGCAGGATTTCTCAAACCTTTTTATTCCTCCTTCCCATTAAGGTTGTGAATGAGCTACATCCATGAAAGTTACCCCAATCGGAGACAAAGGATAGCTGTCGCTTAGACTGAAAGAATTTTTTAGATATCATTTACGGTTTGTCTTCAGTACTCGTTTGTTCGGAGCTGCTATTCCCATTCAAAAAAGCCTGAGAGGAAAGGAACGAAAGTGAAGCGCATGTCTCTCTCTCACTGACAGGCTCGTTAACGTCGTCAAGGTAACCGAGCTTCAAAGAGATTTTACCTCCACCACTTTAAACAGCACATTTTAATCTAATGCAGGGAGACAACACTGATTTAATATTAGGAAGTGGATACAATATGACTACTGGCCATGACCCTTCCCTTCACACGCAACCCTGATAGACTTTCAAAATAAGACTCCGGGGACCCTTCAAAATAACAGCCCCTACATTAAACTCTTATTTTTTTCCCAGCATATGGCTCAACATTATGACCCAAACTCAACCACTTTTTAAAAAAAATTAGACTCTAGGGGGTTTTCAAAACACACCCCATGGAAAATTTCAAAATAAAAGCCTCCCATTGCCACTTTATCTACTGCCCTAATAACAGGGGAAAAGAGTAATTTAACGATTGGAAAGTCATCAAGTATCACTGCTGGGTCTGACCCTTTTCTCAACACACAACCCTGCTAGACTTTCAAAATAAGACTCCAGTGACCCTACACAATAAAAGCCTCTATATTATACTCCCCTATTAATTGATGCAAATGGCTCAGCATTATGACCCAAACTCTACCAGCTTGTTTCTATTAGACTCTAGGGACCTTTTCAAAACATACCCCAGAGCAAATTTCACAATAAAAGCATTTACGCTCTAATACAGCATCTATTCACCCAATAACATGGAAAACCAGTGATTTCATATTTGGAAATGGATTCTATATCACTGCTGGGCATGACCCTTCCCTTGACACATATCCATGATAGACTTTCAAAATAAGACTAAAGGGAACCTACAAAATAAAAGCCTCTTCCTTACATACACTCATTCATTGTGCCGTATGGCTTGTAGCTATGACCCAAAGTCAACCAATTTCTTCAAATTACACTACCAAGGCCTGTTGACCACACACCTCAGTGCATATTTCTTAATCAGGTTCTAAGATTTACACTGTAATAAAGCATCTGCTAACCTTGTAACATGCAGCCTAAGCCTGCCAACGGAGCTTTCATTACCACAGCGGCTCGTAACATGCAGGTTCAATTTTTTGATAAATTCAGCTCCTTAAGTGGTATTAGCTGTCTTTCTATAAGCTTCTCTCTCTGTCCTTCCTCTGCTTCTCATGGTCAGTCTTGCACATAGGTTTGTAGATTTTCAATCCTCTAAGGATGACACTGTTTTCTTTATGCTGATCAATCGACACATTTTAAATAATTTTCCAATTGTTTTGCCAAGTCTTGACATTTCCACATATGATTTCAAAATGTTAATACTTATTCAATACCATCGTCCTCAACATTTTACTTCCCATCCTTAAACTACTAATTTTTTCTTCAACCAGATAAGATTAAAGTTTTTCTTTGTAATTTCTTTTCTACTTCAGCTAATTTCATACTTTTCAGCCTATGTTGTGAACTTTGGCTTCATTCTGCTCTGTTTCTGGACAGGAATTAAGCTTTTCTGTTTGCTGCTAATTCATAACACGCCTGACATGTTTCTGGAAAGTAGGTAAACCCCCCTTCAAAATTTCTTTATACATTTTTTCTAGAAACTTGGGAGACATTATATTAAGACCCTTCTAGTGCCCACATTCAAGACATTTTTTGATATCATGTATGGTTTGGCTGTGCAGCTTTTAAGATGAGTTTCTTTCTGCCATTTTACTGCCAAATGATTCTACCCTACAAAATCTTCAGATGATTCAATTGTTTTCTGCAGTTTTAAGTTTCTGATGACTTCCTATCACATTTTCATATGTTCTTCAGGTAATTTCAGCTTTTTTCATTCAGCAAAAGCATTCCCACTTTGATGTTTCTCCGAAACAGCTTTTTCTAGTTGAATCTAGTATCTTGGACCAGTCAAATGTATTTTGGAGAAAAGTGATATAGCTACAAGAGACATAGACTGAGATTTTGGGCACAAAGACAGGTAGCATGATTTTACACCTCAAAACAACCTACCATTATAGGCCTATAAAATATGCAGTTTGATGCTAAGGGTAAGAGGAGGGGCTAACACCAAGTTCTTTAAATTAAAATCAACAGAAATACGGTTGATACTTTGATTTTAGGTGTTCATTAATCCCAAACTGGTTTTGGACTCGACATGGCATTGATTTTAAATAAATAATATTTTTTCAAAACCATGTAATTTTTGACCATGAAACTTAATTTAATTGAGTTATTCTTCCCCAAGAGGCTGCGGTTTTCAACTTCCATTATAGATGCTAGATTTGGGCCTTCGTTTGACTGTTTAGTCCTGGGCTCAAGGGCTTACTGTGACTAACTATATGTGCACTGAGCCTGGTTGGGGTGGAGGTTTCTTTCAGTTAAATGTGATATTTTTTCTTTTCCAGTGTTGCTGCATCCATACTCAGTGTGAGGGTTTGCTGTAGAGTCAAGCAACTGTCTGCTGTTGCTACATGCTCAGTTAATGACTACATGCAATCAGCTGGTTTCCTTGTATGGAAACTTTTAGGGCCGGATCTATCAAAGGTTTGCGTGTATAAAAACGTGAGCGTGTCCAAACTGATCTATCAACAGCGTGCTAAAAGGATTTGGTCTTTAAAACGTGCTAAATAGCGACTCTTATCCATTTAGTACTTTTTCTGCAATGAATATGCAATATGGGGCGTTTACACGCAAAAGTGCGTCTTGTGGGAGGAGAACATGTAAATATATTAATTTAGCACTCGCAAAGTGATTTATTAAACCTGAAAGCAATTTTGCTAACGGTATCTGACTCTATATATTTAACACGTTTCAAAAGAAAGTGCAAATGGTCTGTTTGCGTAATTGCGCACTAATGGCAGCGGTTATTGTCGCAAGAAGGAGACATTGAAATGAAGCAAGGAGACGCAGAGAACGCATTTTTTCACTCCTTGTGAATATTTTTGGAATGAACGAGGAAACGATAATCAAAATATATCGTGTATATATATATATATATATATATATATATATATATATATATATATATATATATATGTATATATATATATATATACATATAGCCTATATATATATATATATATATATATATATATATATATATATATATATATAATTCTTTTTTTGGAGGGGGTGGGGGTGTCACTGTAAGATTTAAATTTGTACAAACTACAAACTACTTTGCCGCAAACCACAAAACGCGCAAAACCATCATTTAAATAGGGCGTCTCCAACAGTTTTGCACCTTCCATCAGTTACGCAATCACTCTTGTTAAATCACCTGCAAACCATGGTTCAGCCCCTCGCGCAAAATTCCAGTTTGCGAGCGCAAATTACTGCACGCAAAATTGGATCTTGATAAATCCGGCCCTTAACCTATCTGACTAACTGCAGTAAAGTGCCTTGAGTTCACATCTTGTGAATTAGCAAAAAGAAAAGAGGCTAATGTGACAGTGTGGGGTCCTGTCACTATAGCTCTGACTGATGGTGCACCTTGGTTACTTCGCCAAGAGGATATCCCTTTGGCTGACTGGTCAGCACGCATAACTTTTGCCTGGGGATCGAATCCCACCCGGTCCCCCTGTTTTATACTTTCCAGATTAACAAATACATTTATCGAAGAAGAAGAAGAAAAGGCAAACACGAGATAGTCAAATATCGCTGGTTTGAATTAAGGTTTTTAAGGTTTAAAATAAAATAATCTCCATACATATGTAAGTATCTATTTTTTAAGAAAGGATAAAAACATCATGGGGATGGAGAAGAAATGAAGCAAGGAAAAAAATAAGAGAAAAGATTAAGATGAAGAGATGTGCTTTTAGGGGTGTTTTTTTTTCTTCAGTTATAGAATTAAAGGAAATTTTAAACACAAAAACACATTTTTTTCTTTTTTCAGACAGCAGACCCAGCTGTTCCCACGCACTCCATGCCCTGAATCTTAGTCAGTGTATGAGGATTCGCTTGAACATACCATACATGCATCGTGTGAGCAAGATTAATGTTAGTAGATGTGTGTGGCTGAGCTGGATGGATGAGTAGGTGGGTTTTGGAAGGTGGATGAATGGGATGTGAAGGGGATTCCCCATCAAATGATCGAGACAATCAAATAATACGATGCAGGAAGAGGGAGCAGTGATTCCAGCAGCCAGTTACAGCCCACAGATTATCCTCCGGAGTGACAGCTCTGACATTTCCAAACTTTTCTGGTGTTCATCGCAATTTTGGCAAAAACTGGACGTTTTAGATGAGTTTCTATATTGATTTTTGATTGATAAAATCCCAGAGCTGCCATTCCTCGGTAAATAAAATACGTGTGAAGCCACCAAACAACAAACAACTCTACAAATATGAGGACTAAGGGGAAAAAAAATCAAAGCCTAGATTTGTTTCCGTCTCCATTTTAAAACTTATTCCCTTCTTCAGCTTTGACAGAAGTTGTTATTGTCATGGTGGCAACCCAAGTAATATAAAGAAAAAAAAAACTAATTACAGACTGAATCAAGCAAAGGTTGGGGGTGATCTTTTTATGTCATTCAGGATACAAACACAGACAGTATGTTCAGTAGAGGTGCCGATCAAAGGATGCAGGGATGCAGCAATGCGTTGTTAAAAAGGGACAGAGGTGGATGGAGGGAGTTATACAGGTTATGAAGCCACCACCGAACATTTCCAGCATGCACAGGGTTCAGTGAAGACATTTCAGACATGAATTCACACAATTTAACATGCTTATAAACAACTATACACACACACGCACAAAAAAAAACCACATCCAAAACCCTGCTAAAGTCTTCGAAGTTTATCTAATCTGAGAAATCTGGAGAGCAAATGCTAACAGCAAAATAAAAAATAAATAAAAAGGAACTTGGATTTATAAAATAATAAAGCACTGCAACACATTCCAAAACTTTGTTTTACCTTTAAACCACAGAAAAACTGCTCTGTCTTATGGGATTTCATCTAAAGTTCCAGGCAGCACTGCAGACTAATCAACTCTGAAACTGTTGGCTCTCATTTAGTAGTATTGATAATGCATGTGTGAATTTTCTGGGGAATTTATTCATATCTATGTATCTTCTTGCAGTATTCAGTTAACATCTCTTTAAAAACACACACATCCCAAACTGTATCTCTGATTAAATCTAAACAGAGGGCCCTGATTTTCTGCTGGGAATCAATACGATGCATATTTACCCTCAATAAGCCTCAGTGTCTCCTTTGATTATAAAGCTGTATCATAAAATCTAAATAAAGAGCACCAGATTGCCCCCACCCAAAATAAAGTTGTGAGTGCAATAAGTGGGCGTGTTGAAGGTAATCTAAAAAGACTGCTTTACAAGAATCTCTCACCACGGTCTGGCAATTACTTTTAAATGTTTAAATATCAGATGAACATATTACGGCCCTGATTGCATTCAGATAAAAAAATAGTGCTTTGCTTGTAGTAAATATATTCATTTGCATAGTTAAGTCATTCGAATATAATCTGCCTTTTGATGAAGGAGCACACACACAAAAAAGTTTGCAAGTGCACTCTGCTGATGCGAATCGCTTTGCATCTGCTTTGAGGATCTGCTCTATGGATGCCAGCAAATCTGGATGTGTTTTAATATACAACATTTTTGAAGATCAGGTCCTTAGAGAGCACACTTCTGAGAAAAAAATCCTGTTTTTGCTTCTAATTAATTATACTTCAATCTTTGCACATTGTGAGCAAAGTGGAACTGAAATGAAATTCTTTGTCTGATTCTAATTTGAGAGTATTTAAAAAAAATAGAGTTTTTCAATATTGAGAGACACAAAAAAGTGGTTCTTCAAACTAAATCTGACTTTTTGCTTATCATGACCTCATCTTTAACAGATTTTGATCGCCTCGAAGGAGATTTGTTTTCTGATGAAAGTTAAAGTATGGGCAAAATGCTGATTTGGAATGTGTTGCAAGGCTGAAAAACGGGAACGTATGTTTTGTAAATTAAACCAGTAAACATAACCGGCCTGTTAAGAGTTTACTGGTGTGCAGGTAATAAAACAGAATTTACTCTCTCCATTATGCCATGTTTAAAAAAACGAAGATCTTAGATACTCTAATGTAAAATCAAAATGCCTCTAAAGGTCCAAACCATTTAGGTTTTAACCACTGATTTCTGTTAAAGATCAATGCCTTTGCTTTGTCTACTTAAAAGAATACATTTTTCATCATTTTCTATCGACTCAGATCGTAAAACTAACATTTCCTTCTGCAGACACATCCAGACATTTCCAGGTATATTTAAGTTATCACTGGTTTCTGCTTCAAAAAGCAGCTTGTTGCTCTTATTCTATATGTTAGCTTATTAACATCATACCTTTTCTCCTTTCCCTCCTTTATAAATGTCACCACGGCTTCCCTAAAAACAAAACGGGTTCAGAGAAGGCTTTTGAACAACAATTAGAGAGTGAGAAGAACATAGCTTTTTTTAATATAATGAAAACTTCTTAACATAAGTGTAATCTGTCCCACCGTAAAACAAATGATAAGATGTCCCTACACAGTGTAATAGACTTACCATGGGCCCTTGGGGGCCAGGAGGACCAGGGGGTCCCTGCAAAAAAAGAGGAAATATTGTGACTCAGTTTTACAGGTGAAATGTATTTCTTATGACAGGCCAACAAATAGAAACTCCTATAAAAGCAGCTATAACTTTGTTACCGTTCTTGGCAAGATCTCTACAGGTGCTGGTCATAAAATTAGAATATCATGAAAAAGTAGATTGATTTCAGTAATTCCATTTAAAAAGTGAAACTTGTATATTATATTCATACATTACATACAAACTCATATATTTCAGATGTTTATTTTGTTTAATTTTGATGATTACAAATGACAACAAATGAAAATCTCAAATTCATCATATCAGAAAATTAGAATATTACTGAAGACCAATAAAAACAAAGGATTTATAGAAATGTTGGCCAACTGAAAAGTATGAACATGAAAAGTATGAGCATGTACAGCACTCAGTATTTAGTTGGGCCTCCTTTGGCCTGTATTACTGCAGCAATGCGGCGTGGCATGGAGTCGATCAGTCTGTGGCACTGCTCAGGTGTTATGATAGCCCAGGTTGCTCTAATAGTGGCTTTTAGCTCTTCTGAATTGTTGGGTCTGGTGTATTGCATCTTCTTCTTCACAATACCCCATAGATTTACTATGGGGTTAAGGTCAGGAGAGTTTGCTGGCCAATTAAGAACAGGGATACCATGGTCCTTCAACCAGGTACTGGTAGCTTTGGCACTGTGTGCAGGTGCCAAGTCCTGTTGGAAAATGAAATCTGCATCTCCAAAAAGTTGGTCAGCTGCAGGAAGCATGAAGTGCTCTAAAACTTCCTGGTATGTGGCTGCGTTGACCCTGGACCTCAGAAAACACAATGGACCAACACCAGCAGATGACATGGCACCCCAAACCATCACTGACTGTGGAAACTTTACACTGGACTTCAAGCAACGTGGATGAAGTGCCTCTCTTCTTTTCCTCCAGACTCTGGGACCTTGATTTCCAAAGGAAATGCAAAATTTACTTTCATCAGAGAACATGACTTTGGACCACTCACCAGCAGTCCAGTCCTGTTTCTCTTTAGCCCAGGCAAGACGCTTCTGACGCTGTCTGTGGTTCAAGAGTGGCTTGACACAAGGAATGCGACAGCAGAAACCCATGTCTTTCATACGTCTGTGTGTGGTGGTTCTTGAAGCACTCACTCCAGCTGCAGTCCACTCTTTGTGAATCTCCCCCACATTTTTGAATGGGTTTTGTTTCACAATCCTCTCCAGGGTGCGGTTATCTCTCTTGCTTGTACACTTTTTTCGACCACATCTTTTCCTTCCCTTCGCCTCTCTATTAATGTGCTTGGACACTGAGCTCTGTGAACAGCCAGCCTCTTTAGCGATGACCTTTTGTGTCTTGCCCTCCTTGTGCAAGGTGTCGATGGTCGTCTTTTGGACAACTGTCAAGTCAGCAGTCTTCCCCATGATTGTGTAGCCTATAGAACTAGACTGAAAGACCATTTAAAGGCTTTTGCAGGTGGTTTGAGTTAATTAGCTGATTAGAGTGTGGCACCAGGGGCCATCAATTTTGAACCTTTTCACAATATTCTAATTTTCTGATATGATGAATTTGAGATTTTCATTTGTTGTCATTTGTAATCATCAAAATTAAACAAAATAAACATCTGAAATATATGAGTTTGTATGTAATGTATGAATATAATATACAAGTTTCACTTTTTAAATGGAATTACTGAAATCAATCTACTTTTTCATGATATTCTAATTTTATGACCAGCACCTGTATATCTCAGTCAGATTGATGGAGCCTGAATGTGAACATCAGTTCTCATTCCAACACTTTAACATTGTTTAAACTAATCCATATCATTGGGTCTCTGGATATAGTCCAGGCTCAGTATTCCTTTGGAAGGGAAAGCTCCAGGATCAAGCTTAGGTTTTCTTTCAGAATGATCCATTCTTCATATCTATTCATCTTTATGACTAACTTTGACTTGCTGCTCTGTCCCTGCTAAACCAAAGGCAGCCCCACAGCTTGATGATGCAACCATTAAGTCTGGCTTCGACTACCTCACTGGAAAAAATTGAAATCTATATAAGTAATTTTTTTCTAAAAAAAAAAAAAAAAAGTAAAACAAATGAAAAAAAAAATAATAATAATTTTTTCTTAAAATAAGTGCATTTTTTCTTGGATTAAGGACGTAAAAGAGACAATGGAACAAGACAATTGACACTTAAAATAAGAAAACACAAATGCATTTCAAGTGCATATTGCCTAATTATCTTATTTTAAGAGTAAAGATACTCATTCCATTGGTAAATTATCTTATTTACAAACTCAAATGAAGGGAAAATACATTTAATTTAAGAAATTTTTACTTATTTATGGATTGTTTTTGTAGTGCATAATGTTTGTCCCCTCTTTCTCACTTAATTTGTTGTTCCCTACAGCTCCTCCAGAGTAACCATGAGCCTCTTAGCTGTCCACTCTTAGGACATGTGGATGACCAAATCTCTGTTATTTTCTAGCTGCGCCAGGTCGGATTTCCAACCCAGATCTGCTTTAGCTTTTCTGCAACTTTATCCCTGATCTGTCTGATGTCCTCATGATGCTGTTTGCTCACTCATGTTCTCTAATGATCCTCTGAGGCCTTCCCAGAACAGTAATATTTATGGATTCTTATTTTTTAGGACCTAAGATGCACTTATGATGTTTTTCATTGTAATAAACTTTGAAAAGGAAATGAAAATGGGTTATTAGTTACTATATTATCAAATGAGGATTTAATCTTTTCCATGCAACAACTTAAACTTAACTAAAGTCTTTCAAAATTCACTAAGTATTAACAAGAATTTAGACCTTTTTTGTGATCCAGAACTGTTAATTAATCATTACAATCGTCTTTGACTATTTAGACATCTCTAATGAGCTGTTTGCTAACTATCAATCAGTAGTTGAAGCTTCATTAGAACATTTTTAATCTGTGATTGCAGTCAGTCAAAGATGGGAGGGGAACTTAGTTTACATACAGGATAACCGTTAGGTCCTCTTGGACCTGGGAAACCAGGTGGACCATCACGACCTCTAAAACCCTGCAGAGAAACAAACAAATATCCCAAATCATGCAATTATTGATGCATTTGCACCTCTGTTTGCCAAAAAATGTGTTGCTTACATCTCAGATTATACATGTCTGGTTATGGTTATGAAATGATTATGAAAGGGTGTTGTGTAGTAAAAAGAGAGTCAAATCTTACAGGGGGCCCCCTGGGTCCAGGTGGACCTGGTACACCCTAAATAAGAAAAAATAGTAATGGATTAAACACATTGGAGTAGAAGAACATAGAATCAGGATTTTTAAACTTTTAAATTAGCATGAAAAAAGTAAATGTGTGGATTGAAAAAGAATAAAAAAATGTAAGACATCTTTTTTTTAAGGGGTTGGGCAATAAAAGCAATAAGTCCGTGAGTCATGACCTTCTTCAGACTTTTATCTAGAGAAAGACGTACTTTAAAGATGAGAAAGTCAAATACGTAAAATATTTTCACAAGTTAAAATAGAGAAAATATTTAAAGACATGTGACGAACGCAAAAAAGGTTTAGGGAGAAAAATAAAATGGAATCAGAAATTAAAAACAAAACCTTTACCACATTAGAGAACTAAATAAGAGCAAATGCTCTTGAAAAAAACTAAGCACTGCCCTATATAGTCTTTAATATTTAGCTTTTGGTTTTATGTGGGCAAGCATAGAAATAAAGTCAGACGGTCACCCAGGCAACCTTACCGTAGAGCCGTCATCTGAGATATATACGGGGTCTCCTTTCTGACCCTTTGGCCCAGTTGGTCCCTGTTGGAGGTAAAAACATAAGCGGAATGCACCTGTCATTACAGCTAATATAGCAATGAAAACAATGAAATCAAACATTATTGTGAACAGCCAAGCTCACTTGAAATCCAGGGAGCCCGGGAAGCCCACTGCCATAGCCGGGCGGGCCGGGATCTCCTCTGGTTCCATTACAACCGTCGTTCCCTGGTAGTCCTCTGCTGCCCTGCTGACCAGGGTGACCCTGCAGAACGAGAGACACTTTACGAGTAACTGTTAAGGAATCAATCATGCATGAACACACTGAAAATGTACTTGTTTGAAAGACAAATGTTTGAGAACATCGTTTAAGTGAAAAACATCAAATGTCAAGTTGTGCTGTTTTCGTCAACGAAATATTTTGTTGACGCTCCTTTTTTTTCATGACGATAACGAAAACTGACGACGAGGTATACGAGGATCTTGGATTCACTAAAACAAACTAAGTAGTCATAACTTTTTACCGCACTAGAGGCTTGTTCTTTGAACAGTAGGATGACAGGAAAGGGGGTGTGAGAGAGGGGGAGAGACATGCAGCAAAGGACCACAGGTCAGATTCGAACCCTGGGTCGGCTGCGTCGAGGATTAAGGCCTTCGTACATGGGTTGTGCGCGCTAACCGCTGCGCCACCTGCAAGCCCAGAGATAGGTTTGAGTTTTCATCAAGGAGACGAGACAAAATAAAAATTAGCGGGTAGTAAGTCAGACATTTAAAATGTATCATCTGTTAGACAAGTATTTAGTCACGCCCTCCACCTGGCCTGCAGCACTGCAGATTCTGCATGACCACCAATGGATCCGGTACTGCAAGCTGAACAAACTCTGATCTTCCATCTGTGCTTGTGCAGAAATGCATCTTTGCGAGCGCATAGCTCAGAGTATGACTTTTATACTTTATGCCTCTTTGCTCTCACTACTTAATAAAATATAACTATCAAGATTTTATTTCTTCAAGCTCACAAGAGGTGATAATAAACATTCTTTAATTTCTACCAAGAGGAATTCCTAAATTATATCCAAAGCAAATATTTCATTGCATACTGTTTGGATAAAGAGCCTGATGAAAAGTTACATAGAGCTTTTAGTATTTCTCTCTCATAGTTTTTGTTTTTTATCTATTTAAAAATGATAGAAATGTTTCCTTTGAATATGTCAACATTTTAGTTAGCATCTTCATTCAATTTAGGTCTGGATTTCCATGGCATTACAAGGCAAATATATAGGTTCTCCCTGTATTTAAATGTAACTTAATGTAATTTAAATCTCTTTTTATCCCTGAGCAGTAACCGAGGGGCAAATTAAAGAATTAAGGCCAAAATCTCCGAAGTGGAAAGAATATTTCTTTTGTATTTGCTTTTTTTTTGAGCAATGAAGAATTTATTGATCTGTGTGTAATGCAAAATTTATTGAAGATCAGGAAATATTAGCTTTAGGATGGAAGCCTTGTATGTCTAAAACCATTCCTTTATTGAAAATGTTGTTAGGTTGTCTGTCTGCTATATTAACCTATATGATGTGTTGAACTAGATCTGCTATTTTTACAGCTTTTATGGGACACTTTTTTTTATTATGTAGGGCATTAATTCATAAAAATCTTTATTTGAATTCTATAAATCAAAGTGTTCAATCAACAGAAATGATGAACTGCATGACAGCATTCTACACCCAGCAATTAGAATATCCAGGCTAGAGCTGTCAGTCTGGTAAAGAATCTGGTTGTTATTTGAAATTGTAAAGGATTTTTTTTTTTTTTGCAAAATAAAACATACTTAAGCAAGACCTTTTAAGTTTTAGTCGACTAAAACCGACTAATACTATCACACATCGTAATGACTAAAATGCAACTAAAACTAATAATAATTTTTGTCCTGAAGACTAAGACTAAAGATGGTGTCAAAAACAACACTGATGTGGAGTAGAAAGAAATCCTTTGCTAGGTCTTGATTATTTTAAAAGCTAAATTCATTTGAAAGTTTTTTTCCTTACTTAGTTTAGGGTTAACATAATACGAAACACAGTGGATGTAAGTGACAATCTCATGGTACGGTTACTGCAGCTTATACCAAAGCTAGTTCCAATCAAGCTAAATTATATTATTTCAAATAAGAAATCTCATAAATTTAAAATAGTAGCATAGTTGTCCAAAATAAAAACCCAGACTGTCCAGGCCTCAGTTAGGATACAATTTTTCTTTTTTCTTATTTTGCCATGATGGACGAGGAATCTAAAATGCCTTGCATGAAAAAAATGTGAAGAAATAAATAAAAAAAGTGCAACCTTTGAAGTATTTCAGGCACGTTTAATGTGCCCCTGTTCTGTACAGGTATTGGAAGGAGAGAGGGGAATGTACATTTCTGAGTCAGGACAGAAGTAGTTTACTTTTTCCATCATTTTATAAAATTTCCCAACCCCTGAAAGATCTGTAAATGTAAGTCGTGCACATTAGCAGCCCCAAAAAGCCACATAAATGAAAGAAAAGGGGCGCCAGAAAAGGGGAGGGAGCTACTATAAGCATGTAGCAGCCTGAGGTGAGTAAATCCTCATCAATGAAAAACTAATGTCTGCATGCTGTTGAATGTTATCAGGTCTTTGTGGCAAAATCTGACCAGATGCTCACGTATGGCACCTTGGCGGTTCATACACCATCAGTGTGCTGTGTATAGTCATAAAGGTGATGCTTAAAGACCTGCTTCCAGGTCCTTGAAATGCAAACATTTATAATCCCCAAAAAATATATATCCTGAAGCAACATAACAGGCCATGTTTGAAAATTTGCTATGTAAATTATGTAGTAATATAATAAACATTTAGATAAAGTCTACTTTCTCTTTTACTGTGATTACCTAGTTCAGGTACTAATGTCATTTATAGCTCTTTTTATTATCAAACCTTACATTAAAAACTATATTTATTTGATCTACCTGTGATAAAATAACATAGCAGCTTTATTTAGTAGCTTATTTGTATTTCATATCATATATTTTAATAGAATAGCAAACACACCATCGTTTGATGTATGGAAGCTTGTCAAGTGTTTTTTTTTTTTTAGCTTTTTATGCTTTTACAGTGACAGCTCCTGGTAACATAGGTTACCTTACACACTAATAATTGAAACAATAGTTTCATTCTTAAAAGCAAATCCTGTAATGTGAAGGGGGAATTAACACCAGCTCAAAGTATTGTGAGTTAACTAATAATTTGAAGTGTAGCGCACTAAAAACACAATAAATTGATGCGGTTAAAGATTGATTCATTTACTTACAGGCACTCCATCATTTCCTCGAAATCCAGGCACTCCCATTGGTCCCTACATTGGCAAGAAACACCACTTCATTAATATGTGGTTAGCTTATAAGAGGAAAAACTAAATGAAACATATTTACACATAATATTGTCATTCTCATAAAAAAAACAAATAAAAAAAACATTTTATCTATTTTTCCTTTTTAAACTTTTCACTGGAATCTGTTTTCGTTGAATCACTCACTTTGTCTCCTTTGGCCCCAGATGGCCCTTTTATCCCAACGTGGCCCTTCTCTCCCTTTGGCCCCCGAGGCCCAATGCCTCCACGTGGCCCATCTGGTCCAGGCTGTCCAACTTCGCCGAGAGGCCCAGGACGACCCTGACGAAAATAGCAGATGAAATTATGTGTTCAATTGCTACTTAAAATGAATCGTTCTGATTTATTGGCTTTAAAAAATATAAAATCTAAATAGATTTTTTTTTTGTCAAGTTTCTCCATTGAAACGGTTTGGGTAAACCATAGAGAGAAGCTAGTAACCAACATGAGCCTCAGTGGTTTTGCTCTAGAAAAAGGACATTTCAAAATGGAACATTGAATGTTTAAATCTGTGTACGGAATCAAAGTATAGTTCAACATTTTGGATTATTTTTACCTAAGTGCGTTGTACAGAGAACACACAACACAAAGCACCACAGATACATTCTTCATAGCAAGAAACAGTAGATAAGATATAGTGTGTTATTAGAAATCAGAGTAATAAGATAAAACTGAAAATGTAAAATCAAGTTAAACATTTACATTTATACCAGAGAGTCACATGGAAATCCCCTGGTTGTGTAGTATGACCAGCAGGGGCGGATCTAGGCCATATTTATTAGGGGGGCCAGCATATTTTCATTGGGGCACAAAAAGCAGGAAGCAAAAAAATGGGCAGTAGTTTATTATTCATAATATATTAATAGAGCTGCAGAACCAAAGAGCTACTTGTGACTTTCCATTTCATTTTGTTATAATAAAATTTCTGTCATTCGAATACAAAATTTGTATTTTGCTTGGAAATGTTAATTTTATTATCGAAAATAAAAAAATGAATTGCAATGGGTCAAAATTAATTTAATTCAATTAGTTGCTAAATAAATATCTACTTAAAAACAGTTTTTTAAATTTGAGGAATATTACATATTTTTGATCCATTTCAAAGAACAATTACTAGTTTTAATCAAATCAAAATTAGAAATGAAGTAAAACTGATAAATTCAGCTGGTACAAGATTAATATAATAATAATTTAACAAACAAATATTTACCAGATGAAAACTGATTCTGAATCAATATAACTTTACTTTCAAAATTACCTTAATTTTGAAATTATGATTAAAACAGAATTGCTAAGAAAAAAAAATTAAAATGGGACTAAGGGAGCTATGTCTGTTCTAGAACATATCATGATTAGATTTTTTTCTTTTTTTTTATATCTTCAGTACAGGGGCCATAACAGGGACCAGGACCAGATTCACAGGGGGACTGGCCCCTGTTAGGCTCCATGTAGAACCACCCATGATGAACAGCCAGATAATATTAAGGAATCTTATACATTTTTGCAGCAATAAATGTACCATGTGTGGGGGTAACCAGGTTGGGCAAACAGCAGCACTAAATGTGAAATATGCTTTTACGTAATGAGGAAGACCCAGTGCCTTCCTCACCAGGATTTAAGAACATTTTGAGATAACATGAAAGCTGAATATATAAACACCAAAATGGTTTAGTTTAATAATTGAACTTTATTGATCTCAGACTGGAGAAATGTATCTCTGCATTTAACCCATCCCCTTGGGGAGTAGCGGGCTCTCATTGTGTAGTACCCGGAGAACAATGTGGGGATACGGGTCTTGCCCAGACACCCACAGTGGCTGTGGGGATCAAACTGGGTACTTGCAACTTCCCAGAGCTCAGGTGCACTACTCTAACCACTAGGTCAGCACTTTGACACAGTAAACCCCTCATATTCTCTCATACAGCTCATTTAAGATGATTTATTTACATATTTTAATACACTGGTAAAAACAGACATCAAAGTTTCCAAAACACCCAGTGAGCATCCTTTTTTATCTTTAGAAAATTGCAGGGTACCATGCATTACCGCATATCGACCCCAAGATGGCAGTAAAAACACAGAGAAACAATGTAAAACAGGTTCTAAATTAGCAGGTAGTAAGTGGAATCCATTTATTAGGAGGTTGGACTTGATAATTCAGTGAGGGACACAAATTTACAGGACAATTCAGACAACTGACAGCCTGCGATTAGCACATGCTTTAAACTATATACCAGGGCAAGGAACGAGGAAAGGGGTGAGGATACGAAGAGAGGTCTGAGAAAGGGAGAGTGTGTTCTAGGGTGAAAGGGAAGTCTGATTCAGATCTATATAAATCTGTCTATCTATTACGAGGAGCTGAAAAGGTGCTAATGACACCTTTGAATTGTTGGACTGATAAAGACATCCAGTCATAAAATATTTAGGAATGCAAGCAGCTGCTTCACATGCATGGCTGCAAGGACACATTTAGCCAGTGGTAGCACCTATCACCTCATCTATGATCAACTAGCTGCTGACTTCTTTCCAGATCAGCCTCCTTTTTCTCTAAGTTAGAGGCCGCAGCCCTGCTTCCAGCTTCACGTGGCCTTAGGGGTAGGAAGGGAAGCCTAATGACAGGGCTATGCCAGCTAAAGGAAGCCTGCCAGAGCTGTCTGGCCAAGATTTGACACTCACACCTGGTTTCACCCAGAGAAAATATGCCGCCCTTCCAGAAGGAGACACTTTCTCTCACGCCTTACCTTCACCAATCCTTTCTTTACTTTGAAAGTTAGCGGATAAGGTCGGTCAAATTCTATTTTGGTTACTTTTTGTCTATATTTGTGTTACACAAATCCAATGGATTTTCTTGTAGATTTCTTGGCAGCCTTCTGGCTACATCTCTGTTAATATTTACACAACCAAAAGTTTCACTTGAGGGCTACATTTTTGCTTGGTTCTGGGGTCATCTTGTAAAAATGCTTTTAGCTTTCTAGTCAGGGGTCACTTGCAGAACTCGATCTTTCCGTCTGATCCGTGCTAAAAGGTAAAGGGTGAAAGGGGTCTTAAAGATAACAATTTGGTTTGCAGCATTTAAATTGGTTGCTTTATGATGTTAGGTCGCAATATCTGTCTTATTTTATTTTATTTTGCTCTATGGTATTTACAATCTTATTTTTCTTTCTTCTGTTAATGGTTGCTCTGCAAAAAATAATTTCCAACAAGGGAATAATAAAGTAATTCTGATTGTGAATACAATTAAATTGAATAATTGAAGGTTGACAATCAAGTCCATACTTAGTATTTGATAGTTTACAGATTCACATAGGCTACAGTTTTTAACTTAATTACAGGTGCTGGTCATAAAATTAGAATATCATGAAAAAGTAGATTGATTTCAGTAATTCCATTTAAAAAGTGAAACTTGTATATTATATTCATACATTACATACAAACTCATATATTTCAGATGTTTATTTTGTTTAATTTTGATGATTACAAATGACAACAAATGAAAATCTCAAATTCATCATATCAGAAAATTAGAATATTACTGAAGACCAATAAAAACAAAGGATTTATAGAAATGTTGGCCAACTGAAAAGTATGAACATGAAAAGTATGAGCATGTACAGCACTCAGTATTTAGTTGGGCCTCCTTTGGCCTGTATTACTGCAGCAATGCGGCGTGGCATGGAGTCGATCAGTCTGTGGCACTGCTCAGGTGTTATGATAGCCCAGGTTGCTCTAATAGTGGCTTTTAGCTCTTCTGAATTGTTGGGTCTGGTGTATTGCATCTTCTTCTTCACAATACCCCATAGATTTTCTATGGGGTTAAGGTCAGGAGAGTTTGCTGGCCAATTAAGAACAGGGATACCATGGTCCTTCAACCAGGTACTGGTAGCTTTGGCACTGTGTGCAGGTGCCAAGTCCTGTTGGAAAATGAAATCTGCATCTCCAAAAAGTTGGTCAGCTGCAGGAAGCATGAAGTGCTCTAAAACTTCCTGGTATGTGGCTGCGTTGACCCTGGACCTCAGAAAACACAATGGACCAACACCAGCAGATGACATGGCACCCCAAACCATCACTGACTGTGGAAACTTTACACTGGACTTCAAGCAACGTGGATGAAGTGCCTCTCTTCTTTTCCTCCAGACTCTGGGACCTTGATTTCCAAAGGAAATGCAAAATTTACTTTCATCAGAGAACATGACTTTGGACCACTCACCAGCAGTCCAGTCCTGTTTCTCTTTAGCCCAGGCAAGACGCTTCTGACGCTGTCTGTGGTTCAAGAGTGGCTTGACACAAGGAATGCGACAGCAGAAACCCATGTCTTTCATACGTCTGTGTGTGGTGGTTCTTGAAGCACTCACTCCAGCTGCAGTCCACTCTTTGTGAATCTCCCCCACATTTTTGAATGGGTTTTGTTTCACAATCCTCTCCAGGGTGCGGTTATCTCTCTTGCTTGTACACTTTTTTCGACCACATCTTTTCCTTCCCTTCGCCTCTCTATTAATGTGCTTGGACACTGAGCTCTGTGAACAGCCAGCCTCTTTAGCGATGACCTTTTGTGTCTTGCCCTCCTTGTGCAAGGTGTCGATGGTCGTCTTTTGGACAACTGTCAAGTCAGCAGTCTTCCCCATGATTGTGTAGCCTATAGAACTAGACTGAAAGACCATTTAAAGGCTTTTGCAGGTGGTTTGAGTTAATTAGCTGATTAGAGTGTGGCACCAGGGGCCATCAATTTTGAACCTTTTCACAATATTCTAATTTTCTGATATGATGAATTTGAGATTTTCATTTGTTGTCATTTGTAATCATCAAAATTAAACAAAATAAACATCTGAAATATATGAGTTTGTATGTAATGTATGAATATAATATACAAGTTTCACTTTTTAAATGGAATTACTGAAATCAATCTACTTTTTCATGATATTCTAATTTTATGACCAGCACCTGTATATTTGGGCTGATTCACAGGCTCCTCAGTAGTGCAGTTGAAAGCACTAATACCCTGCGGCAAGAAGGTTCTGGGTTTGATTCCTGGCCAGGGGTCTTTCTGCATGAAGTTAGCATGTTCTCCCTGTGCAGGTGTGGGTTCTCTCTGGGTACTCCAGCTTCCTCCCACAGTCCAAAAACATGACTGTTGAGATTAATTGGCTTCTCTAAATTCCCTGTGTGAATAGTTGTTAGCCCCGTTTGTCTCTGTGTTGCCCTGTGATAGACTGGTGACCTGTCCAGGGTGTACCCCTCCTCTCACTTGTAGACAGCGGGAAATAGGCACCAGCCCCACTTGTAATCCCAGCATGGATAAGCATGAAAATTGATGGATGAACTAATTCACCAAAAATATGAAATGACACACTAAATTAAGCCCTTTATTTCCCCCAATGTTATCTTTTAGACAATGGAAGATGGTGTAAAATAACCAAACTCTCACCTTTGTTAAAAAAACAAATTCTTCGGTCCTTAACATGGAAATACTGACTTATGAAGTAAATTGGGGCAATTATTTAGCTGGACAAAGTAGAATACTTACTAAAGTATCAAGGACATTAGGTTAGTTAAGACGGTTCACTGGAGAATTACTTCAGCACCTCCATTATTTTGCTTCCTAAACCCTGTAAGATTGTGCCACCCTTTGCCCAACAACTTAAACTAAACAAAAGTGATGTCAGGCAGCCTTAATGTTGGATCATTGTAGAGGAACTTCTACTGTCTTCTTTAAACAATTGGCAACAACTCAGTCTCATTGAAGTCGATTTGATCCTTTTCAAGATGCCAAAAAGGGGAAAAAAGACGTCAAAGCATATCTATCAGGGTTATATGTAGACTGTGACTAGACCTACCATCTTGTCTAATACCGTCTTTTTCTTTAGCTTTTTGAAAGGTGGTATTCTCTTTATTAATGTTTTACTCCTAAAACCTCAGGCTCTAATCCACCTTTAAGACTTTTTGCTGAACAGCAGAATTCCCTTTTTATTTTTTCAGTGATTACAAGTTGACCACAATTTGGTGCTGAAACCCCAGTCGCTCCAGATCATTACACTGCCACCACTGTGTTTGGCTGTTTATGTGATATTGAGCCTACAAAATATCTTTCCCAAAACAAAATATCTTCAGCAAAAACCTTGTCCTCAAGAAGGGAGATAGGTCTGTGTTAAGTCAGCTGCGTTTATAACCTGGAACTCTCCAGGAAAGGCCACCTGTCATCAGTTTCAAAATAACCCAAAACTAATACAGATGAAAGAATTTGGCTTTTACAATACTTTTTCAAAGCTGAAACAAATATAGATTATTTTCAATTGTTTTTAAATAGTGCCAATTCGCTCGAGTTTGGCTTGATTTGTGAACATTTACTACCAAAGGAAATACTATACCAGCGACCCTTTCCAGGTAGAGGCACTACAGGTATTCTACACATATTTAGAAATGTTAAAATGTCATACTTATTTAGAATTTTTTGCAACACTGGTTTCTGTTTTAGTTTGCCATGCTTTTCAATAGTCAAGTCCTGTGTTCTATTGTCTATATATGGTTTAAACTACGGCTGAAACAATCGGATTAATCGTGATTAATCGATTATTGAAATAACCGTCAACTAATTTAATAATTTGATTAATGGTTAACTGGAGTATAGAGACTGTAAAACATGCTGTTACAGTAGCTGACAGAGCAACCCACTTAAGAGCAGTAATTGTACCAAAACTGTAAAATAAAATACATAAACATTTTGCAGTATTTCTTTTTAAGATAAAAAAAAAAAAACTTTTGGTCCGTCAATATGCTTTATCCAGAACTCCTAAAGTAGAACAGTTTGAGTTTCACCTGGTTTAATTTTGTACAAAATGTTCTTCAAGGAACCTTAGGCTATCTGATTATTAATCGATTAATCTAAAAATAATTGACAGATTAATCGATTTGCAAAATAATGGTTAGTTGCAGCCCTACTTTAAACATACCTTGGCTAATTGAATTTTAATTGAGCATTTTACGACTGATTCTGTGAGTGATCTGTCTCTCTGATAACCGACTGCATCTGTCTCATACCCTGACCAGTTAGCATCCCTGTCTGTTTTCATGCAAGCCGGTGGAGTTTCTGCCCTCCTCTTCCAGACCTGCCATCCACATCCCCTCCCACCTGACTGGTCAGTTTATAGGCCTAAATCCCTTTCAACACAAAGGTCACAATGGGACCCATTCTAGCCAGCTAAGCTTCCTAGACTTACAGCTCCCATCAAGCCTAGCTCACTTCCTGATAGAGGAGAGTGCTTGGACAGACAAATTCTAGTCACCATGTGTGTGAAAACCAGTAAATGTCCATGTGCGTGTGAGTTGTCCATGAATACACATTCACACAGAGATGAACACACACCCTGAGGGGTTTTCATCGCGTGGTATTGTTCTGCAGGTTGGAGGGTGCCAAGAGGAAGATTTTAGTTGTCACACCGAATGCTCTCTTGGGGAGGATGATGTGCAAAACATGGTGGGATGGCTTGATAAAAGTCCCCGGTCTTTGGGTGCATGTTTAATGAGCAGAGGACACCGAAAACTAGGTAGAGTCCGAGCCAAATAAAACTGTCACACAAATAAAACTCTCACCCAAAAATCAATAGAAATCAATCTTCATCCTTAATAAAAGCGAAAAAGAAAAACATACTTTGAATCTGTTTGAAAAAGAAACAGGTGCAGCTCTAACCCAAAAATCTGCCTTTCCCACTTAATTTGTCTGCAGACACACTAAAGAGAGGAAGAGGTAAATCAACTGAGGGTGGGAATGTTTAGGTTGGGTAGATTTGTTGTTCTATTCTGATCACACAGTGAACCCAAACACATCTTGTATACTCACATCTTTTTCGTGTTTTGTGATGAAACACTAATCAAAGATGACGCAGAACTGGAAAATCACCTTTTTATCCATGTGGGGGGTAAAACTGTATGATGGTTGTCTATTTATATTTTAGAGCTCGTGTTTTTTTCTAAGCTGAGGGGTTAGGAGTTTCCCTTGAGAGCGATCGACCGACCTGCCCCTTTCACACATACCTAAATCTTAAGATTTTGATAAACCTTGAGACTGAAGTAAACAACTCCAGCAGTCTAAACATTTCCGGTTGCACATTTTGGTTGGCTAGGATGATCACTGAGTGAGGTACAAACTCTTCAAATTCGCTGATTTGGTTTCCAACCTACATGTTTATAAACATCCAGAAATATCAGTACTTTTATTGTAAACAAATTAGATAGACATCAAATAAAAAAAAAGACTTATATTTAACTTGTTTGAGAGGGGAAAACCTAATTTTATGGAAGTATATCTCTATGCTGATGATGTGCTTTTTTTCTTTTAGGAGACTAATAACCACAGAATAGCATTTCATTTAGAATGAAAATGTTTGTCATAAAGCTATAATTTTCTCCTGTCTTCAATCTTTAGCAGCCTGATAGGGATTTAAGCATATTTATATTGCATCTTGGTAGAGCTTAGCATAAGTTAGTATCAGCAAATAAGTGAACTTCGGGATGCCACAAGTCTTCTCAACTTAATCAAAGATGGAGAAAATGTTCCTTGCTAGCACTAGAAACCATAGAAAAGAGTTTTCTAACTTTATCATTTAAAAGTTGTTTAGTTTTAAAGTTCAATGTATCTTAATACATAGAAAATACATAAAAAACCCCAAATGAGATTAAAAGTATTGCTTTTTTTCCTGAAATATATATAACAACTTAATTTTACTTTTGTATGATGCAATAGTTAAGCTATCTGCCTTATTCTTGGAGTGGTTTTATCTACAGTAATCCATTTTACTTTGGTAAATAATTCAATGTAATAAGCTGCCTTATTTAAATGCAACTGGTTCTACAGTATATCTAAATCTGTTATTTCTTTAAAAAAAAAATAAGTATTAGTATTAGTAGCATTGTCCATGTCTGTGCCTTTGTTCACACTATATCAACCTGTAGCTTCAGCAAGTTTTGAAAGAACAACTATCTAATTAATATTGGCTTATTATTTCTATGAAAGATTTAATTTGTTTCATTGTAAACAGGATAATAAATTAATACAAATAAGATGTTTAAACTGGAGGCAACAATTAAAACACCTGCATAAATTCTTTGATCAAATAGCATAAAATCTCATAAGGGAAAAAACCTCGACTTCACAGTGTGCTAGGGTTAAAGCCAACCACTAGATACATAAGATCAGTTTCAAAATACATAATACTGAGAGTAGATCATATTCAACTCACAAACAGATCCTTACTGTACAGCACTCAACGCAGTGTTAATAACTTCTAAGCGTTTTAAAAGTATAGAAAATCATGACCTATTTTTACGTTATATCGCGCCACTATAGTCCTTCATCATGTGACATTTCTTTGCTTCAATATTTTCCTTCCTGTCTGCTCCATCAGAGAGCTATCCACCACTCCTAACCCCTTCTGGTTGTAATGATGGCTGCCATTAAACCAACAACCCGTTCTCTCCTTTCATCCAGGTGCTTTCCCTGACAGTAAAATCCCATTTAGTAGTCATCGCCAGGGGATTGGCGCCGGCGATGATGTCATAAAGTTGCAGTGTTTTCTCAGCTGTTGGTCAGTAGCAGAGCAAGAAGAACAGCAAAGGGTGGAAATCAAATTATGGCACTTCCTTGGATGTTATTTTTTCATTTGAATCCAGACTGCATCCTTAGCAAGAAATATTTCAACAAATTTAATCTTAACAAAAAAAAAAAAAAACACAAAAAAGGAAAATAAAATATGTATGGTATGTTAAAAACCTGATATGGTATTACTTGAGTTTAGAAATTTCATTGAACTTCTTTAAATGGTACTGTAACATCTTAACGTTGATGTTATTGGCCTCCCTGGAAATCCGCCTGAGGTGATCAGTGAGTCCAAACAGCAGAAGTAATTGGCATGTTTGGCTCTTTAAAACATTTAAGACTTCCATCATTACTTTCCAGATGTTCCTCTTCAAGTAACTCAGATATTTAAAAGGCTTAAAAATTACTTGCTACATCAGAATGCATTTCAGTTAATTATGAAAAAGTTCTAATGTTGTATATAGTGGAATTTATTCTAAGAGTTTATCTGTGTGTGTTCTGATGTAATATTCCCAGAAAATGAGAATGAGAGTTAGAATAAAATGTTAGAAAATAAATAGATCTATTGAAATACATTTCCCTATACTGTGCAAATCATACACTGATTTGGGCAGGGCTTATTTGGGATTGATTAAGAATTTTTGACCTGTGATGAGCTTCAATTGAATTAAATCTGACACTTTTTCCTTCCACCCCCGTTAACTTTTGCTAGCTCTGTGAACTCTTGACCATATGCAAGGTACTTTCTGTCTGAACTTTAAGACATCATCTATAAAAACTATGTCACGTAAGGGTGAAGATTTGAGATACATAAGTAATAAAGCCATAACTGTGGGAAATCCGAAAGGAAAGAAAGTAGCGGCATTCTTTAATGAATGCTATTGCAACACCTTACAGTACATAGATCAAATACATTTTCTGTTATTAAACAGTTTTCCAGGTGGAGAACAATATTTAAGCTGTTTACAAATGAGTTAAAGAACTGAAGAGAACTGCAGGAAGTCAGTTGAACTTTCTGTTTGGTCTGAGCGGAGAAGGCACACTGATCAGGAAGGACTTGGTTGATTACAACTGATGACTGATTGATTTGCTTACTTAATGGATGAAGGGGAGGTTGCTATGGACCTATAGGGGTTTGATTCTGCAAGTTTTGCACATTCTACGAAGTCAATGTGAGTGAGATCCTAGATTGTTGGTATGTGCAAGAGACGTTGTGCTTGAGAGCAGGGAAGGGAGGTGATGAAGACTAACTGCTGCACACAGGTAAGACCTTTTCCATGAAGATCGGAGACTAAATGAGGTTGACTGGTTGTCAGGAACATTAAAAGAGTCCCCAGGAAAGAGGTTCACAAAAAAATAAATTTCAAGAAGAAAGATATTACTGGTTTTGGCCAGACTACCATCAGGGGTAATCATCCCTTGAAGAGAGATGATCCTTCACCTCCTTATATACATGCTTGTCATCTGGATTGAGAAATGTTCTCAGGGGTGCAGCTACACAGGAACGTCCAGCCAACAGCAAAGATCCTCTGTTTACCAGGAAGCTCACCTGAATTCAAAATCCTCCTTCTCACATATAAAGCCTTAAATGGCCAAGCTCCATCTTACATCAGAGATATGATTGTTCCTTATGTTCCTAACAGAGCACTTCCACAGGTTTTCTAGTGGTTCCCAGTGGTTCTAAAAGTAGAATGGGAGGCAGATCTTTTAGTTATCAGGCTCCTCTCCTGTGGCAGAAAGCTTTGAATGAATTTGACTGTATGATCTGGTTAAATTGTAAAGTGCCTTGAGATAATGTGTTGTGAACTGGCACTATATGAATAAACTGAACTGAAATGACTTACAACAGAAAACAGCAAAACCCCAGATATCCTGACAGTTCAGTGATCAATCCATCTTTCCATTTATCCAAGTTAGGCTGAGTTTGAGAATAGCCTGCTGCTGATGTGAATGTTTTCTTGTTTGCTGCGTTTGAGTGTCTATGGACAGCATTGAACTATTTTCATCAATAGATAAGGCATAATGCCTATGCAGATTCCCTGGACCCATTTAAACTACATATCTTTTTGATCTACCACACATACACACAACATCAACGGAAACAGTTTTTATTTAAAAGCAATAAACAGTAAAATTTTTAATAGGAACTTTCGGGGTTTATTCTACAGAAACTGGCCTGCAGGGCAGGCCACCTCTGCTGCCGAGAGAAAACAAAAACCTTGTAAATGTTTGTTTGACAAGGTGTTAACGATCTGTCTATGAGCATGTGTTGTGGAAAACTGAATAAATAACCTTGTAAAAATGTTCACCAGAATCCTAAAAAGCAATAAAGTCTTTAATGATTGGTTCTTGATCGGTTTTGATTGTTAGATCATCTAGCTGTCTGGTTTCTGAAGAAATAACAGAGGCAGAGAGATTTTTTTTTTTTTATGTTCCCGATAATTTGATTTTCTTCTTCTGAATTAAAGGTAAACTTCATAGACTGGTTTTAAAAATAAAAACGCAATCAATGAATAGGTTATCTTTTCGCTTTTGTTCAGGCTATATCTCTAAAAGTAGGTTAAATCCTCTCTGTAGCTGCTTAATGTGTTATTGGAAATATTTTTGCTTTACTCTACATCAAATGTTGGTTACATTTTATCTGTTGCTCTACAGTTTTTTGTAGGTTATGTTTTGGATATAATAGCTTACCTTTTGTAGGTATTAGCCATCTGATTTAAAGCTTGATTGACCTGTCTTGTTACATGGACATTTAATAATACTATTTTCTAATTTATCTAAAGAGTGTATACAAATGCCTATGAACATATACCTGGTTAAAATATTACTGGCCGCTGGTAAAAAAAAACACCCAAAAAAACCCATCGAAATGGGGGAAAGCAGACCACCCTGTCCTGGATGAATGGATACGGATAGAATCCAAATTATGAAAATTTTCATATGCATTTGCTTGCTATAAATGTATCATGTTGTTCCAGCTAATTGTGAAGGAACATAAAAATATATAAATAAAATCATTTAAAAAGAGAATACTTTTTTTGTATTTCATTTTTTATATTTAACTTATGATAAAAAAAAAAGCATCACATCAGTAATGTATTTCCTTTTGAAAAATCAGTGATCCAAACATTTTGGAAAATAATTATTATTTTTTTTTGCCTGAAAAGGCCTCCTAACCATCACCCTAATCATTAGATTTCCATCCATCCATCCATCCATCCATCCATCCATCCATCCATCCATCCATCCATCCATCCATCCATCCATCCATCCATCCATCCATCCATCCATCCATCCATCCATCCATCCATCCATCCATCCATCCATCCATCCATAAAAACCACGCAGATTAAAAACCGACTATGTGCATTAAAATCTAACATGTTTCAAAAAATTAAGTCCCCATGACAAGAGAGCAGAGCCAGATTTAAAGCAACCTCCAATTACCATATTTCAATGTGGAAAAATTGACAAAAAAACAGACCTCTGTAATTATAAGTTCCCAAAGGGGCCATGTGAGGGAGACATAGTGCATACATCAAGAGGGATGAGTACTACTCCTTCTTTCAAACTACACTTCTGTCAGTTAGTTCTATATTTCCCTACAGATAGAAAAGAGATTTTATAGTTAGTCATTTAACACACTGAGGTGTGCTTTGTAGCGTTAGCTCTAACTTTTGACCTGTGATGGTCTAAAAACTGTGTTTTGGCACTGGGGAGGAGGTGCAGCTATGACTAAGCGGTTTGTTTCTATCTAAATAAGAAGATCGGTGTCTACAATGAAGTTCAAAGCTTTTGGTTCAGCTCGAACTAAAACACAGGACAGGATTTGTTTAGGGGCCTCTACAAAAACAGCTGCTTTACCTTTGTTACTCTATCGTTTGCGTGAGAGCCTGTTCAGATTAAACCTAAACATATCCCCCCTAAACATACTTCAACCGTGTAGAGCTCCAGTATCAAAAAGGAGAGAACTCTTGATAAAATGCCATAAGGGGGGCAACCAGTGTGTTCGTGTGTTGGATAAAATGCTTGAGTGACACCCTACTGTTGATAAAACTGTCCTGTCCCCTCAAACTGTCTGGTCTGTAGGTATAACAGCTTACACGCAGGAAAGATGCACACCTCTATGGGTTGGTACAAAAGTTCAAATTTCAAACAAACTCAAATATCACTAAAGCAATGCATCATAGGGGAGATAAAAAAGACAAGAGTGGCTCAACATGCTGTATATGTAAGATCAAAGTCAGCATTTATGTATGTTATAGCGTCCCACTGCTTCTTTTGTTGATTATCTGTGTGTAATCTACGTTTTGGGTGCATGTAAGTGGTTGGGTGTAAAAGAAAACCTTCCCGTTTTATTGCTGGTTCTAGTTCGCTGTCCTCCAGCCCATCACTGCGGTTTCTTTAATACTGCTAGGGTTTTCTGTGCTCACAGCACCAGAATGGAACACAGAAGACTTGATCTTGCTGTATTCCTTAATTGATTAATTGTCAGAGGTACAAGGGTTCAATCAGTGATAACTGTGGTGTGCATCAAGGTCTTGAGTGGACAGGATCGACAGCTGGAATAAATGTCCAGATAATCACTTGATTAGTATTTTTAAGTAAAGCATAATGTTGAGTGAGAGGTAGATAAAGCTATATTGTTTAATCAAACTGTAACCCAAAAAGTGGCTGCAAACACCAAAAACATTTTCAGAAGACAAAAACATTTTCAGCCAAGCAAATGAAAAATTATCTTGTTAGTTTTGGAAGCGAAGGAAACAACATTTTAGGAAATCAAGAGAGTCATCTATTCCTTTATTTTAAAAAGAATATTTAAAAAAAAATATTGGGTTTGGACTGTTTTCTGGAAAACAAATAAAACCGTTATCAGTTAGAAAAGCAGAAATAACTAAGGTGAATTGTGACCAACGTGAATTTCTTCCAATAATTGTCAGGATCTTGGCACTGATGACGGAGTTATTGGTTTATTCTATCAACCCTCCTAGATCTGCCTAGTTTTCATTATCACTCATCAGATCCACCTGTCCCAATTCATATTTAAACAGCTTGGTCCCAGCCATCAGTGCCAGATTATTCAAGCCGTATTTGAGAGTTCTGAAGCGTATCCAGTTTGTTACTCTGATTGCCTGATCCTGACTAGTTTCTTCTCACGGACCTCTTAGCCTGCCGGCCCCATTCTGATCTGTTTGCCTGACCTGTCTTCGGAGTACCTGCTGGATTCTGCCTGCTTAAGACCTTGGATTTGTCTCCCGATCCCGGCTTGCTTTTCCCCATGGTACCTCTTCGGATCTTTGATCTTCTGGCCTGGACTTCTGCTTCCTCATTGACACCAGTTTTGCCTTCTCCTTCTCGAAACTTCTGCTCTTCCTCACTGTTCCTTTTTTTCACTCCTTCCTCTGGGCTCAGACTGACCTTAATAACCAGGTTAGTGACTCACACGCTTGTTCTCGTCCTCTGTCGGAGTTAGGTGGTCACTAACCTGTGTTTTCCCCTCTACATAAATTATTATTTATAAATCACCTTAGTTTTTCTGCCTGAATTCTGGGTCCAACGTTCTGAGTCCTGACACTTAAAGGCAGGAATGAGACGGTTTAGATATCAGATCTTGATGGCTATTAATTTAATGACTATATATTCTGGAAATTTGACATAGGTGCCTATCAATCTAATGTTCAAACCATATTCAGCAACTTTAAGATATGTCCCTGTTGTAAAACGCCCCAGTAGAAGTGGCAGATTTTTCCCCCCAGCATACAGTCAAGATCTGCAGAGTGCTGTAAAGACAAAACTATTTGACCAAGGTGTGATGGTGAGGGAAAACAGCAGGCACTTGGGTTTGGGAAACCCCACTCTAAGCCAAAACTGGATAGTTTACATACACCATCAAGGGATATATTGATGAAACAGTTTGGGCAGCCCCATTAGATCCCCCATAAGAGGCAAGTTGGTTGTTTCATACTATTTATGCATCATGTTTTATCTAAAGTTTTATAAGTAGCTGCCCCAAAAGTAAAAAAAATATATATTTTTTTAGACACTAGATAATAATTCCTTCTTAACATTTTTCTTTGAATCTAGTGAAGGTAGATAGTTGATAGGAAGTATAAAATAGTGACCATTTTGAAGGCCAGAAATAGAACCAACAAGTCCTGTTTTGAAAGTCTTTTTTATTGTTTCTAAATTGTTCACTAAAAAATATAGCTCTGAAATACGGTTAAACATCAAGAATTTCCAGATTTGTTGTGAGTTGTTTTACGATTGTAAAGAAGGAAATACTGTCCATTCTTTGCTTCGTTGAAGCTGCCAGTTGTGGTTTTGAAAACACATTTTTAGGAGTCAAAAAAACATCTTCCCCAGCAGCTCCTACTCTACCTTCATTCCTAGGCCTACATTTTTGAATAGAGTTTAAACACAAACAATTGGGTCAGTGTCACCTTATCTCCTCTCCCCTTGGCCACTTTGACACAAAAGGCATGCTGCCAGCATGTCCCCTCTCCTTTTAACCTTCCCTAAGAAACTTTTTCTTCTTCTGCTTTTTTCCCCCCATTCTACCTGCTTCAGGATTAAAGTAAAGGAATTCGGGGATGGAAAGATGGGGTCTTTCATCACGAGGCCCTTAGAGGGGCATTCATCCCTTGTTTCTTGTGTTCTCATTCCACTGAGACACACATCCACTATCACTTTACCTGAGCCTAATTTTAGAAGGTGCAGGCCGTCCACTTCCCCGTCTGTTCAGCCTGTATTCCACGTCCCCTTTTGTTGTCTGGCTGCATGTGATGGCGACTTACATTTTTGTCTGCTGGCCTGCTTCTTGCTCAGCTGTGGCTCAGTTTAGAAGCGATCACAGCATTAACTTAAAGACATATTGAGATGCGTATACTATATCTAGAAAAGATTAAAAACATTTAAGTTGTTTTTCTTTTGGACAAACTTTCCTTTTTCAAGTTTAGACTTTTATTTTTTTCTGGAACGCATTTTCTTTTCAGGCTAAAAGTATTTTTGTTTCCAACAAACTTTTTTCTTACAGGTGTTAATTCTTATCAGACAAAATTTGTTTTTAAGGGCATTTGTTTTTTCTTCTTTTAACTACTCCGTAAACAGTAAATAGTATGTAGTATATATATATATATATATATATATATATATAGTTGCAAACTCTATTATTTTTCTTCTTTTTTTTTAAATACTTTATGCCCCAATTTAGCTGCAGAAAGAAGTCCCATGAACCAAAAAGAGACAAGCCCCAAGAATTCGAGTTAAATGTAACAAATTAAGCTATGTTATTCATATTCTTTTTAGTTACACAGTTTTTCATCGGTAGAAATAAAACATGTGAGAGACGCCCGTTGCCCTTAGTCACTGTTAAAAATTAACACAGCAAGCCAAATTGGTAATGTGTATCAAACATAATACTGCAGTGTGAGTAACAAACCCATTTTGGGTCGGTCTGGAACGGTTGAAGCAGGACATGATTAATTCTCATGTGTTGGTGAACACACAAGACTGAGAGAATTCAGCTTGCTGGGAAGGTTAGTTAAATATGGTTGATCTAAATATGTCAAGAAATTACCAAAAACAGATTTCCAACGTAGGTTTTGCACTATTATAATTAGAGCCATAAATAAACATGTTAACCCAATTCTAACTGTGACAAACACTGCTGGATGGAGACCAAGAACAAAAAAAACATCTTAAGTGTACTGGGTCACTTATCTAATATGTTGTCGTCTCTAAATAACAGTGCGCACACTTGTAATTTTCTCAGTCTTGTTAGGATGTGATAATGATACCAAACACCCGGCATGGAAACATCCAAAAACATAGTATGATTCATTTGGATACCTGATTCGTACACTGAAGTCATTAATGTTTGGGTTTAGTCAATAGGTGAACCGTTATTATAAACTGCTTATTTTTTATGGTTTTGCTATCCGTTTATTTAACACAAGCTATTTACGCAGGCTGTATCAAACACATAGTCTATTACATAAAAAAATAGGATAGTTCCATAGTCAATTAGAGTTAACTTTTGAATAGAATACGACTTGAGACTCGAATGAGACAAAAACAGCTTTTCCCCAAGTGGAAGAGACAGATTTGTTACTACTGTAGTGGAGTATGCAAAAGTAGTGGACTTTTGCCTGCTGCTACTGAGCTCTGTGCAAAACTCCACTACTACCTGAAGTTAAGGCAGCTCATTTGTTTTCTGTTTTTTTCTACTGGATGAACTGATTAATCCAGGTGTGCCTGATCTCAGTATGTAACGGCCAGAAAACGGAAGACCCAGAATACAACAAGAAACATTAAAACAGTTTATAAGAATATGAAACTGCAGCTAGGTGAGAGGGATTCACCAGAGTTTATCCCTAACTTCTGGAAGGAGATTGGACCCTTGACTGACCAGACAGAAACAGAGGGCAATGATTCTAGCATTGAATTCTGCTTCACTAACTTCCTCGTTTTTGGGGATAATTTTTGCGAGTTTCTGAAGAAGCTGCTTGGCGTGTGACGTCACTGGTGAAGCCCTGAGGATTCCTGAATCCATCCAGGTAGCTTTGAAGGAATTCTTTTTTGACAGTTACTTATTGTTCCAGGAGAATACACAGGGTCAGCTCCGTGAGAGCAGAGACAGGCAGAATGATCAAAGGGGACAAACCAGAACATGGAATCCAAGAGGGTCAGAGCCAGATGATCCGAGATCCAAATACAATCCAGAAGGGAATCAGAGAGCCGGCCCATACTCAGAACCAGTTGATCCAAGAACCAGAGACATCCAGGGGACAATCCGGGGGCGATGTCAGGGCACAGAAAAGTGAATCTGTTGGATAATGTCTCCCACCCCATGCATCAAGCTGTTGCTGAACTGGAGAGCTCCTTCAGTGACAGGATGCTTCACCCTAAATTGACCAGGGAGTGTTATCACAGATCCTTCCTCCTAGCAGCTGTAAGACTCTATAACCATCACTGTTCCCAACAACCTCAGTAAGTTGTTACTGTCTTGGTTGCTTATATAATATGTTGCAGTCATTTTGGCACATCTCTTGTGTTGCTGCTATTTTTTCACATCCATTACTGCAAAAATGTCCCCAGGTGTATATTGAATATTTATTCTCCAAAACCATAATATTTATATTGTAAAAAAAAAATAAAACTGTACAGTACAGTATTTTATATGTTTACTTTCTTAACTCTGTCAGTTATTCTGCTATTTTTATATAATTTTCTATGTGGCTATAACCTTTTGCTGCTGCTGTAACACCCCAATTTCCTCATTGTGGGACAATAAAGGTATTTTCTATTCTCCTATTCTACATAACACAGGACAAACATTATTTTTCGTCTAGGGAGAGTATGATAACATGTATACTAGTGTTTCTTTAGGTTATGGGGTTAGGATAAATATTTGTAAGCCTTGGTTTTTACTTTTCAGTTCATGGAAAATGTCTGCAAGTTCCTACCAGCCTCCTACCAGCCTCCACCATCAACTCTCGATCTAAATCACAGTGGGTTGGATCAAACTACAATATTTGACAAGTTGGGAGACAGAATGCATTGAAGCTAATGTTCTTTTCTCAGTTGAAGTCAGTGTTGATTAAAATATACATACATAGATATTCAAACTTATATTATTAATTTAACTCAGCCACGAAATTGATGAAATTGATGTGAGATTTTCTATATCTTTATGATATGATCTATGAAAGCTCATTCAATAAATTCCTCCACTTTGACTGAATTAAAATAATTCAGAAAAAAAAGAGTTTGCCAGTATCCTATTTTTATTTTTACTGATTCGTATTTTTGAACCTGCATTTAGTTATTACTCAGGTTTCCTATTTTAAGATTAACATTTGTTTTATGATCTGAATCATTAAAATATGACCAAAATAAGCACAAGATAAAAGAAGAAATCTGTAAGGGCGAAAAAAAATTTTCGTAGCAGGGTATGTAGATGACCTAGTGTGTTAGCTGTCATCCTCTGGACTGCTAAGCACTACAAAGGCTGATCGGTAAAACAAATTACCTCCATTAAACAGCCAGTCTTCCAGAATCTCTGCAGACATCTCAGCAGAGCAAACACACTGATGAGTTTTTCTAACCCCTGCCTTGAAAGTCAAAGGCCTGTATTATTTATCCAGAAAGAAGCTGACTGTTTCCCATATTTTTAGTCCTAAGGCTTTACTAAAGGACACTAACAACCATAAAACCTGAAGTTAAGGAGCAGTCAAATTCTTATAAGGCACTAACAAAAAGATTAAAGTTCCCCCTCAGGGATAAACAAAACATCACTAAAATCCTATGTGACAGCATTTGTATTATGTCAGTTAGCCTGTCAAACATCGACACATCTCAAAATTCAGCAGATGTTGTTATGAGAGTGCTTAGATGTCCTGCAGGTACATATCTTGCATGATATGAGACACACCATGATGCTGAATGTCTAAAGATTTACCACAGAGGAATCAATTAACTTTGATCCAAAGACTATTTGGAATGCATAAAAAAAGGCCATTCTAATAAATGTCATCCCATGCTCTGATCCAGAGGAATTGTCATTGCTTCGCAGGTTCCAAAGGAACATGAAGGCACAATATGGTTTCTATTTAACTTTTCTTAAGTACTTCATTTTCAGTGATTTTTTATTTAGTTGGAGGGATTTATCTGTTCAATCCTAACCCTAACACTTGTTTAATATCAAAACTGTACGGAGGGCAAACACAAAGCCCAATAGATAGTCTTTTATTTGACTTTTGTAAGGTACTGATCCCCCTTCAAACCGTCTTGAATATAAATCAACAATACTGAGCTTTTGTTGACTTAGAACCTGTGTGACACTGAGACCTTAACCCTTTCCTAGCTGCAGACTTCAACAGTGTTTACAGCCATGATTAGGGACACACCTACCTTCTCCATGGTCCAACTACAAAAGTAAAACTGAAAAGAGACAAATAAGCACCTTACCCTTAAGGGGACTCCAAACAATCACAGTCAAAGAATGTAATGTAGCTGTGGCTGTGTCATTTAGGCCCAACAGGAGGCCTGAACAGAGTCAGCTACAGTTACCTGATCATTTACCTACAGGTACCTGAGTGTAATGGGCCGCTCGTCACTATGTTATTTAGCTAAAATGGTGCTCATAGGCAGGCAGTAAGTGTAGGTTTCTGTGTCAGACAGTAATTGTTGTTTAGATGCTACCTAAAAGGGGGGGGGGGGTGGGCAAGCAACAGTGTGAAGCTTACACGTAGTCTGGTTTTAGTCTGCTTTTAGAAGTCGATATAAATATAATACTCCTTGTAATTTTGAAACATGTCCCCTTTTTTAACATGGTTTTTCAGCTATCTCCCAAGCTGAGGAACAAAACACTTATTTTTGGCTGCATTTCATGTTTTACATATAGGTAGAAGATCGGAAAAGGAGGACAAATATTTACTCTGTTTTGGTTGTATGTATTATTTTGATCAAATTCGATATACAAAAAAATGAAGCATAAAAAAGTTCAGTCCAGTTCAGTTCAGACGTGAAGTTTTTTAGAAGACGTTGCACGTCCAGTTGTCTGGACTGAACTTTTTCAAGCTTGACCATGACCTGGTTGACTGAGAATCTTCACAGATAAACAAAAAAGGAAGTATTGACCAAATGGCTTAATCTCTTTGTTACATGATTATGATCTTAGCAGCCTGGGAGGTAAAAGCCATGGTCAGAAAGTACTGTAGGTTCAACAATATATGGTTGAACAAAAGGGATAAAGCTATTTCTATTAAGCAAAGAAGTTGGTCTTTGACAGGCCCAGACATTTGCATAATAGAAGGAATAATAAGATGGTTAAGTAGAATATTTCTATGGCAAAATCTCAATTTAATTAACATTTACTCTTAAAAATCCTTGTCAAAGAGGATTAATTGCTCTATCTATAAATAACTGAAGATCTTTACGCTATGACAGCAACCAGCCTTTGTCATGTCTCCACTGGTGTGTCAACATTCATCTTTTTGATGAACTCAAAGCCTGTAGTCGTGAGTTATTCCTGCCATTTCTCTGACCTTACCCCATATTTACCCTGACAACTCTCAATGTCTCCTCAGGTGTCTGTGACAAAGCCTTCATCCGTTCATCTAAACAAGACCTCCCTCTTATTAAAAAACTATCTGATTAATGTTACTCTTCTAGTGTCTGACTTTCTTTCTGGCTCATTTACTAGAAAAAACTAGTGGTTTTGTTTAACTGTACATTTTTTGCTTTACTTTGACTTTATTCCTACATCTCTGATGAACACTGGGGAGTTCTCCACCATTCTGTAGCCTTAGAGACTCTGTAGGACAGGGGTGTCATCTCATCAAGTCATCATTTTAAGACTGGACTCACTTGATGAGATGACTGCAGTTTGCTGTGCTGCTACTTGGTTGGAAAGAGAACCAGCAACCACACGCTTTACTATTCAAGTCCAGACTCTGGCTGGCCAGTTCCAAAGCAGATCATTTTTGTCCACCTCTCTCTCTTCAAGAACATCTAATATCTAATCTAATATCTACATCTAATATCCACCTTACTGGTTTTGGGGTCGCTAAAATATCCAGTCTTGTCCAAGAATAAGTTTCTCTGCAGGATACTAGATGTAATTTTCAATAAATGTGAACTGGACTTCTTTTTAATTATGTCATTTTCTATTAATACATTTTGCTATCCTAATGGTTTAAACAATAATCTCCAAAGCATCATATTCCTCAGCTGTGCTTGATCATAGATGCCTTCATAACTGTGGCCAAACTGTTCCATCGGTTGTACCAGATCACTTAACAATTTTTCGTTGACCAATTCTTTTTCTGCATCTCACTCAAGAAATTGACTTCCTCTATGGATTCCTTAGATGGAATCAAGAGGATGCCGTTTCTTTTAGACTATCTGCCTGAAGATGTTGAGGCCATTAAGAGCAACATTCTTTGGAATGGCCTTGGGGTAATATTTAATTCTTTTCTCACTTCTCACACCATTACCATTGTCAGTGCAGGTGTCCATTCTGACCTCCTCAACCCTCAGAGGTGTGGTGATTGGAATCTAAGGACATTTTGATAGGAGTTTGTAGCATTTCCTGAGCAGTGGACAGCTGCAGGACTTTACTTTCCTGCTTTAGTCATGAATTGTGACAAAGTTGAAAAAAGTGGCTCCCAATAAGTAAGGGTTCCTTAGAACAGAAATGAATGTTTGTAAAAGCGCAGAACCTTGATTATTTCCACAATCTTCCAAAATTTTTAGTTGATATTTATAGTTTTTGACTTCTTAATCAAAATGCGTATAGAATCTTTCTTCTTTTCCTGAAATCTGGGGCAATATTTTCACACGCATCTATACCCTACCTATAAGAAGAGACACTTTGGTGATGTTAAAAGGATTTAAGGTGGATCCTTTAAGATTTGTGTGGTTCTTTAAAGACACTCATTGGGCCGGATTTATCAAGATCCAATTTTGCGTGCAGTAATTTGCGCTCGCAAACTGGAATTTTGCGCGAGGGGCTGAACCATGGTTTGCGGGTGATTTAACAAGAGCGATTGCGTAACTGGTGGCAGGTGCAAAACTGTTGGAGACACCCTATTTAAATGATGGTTTTGCGCGTTTGGTGGTTTGCGGCATGGCAAGTTTGGACAGCAGAAAGCGCAAAAGGAAATTCGACCCCATGGAAATGGAGGTATTGGTGGATGAAGCCAACAAACATTTAAGTGAACTACAGCAAAAAAGTGTGACTGTCACACAGAGGAACGCTATATGTGAACAAATCTGTAATAAAGTAAACGCTGTTGGTGAAACCATGCGAACAGTGGATGAAGTAAAAAGAAGATACCAGGATATTAGAAGGCGAACCAAAGAAAAACTGGCATACAGCAAAACATCTGCAAACAAAACAGGAGGGGGCACAGTAGATGAGATGCCTCTGACCAGCATTGAGGAACAAGTACAGCTGACGCTCTGTGAGGAGCAAATCAATGGAATTGCAGCTCCAAAATGTCAATGCTGGATAAACGATATGTTTTGATCGTTTCCTCGTTCATTCCAAAAATATTCACACGGAGTGAAAAAATGCGTTATCTGCATCTTCTTGCTTCATTTCAATGTCTCCTTGCGGAAATAACCGCTGCCATGTGTGCGCAATTACGCATACAGACCATTTGCAGCTTGTTTTGAAACGTGTTAAATATAGAGTCAGATACCGTTAGCAAAATTGCTTTTAGGTTTGATAAATCACTTTGCGAGTGCTAAATTAATATATTTACATGTTCTCCTCCCACAAGACGCACTTTTGCGTGTAAACGCCCCATATTGCATATTCATTGCAGAAAAAGTACTAAATGGATAAGAGGCGCTATTTAGCACGTTTTAAAGACCAAATCCTTTTAGCACGCTGTTGATAGATCAGTTTGTACATTTTTTAGCGTGCGCAGTGAAATAGCTCACGTTTTTATACACGCAAACCTTTGATAGATCCGGCCCATAGTCTCAATAGCTTTCTTTTACAGGTAAGAAAGAAGATTACTAACAATAATAATAATAATTTCAAAAACCATACATAACATTTTAACTATCACTATACTTAAACGTTTGCCTGGAGTGTTGACAAGATTGAGTAAATAATGGGGAAAAAAGTCCAAGAGGGGTTGACAGCTGAAAGTGAACTATGTAAGATGAAGCTTTTCTAATCCTTTTCTATGTTGAAAGAACCTTTTATAGCATGTAAAAAGAAGGTCATCCCCATACAATCCACACCCCTCACTGTGAACCAAAGAAAATTATAATCCAAGGTAGTAGCTTCGTCGTGAGACAGAAATCACCTAGAAAACCTTTCTGTCAACTGTCACTGCCAGCTCCTGTGGTAAATCAGTGGTATCAAATGCTCTGAATGTTGCTCCTTAAGGACACAAGAGCTGACTAAGTTAAAACATTGTGCACATCTGCAGGTTATGATCCAATAATGCAAAATCATTCAACAATCAGCAACTTATATCGCCTTCTGCAAACCTTTGTTTGGATTTTACAACCAACTGTTGATGCTAATTGTATGGTAGCACTGACAGCGAAATGAGTTTATCGCCTAAGGCGACACATCCTTCTGATTTCATCTGATACCCTCTCCGAGAGGAAAAAGCACACAGATAAGAATTGTTGAAACATGCATTTGGCAAACCTGTAAAGACAACACTTTCATGTTTGTGGGCGATAGTGTCTGTATATACAGTACATATGTATATGATAAAAATTGATAAGAATCTGAATTAATAGATGGTAAAGCTTATCCTCAACCCAGAAAAGATAAGGTACCTTAACCTGCTGGAATAAAGATAATTGTGTGATCTATGATTAAACAAAGTTGTGCGGCTTTGTATCTTCTACAAATAAAGCATACGCCCTGTGGAAAAAACAATTAAATAACTGATTCTATTAAAATTTATTATTTCCTTTTAACTTTTATGTTTTATGTTGATGCTTTGGACTTACACTATCATTTTTCTGTACATGTATATTTCTCAATCAACTTTTTCAAAGAGTGCTGACATTCATATTCACAGAGTTATCTGATGATGTGTAATCTAGTAAATCTTTGGGAAATTAATGTTAACCACATCGTTTAGCTGTCTGTTACTCGGTAATTACTCAAATATGCCAAGGAGAGATAAAATACCATTGATATGTGTGATAAAACTCCAAATACCACAATATTTAATTGTGTTCTATTTACATGTCTGCTGCTGTGATCAAATACCTCTTTATAAGGGGAAAATTTCTATTAGGTTTCATGAAGTTAAGATCTGCAACACAGATGAGTAAGGAAAGAAAGAATTTCAACTCTGCCACCATGAGAATGATTAGATACTCCACTATAAATTAGCATTGTATGAGCTAAATGTAGCTTTTGGTAGCTTGTTTAAAACAGACTAATTTCAGCAACCTGATGATTCACTCACCCTGCTGCCTTTCTCTGGGATGCACTTACACCCTCTGCTGCAGTCCCGGCCTGCACATGGCTCATCAGAATTGCCACCCTGTATAAAAAAAAAAAGGAAGAAAGGAAGAAAAAAAATGAATAAAGCATCTCTGGGTGTTTAACTTTTCATAAAGTCACTTCATACAACGTCATGAATATCTTCATGCAGCATTAAACATTGTTAATAATTTATATTTAGAAATTCAATGCACATATTCAACCTGCTGATTTGCTTAATGCATTGGCTGCCATTGTTACCAAGTTTGATCTTACTTTCCTTCTGTAGTAAAAAAAAAACAACAACATATACATATATCACAGTAAATGTTTTTACCCTTCCACTAATCTTTACTAAGTAATAAGTAACTAATAAACAAAAAAAAACATCCAGAACCCAAAGCAGAACCAGCATTTATTGTCTAAGTAAATTGCTAGATCAACGCCCTAAAAACTCCTGATGAGGGGAATGTGGTAAAGTTTGTTTATCAGGATTTTGAAGATTATTTAGTTTATTTTTGGGCAATCAGACATTTACAGTAACAGTTTCCATTAACCACTTTTTAACTAAGCTGCTGTGTACCTCCTATATCCCCTTTTTTATGACATCACTGTTTATTTTGAGTAACTTTTAAGCTAGATAGCTATTAAGTCATTTTAAACGCTGTATAAAATTTACTTGATTAGATATAAAGTGATTATAATTCCTTTTAAAACATCAAGGAGTATGCAATTCAAACTAAAAGGTAATGGAAGACATTGATTACAGTAGTTAGGCTAAGCTAGATTGTTAAAGATATACAGTGATATAGTCGTCCCAAACAATTGGAGGTAAAATAGGGAAAGAATATGCAAAATATAAAAATATATATAACTTTATATTGTCTTTTAAATATCTTTAACTATGTAATTTTCTTTTTTTATTATAGTTCTCATCTATTAGACTAACTTGTAATAATATATCACAGTGAGAAGATAAACTCAGAGGACTTAAAACTGAAACTTTGAGACTGTTTTGTAGCAATGTCCTTGGATTTGGAAATGGGGTCCCTAGCCAGAAGCTAATGGTGCTTGGAGGCGCCACAGTATGCAGTGGCTTACCCCTGAGGTAAGAAGTTTTTACTTTCTATCAGCTGTAGGCTAAATTTAAATGATTTCCAATATATTTTCTACACTACATTGAGAGAAACCAAATTCATTTTAAAGAAACATACAAAAGAGGACAATTCACATCCAGTTTTAAAGGAAAACCCAAGTTGTGATGAGAAAAATAAGAAAATTAAAAATGTTGTATAGATAAAATAGGAAGTATAATTAGATATAAAAGGGATACTAAAACACTTCAAATAAAATAAAACAGAGTTTGACAGCTGAAAAAAATCTATGGTCTAATAAAATGATTGAATGATGGAAAAAGAAAACATTTGAAAAATGTAGTCAAATTAAGAAAATGTTAGCTTTATCCCCACAGAAAAAATTGTTATATTACCATTGCAATTACAGTAGATTGATCATAAAACGAGAACCTAAAGCAAAACTAGTGTTTAACATTCCAAGCATAACTGTCACTAAGGAAGACCTTCTGATAGTATAAAATATGTAATATACGTAATCCAACAATATACGACTTGAGTCTTTTATCCAACATCATGGTTGTAATCTAAATCCATAAAAATAGATATATTGCATTATAGCTCAAACAGAATTAGTAGAAATTTTTCCATTTGTGGCCAGTTTTGGAGGATAAGGTAAATTAGCAGCGATGAGTTGGTTGCAAACTGTCATTTATGTCACTAGATGTCACTGCATCCAACATTGTAGACCTGAAGTTACAAACATATTTATTACTCGTTGCAGGTACTTTTAACTAGTTCAATTTACCGGATTTATATAAAAAAAAATACCAGTGATTGAATTTAAGTTACTTTCTATATAAATAAGAACAAAATACTTTCAGCCACAGCACTTTATCAGTTGAAAACACAGACTTGCTACCTTTTAAACCCCATGTGAGCTGCAGATTAGCATTAAGTTCAATGGGTGGAATTCCTTAGATATGTACAGAAAATCATGGGAAGATTTTACCCCAAAGCACCAAAGAAAGGTAGAATAAGCCTACTTGTGAGATATAAGCTTAAATACATGAAGTTCTTAACATTTTATAACCCCATGCATCTGTTCACATGTTGGAGGTTTGGTCTGAGGCCGATGGGTCACATGCGGGAAAGAAATCCGTCCTTTAGTTACCTTTTAGTCTGCGAGCCTCATGACCAGTAAGGGTGTCATATATAAGGATCATTTGAGGGTCATTCTTAGGGGGGCGGGGGTCACACTTGGGATTGTCGCTTGACTTTATAATGTGATTAGTGGATAAAAAGGGCAGCTGATGGTGGCACAACTTATGAGGGAGAGATGGGGCAGTGAGGATGAACAAAGAGGTTTCGGGTAGGGGTCTGATGAAGGTTAGACGATAAAGAGGTAGATGAGGACAGAGCTTTGAGGGGGGAGATTGGAGGGCTTATCAGCTCATATGACAGAGGTCTTATTGGCCATAAGCTTTATAGTAAGGGTAAAGCAGCTCTTGTTAGAAATCATCACCTGGTCAGATGGGTCCCGACAAAATGTAACAGAGGCCTGGGAAAGTATGGTCCTCAATGTGAGGTCCTTCAAAAATACACAAGACTCCCTGAAATACACACCCTGTGAATGCTTTTTAACTTATGGCACAAAGAACATAAACTAAAAGTTCATAAATCAAAAATGAAAACTGAAAATATTAAACATCCTTTTACCAGAATAAAGTAAGCATACATATTTATTGAAGATATGCATTAAAAAATCCTACTGTACCGAAGCAAACCAGAACACAGAAAAAAAAAAAAAGTATTATGCTGCAAACAGAGAGAAAGGACGCATGGGAATTGTATTTTTAAATGCACACATGAAGAAGTACTACAAAGAATTCCAAAACTATTATCTCAAACTACAGCTACAGCTGAAAAGACATTAAATTAACCTGAAGTTAGCCTAAATATATTTTACCCTCAAAGATCACTACTGAAGATGCACCAAAAAAATCTGCCAAAGGATTTTGCAGCAAGTCAAATACAAAAAGATAGGAAATATCTTTCTATATTTCTTAAATTCAACAAAAACTAAGAACTCTCACTTTTTAGGACTATAAATGCATTGACCAACATTTACTTTCCTGCACCTTTTGTGAGGTTAATAAAAGTCGAATATAGAATAAATGCATATACTTTGATGACCAAATTAGCTTTTTGTAAAAAAAAAAAAGACAGTTCTCAAATGAAAATCAGTCCAAAACCCAACATTTGGAAGGTCATTACCTAGATCTCGCCATATGAACTGGTTTAGGACCTTTTTATACAATGTTTAAGAACACTTCCTCAAGTATTTTAAAATCCATGCTCAGGCAAAAACATTTTCAGTAAGAGACTAATATTTGCCCTATTTCATAAGAGTTACTGTGTTCAAATAACAAAAAGTAGAGAATTTCTTTGGTTCAACCCTCAGGCATGTAGTTGCTTTAATCTACTTGCTTTAATTTAGCTCCCAGAGGAATTTAAACAACTGAAAGAAACTAGAGCGGGTGAGGCTAAAGTCTCTGTCTGATAATTGCTACCATTACATGAAAGCAGCGCATGGATCAGGTAGAAAAAAAGGGGGGCAACCACCGAACAGAGCGAAAGTGTGCTTGGCACCGAGTGTGGAGGGAAAAGGAGGGAAAGAAGGAGGGGAAAGGTCATCAGTGCCGGTCTGATCCCCACAGTTCCTCTAATCATTACAAAAGAAGGGCAGTGGCAGACTGGGACATTGATTGGGATTTTGAAAAGAGAATAAACTTTCGAAGGAAAGACAAAAAAAAAGCAAAAAAAAAAAAGGAAAATGGTTTTAATGCGGTACAAGTTTATCTTCACAGGGAAGAGAAATTAACTATTTACTGAATACAGTCACCAAAATGACTAGAATTATTTTTAAAGCATATATTCTGAATCTTTGGGTATCCATTCTGAGCCAGCTGATTCGCATCAGCGGTTTTGGTTTGATCTAGAATCCTTTGTTCTGGGATATAATCGGCCCTCCACCTGAGAAGGGTGGAGAGGCACTGATCCACATTCAGTTTACTCCTGTCCGCACCCAGAGTTGAAAATGATGGATTATATTGGGAAACAGATGGTAGACCAGAACCTGAGGGAAAACATTTTTACGTAGGCAAAAGGTCCTTACTAGAGAGTTAAATACAAAGTTAAAGAGCTACTCTGACAACTAAGTCTGAAAGTCTGGAAGTCTAATGACTAAATCCAATCCTTCAAGGCACACCCTTCATTATGATATCACAACAGACTAAAGCTTTGAAGGAGCTGGGTAAAACAGCACACAAGATGACATGCAAGCACTCATCTTCAGCCGAGACAAAGACTGAATCAGATGCATGAGGACAACAGAATTAAAATCCCTCCTTTAAAAAAAACTAAGGACACTCTGCAATCGTCTCACCATACAGTAAGGAAAATAAGTATTTTAACACCCTGCTATTTAGCAGGTTCTCCCACTTAGAAATCCTGGAGGGGTCTGAAATTGCCATTGTAGGGGCATATCCACTGTGAGAGACATAATCTAAAAATAAAATCCAGTAATCACAAAACTATTTATTTGTATGATACAGATGCAAATAAGTAATTGAACACCTGAGAAAATCTATGTTAATATTTGGTACAGTAGCATTTGCTTGCAATTGCAGGCATCAAAAATTTACTGTAGATTTTCACCAGGTTTACACACACTGCAGGAGGGATTTTGGCCCACTACTCCCCACAGATCTTCTCTAGATCAGTCAGGTTTCTGAAACACAGAGTTTGAGCTCCCTCCAAAGATTCTCCATTGGGTTTAGGTCCGGAGACTGGCTAGGCTACACCCGAACCTAGACATGATTCTTCCTGAGCCCCTACATAGTTATACTGGCTGGTTTATTTGGGTCATTGTCATGTTGGAAGACCCAGCCTCAACCCATCTTCAATGCTCTAACTGAGGGAAGTAGGTTGTTCCCAGAGTCAGCTCTCCAAACACGCACTAAATACGCACACTTTGCCATCCTCTGATAAAATTCCCTTTCAACACATTTGATTACAGGGATCATACGAGATGAACACATTTGGAATTGTAGATTATATTGTAACGAAAGTGATTTTAATCTGAAGAACTTTAATAGGACTAGTATTTTTGCTGATTTTAAAAGAGTGTATTTATAAAGGGGACTTTTCTAGTTTTATCACATTATAACCAGTAAATTAAATGCTGAAATTTTACTTGGCACAAAAACTTAAAGTAGTACAAAAAAAATAAATAAATAAAAAAAAAATATATATGGGGTATTTTTTTATTTAAAAAAATACTTTATTGATTTCAAGGCGAATTAAATGCACTAACTTGAATTATAAAATTCCTTATAAAATGGATATAGATGTGTCTGGCTGTTGATAGAAAGGATCTTCTGTAGAGGTCTGTGTCGCACTCCCTGGTAGATTATGAAAAAAGTAGTCTCTTGAAAAAAAGTGTCTGAAGCTCAATAGCTGTTTGGCCACAGATTGTCAATTGGATTTTGGTCTGGACTTTGACTGGGCCATTCTAGCACACAAACATGCTATGAGCTGAAACACTTCACTGTAGCTCTGCCTTTATCTTTATGGCTGCTCCCTTCGTTGAAGATCTAGCTCTGTCCAGTGGTAAGTGCTTTTTTCTTACAGGTTATCCTCCAGGTTTAACTTTTATTCATTGATGTTTAAAAACATGCTTTCCCATATCATGATGCAGCCGGCATCATGATTTACCAATTGTGATAGTATGACTTGTGTTGAATACAATTTTTTTCCTTTACATGCAATTCTTTATACGCAGCCAAACATTACTGATTAGATTTTTATCTGACCACAGCACCGTCTTACATATCTTTGCTGTATCACAATTGTTTCTATAAGATTTGAGTTAGTTATCAGTGTAAAGATGGCTAAGCACGGATCAACACAAGAATTAAAGAAACCCAACATGTTTTTTCTTCAACTATAGTTTTTTGTAATGTTGAATCATTAAAGCCCAATTCCATCTCTAATGGATTTACTGTATATCAGCGTTTATGCCGTAAAATGTGAGGTTTAAAAATAACACTAGTACAATGTGCTGCAAAAGGCCAAAGAATATTAGTATAAATCTAACTTGAATGTTTTGAAATGGGGGAAAAGGTTACATGGCTAAAAACAATCCAATAATACTTTATGTACATATCTACTTCCATAACATAAATGAACATGCTCTTCAGCAAAGATCCACATGTATTCCTTTATCTTTTCACATATCATCACATCTTAGATTCTGTCAGCTGGTATTACCCAGTTATTCACCTATAAGCTTTGGTCATTATGTTCCAATCAATCTCTGCTGTTTGCTCATACTTTACTGTCCAAACATTTTCATGTTAACATGTCTAACTGGGGTGTTTTACAGGCCTGTGTAATACATGCCTGCTTAACTCTTATGATTGTAGGGAACGGGCCACGTTTGGACTTGCCCTTTCATTCTTCTACAGTGGGCCCATGCAGCCTGGGTAAGCCTCTGCTTGATCAGAATTTGGCCTACAGTATGTTGGTCCTTTCTGAGCTTTTTTTTTGTGGAGAGAACTGGGATCTAGAAGATAAGGGTTTGGTTTCCCATGCTATGCTATAATGGGGGTGCTCTTTTTTCAGGAGAAGAAGAGGAAAGCAAGTATGTGCAGAATCAGTAATAAATGTCCATTCCCACTTGTTGCAGCAAAAAATGCATTCTTAACTTTTTTTAATGACCCACTTACTTACTGGGGTACTGGCTACACTCCTTAGGTTATATTTTCAAAGACTATTAAAATCTTAAAGCCGTTTTGCACAAGATCGTATCTGTTTATTAGAGGTATGAAGTCATCAAGTGTCTGAAGTTTTGGATTACAAGATAAAAATCACCACCTGGACATGCAAAAAGGTGATGAAATCTGGAGTGCTTGTAGCGTTCCCTCAGGGATACCACCCTGGGCAGTGGACCTTATTGCTCATATCAAAAACTGCTACCAGCAGTGCTCTGTATGGCTGGACAAATAAAAAATTATATAAAAAAAAAAAACAAAACAGAAAAACTGTAAAACTTCGGGAATACCTTATCTCTTTCTGTCAAATGCAACATTTTCTGAAAAGATTGTTAGTATTTATTTCTTCCTCACAAAGCTGTGCTCAGGTACCAAAACAGAAGCTATATGACTACTAGCAAAAGCACAAAATTTGACCTTTCACGCTCTTTAAGCTAAATGTAGGAATGTATTTAATCCAGAGCGTGTCAATCAGCATGTCATCACACTGTGAACTTATGGGACTGAGATGTGTTTTGACCGCCTGTCAGCTAAACCATTACCCACTGATTCCTGTCAGCTTTTATTAACAAAAACATGTAGATGTTGGTAAAGCAGATATTAGAGTTTCAGATGCTTTCTGACCCCAGAGATGTAATTACATAATCTTATGGAGTCGAACTAAATGTTCACAAAAGCAGTTGTTCCTTTCAAGAACAAGCCTAAACCCCCCCTCCTTTTTCCCATCAGTCCTTAGGTTTGCATTTCTTTTAACTTAAACTGTTCCTCCTTTAGTTCTCCTTCCACCGGCCCCATCTGTGACCCTGACATCCACCACAGGAGATGAACCAGCTGTGTTTTGGACTCATAAGCTCCTCGTCTGTTTACTCTAACTGCACATGTGCAATTGCCTGTTTGTCCACTTTAAGGACCAGCACTGCTATAGAAACCAGGACACTCATCTGCAGACACTACTTTGCGCTTTACATGGCCAAAGGAGGGCTGATGCATGTATATTCAGGAAGAATTCCAGATATCTGTATACATTAACCTTTACATGCATGCTTTATGGGTGTTCTGCTCTCTTCAACTGGCCACCCAAGTGGAATCGGACAATCTATATCATCGCCAGACGGAGGAAACATGTTCATTTAAAGTGGATCCAAACAGGATGTCGCACAGAGCCAGCTGAGGTCGCTAATAGCTGAAGAAACGTAAACTACTGTAGCTTTAAAATAAAAGATGTTAATGTGGTCATTATTGTGAAATGTTTAGAGACAAATTCATCTAAAATTTGAACTTCTATAAATTAAGCTTCGAGGGTGCTTTGTTTACTTTGCAGTGCTTCAAAACCAGGTACATATCTACATCACAGTCCTACATTCAGGCAGAAGTGTTGAACTGGGAAGTAGCAGCAGGTCATAAATATACAGTGTTATGCTTGTGGTTGTGTACTTAAGCTCATCATATCGATTGTTTATATATGGCCACTATGACCACTGTTTAAGCCATAATGATGATGAAAATCAGAATTCTGAGAACAAATAAACGTGCAATAAAAACATTTACTAAGGCATGTCCTCGTGTTAAATAGAGTTGGATGTAAAATAACCATCAGAAACTATTCTACCCTTTCAAGTCTTAAAGAATCATTCACATTTTTTATTATGAATTCCTAGTTTTTATGCCCACTCCACTTACTGAAAATAGAAGGAGCTTAATACTGTACCAGCGAATAAGAATCCACATCAGTATGAGCAGCCATTTTTTTGTTTGGCTGGTCACTAAAGTTATGGCCACTCGGCTACTTACGACTTATGATGGGATTATAACGGGAAAAAATCCATCTATTCCTTTTTTTAGTAATCATGAAAACAGAAAAACCAAGGGCAATAAAAAAATAACCACCATAAAGGAGGTAATGATGCCTAGCCCTCGTGAGAGGCAGGGTACTCCGTGGATATACCAACCAGTTCATAAAATGGGAACACAGGCGCACAGGTATATACCTCATTTAGAGAAAGTTATATTTTTTAACTTTAACCCTATGCAGAAAGAGTCCACATTTAGTCCCAGAATATTGTTGCTGTAAAACAAACCTGCTAACGACTGCAGCACTGAGCAAGACGTAAAAGTGCAGTATTTTGCTCAATTATCACGGAGCTCTTGGGTGTAAGAAAATTAACAGAAGCAAAGTTAAACACAAATTCAGAAAAGTGCCTGATTAGTTTATTCTTTTTATAAAATGTGAATGTTGGGAAATTACTTAATCTCGTAGTATGAAATATAGACTATACCTTCAATGTATTGTCAAAGAACAGGATTTCATGAGAGAATCTTGTTCCAAATGTCCCCCCTCTCTCTTTTCATTAAGAGCAATGATGAGGAAAGATTCAGTTTAGTACATGGCAATAAAAACGATAAGAATCTATCAAGTAACTGATAAGATCTGTTGTTTTAAAGTGGTATGTCTATCTATCAAAATCTATTTTGCCCGTGTCTAGGCATCGAGAAAACATTCAATAACTTTTAAGACTTCCCTAGTATCTATTCAAGGTATCATTAACTTTAAATGTCCAGACCTGCCCATTCACAATATGCAAATTCTGTCTAAAACGTGTCAGCCGTGTTTTCAAATCCAGATAACTGTCAGCTGTGATAAGGTAATTTCATATTTTGGGTAAGTGCTTACAGCTGGTTGATGTGATGGGGATAGTCTCTGTTCGTGTCTCAACCCATCTAACCCCAGGCTCACACCGACTCCGGTCTTACCGTTGCGGTGCGGTGGGTGCGGCGCCGCAGTGATTCCAAGTCATTCAAAAGACGTAAACCTCTCTCACCGGCTGCTGAGCTGTCCGGCTGCGGTTACTGAGACACTCCGGCGCTGCAGAAAATTCCGCAAGAAAGCTATCCTTGCGGCGTGCCGGAGCCCTCCGCAACAAGCTCTCGCAAAAATCCTTTATTTGGGCCGTGTTATCGCGTGAAGTTACGTGAACTCAAGTGAACTTCTGTTAAATCTCCGGACCTGTTGCCGGAGCTGCAGAGCCGCACCGCACCGTAGTCAAAAGGGCGGTGTGAGAGGGGGTGTGCGGGAGTTGCGGTCTCCGTCGGCTCGGTAACTGCACCGGAGCCAGTGTGAGCAAGGGGTGAGGCTGTCTGTTTTTCTACCGCTTCGATGGATTGATGAAAATTATCAGCCAACAGAATGATAAACTAAGAGTAGAAATGATTTATGATTTATTTTATATAATGATTTGACTTGGCAGATATGGCTCTCTTTGCCAGGGCACCATTCCACCTAGGGCAGACACAAGAACTGATAGAAGTTAAAGGTCTATCTGTTGTGCTCTGAACAAGATTTCCAGTAAATTTTTGCATTTATGGTTGAATCTAACTGTGAAAAGCCCTTTTCTAACAGCATATATATAAAGGAAATATGGCTTTATACTATGCAGTTCCACCTTTTTCTAAGTAGTGTGTAGTATCTAATCACCTCTGGTTCAAAATCTACTCAAACTAAATAACTGTGTTGGATCCTCCTAAATTCAAAAGATATTTTATGAAATATAAAATTTGAAAGGACTTTGAATTCCTTCATAATATAACCTGAAACTGACATGAACATGAATAATTAAAATTTAATCAGTTTTTATTTAATTCCTTTTTTTCTTTCCTGGACGGCACCATGAATTCAAAATAAATTATACAGTTCTTCAGTAACTCTTTTTCTGCTTCAAATAAATCCTCAACAATTTTCCTTCTTGTAAACTCACATTAAAACCTGTATTTGTTGCTGCACACACACACACACTCACACACACATTCACAAATCCCTGTTTCTATCTACCCAGGCTAAACATTCTGAAGTCATGATGAAACATAGACAGGACTATTAGCAGGATTAAGACTCTGCTTGCCCAGCCTTGCCTCACTGTTCCCTTTTTTTTTTTTTTACTAAAAAAGCTGATTTACACGCTTAAGGGTAACAGTTTGAACAACGTTTTGATGTTCTTTTTAAAAACAAACAGTGAACATGTAGACGGCACATAGCTCAGGAGCTAGGGTTGCATGCTCCTGCTAATACGAAGCACATGATTTATAACCCATGTTGTCAATTCTCTTACGTGGTATTTAAACCCTCGGGCACAGCCTGGTGCAAATACTTTAGACTCCTTTACAAGTTAAGATTATTATCCGTCACCCAGAGGCTAATTTTCTGCACATTTATGATGAAAACAGTTTAGGGATTATTCAAAAAGGATAATACACATGTTGTGTTCTCCTTTCCTATTAATTACAATTCACATTTTAATATTTTGTATGAATGTATAAATATATTCTTTTTTCTGTAATGCATGTTGAACAAAAGTCCATGAGTTATTGTCAGCTGTTAAGAGATGTTGAACTTTTGAACAAGCTGGTTACTTGATGACCCTAATTTTTGAATCAGTTAATTCAGCAAACTAACACTGCAAAAACCATCTAGATTTAAGTCTTAAAAATTATTAAATTAGGTGTATTTACCATTAATTTTAGCTGATAAATAAAATTATTTGCCAATGGAATTAGTATTTTTATTAGGTAATTTGCACCTGAAATAAGACAAAGCTGTTTTTTTTTCTTATTTTAAATGTAAATGGTCTTGTTCCATTGGCAAAGTGTGTCACTTATCTCCTCAATTGAAAAAAAATGCACTTAATTTAATCAAAAATGACTCATTTAGATTTCCATTTTTTGCAGTGAATATATTATCCTTTTTGTATATCATATATGTTTTGAATTTTTCCAGCGATTGCTAAAATTCTATGTTGCGCAGACCATAAAGAAGGAGAAGGAGAAAAGTTTAAATGTTGCTACACAGACTAAAGAAACATTGCTATTTAACTTCAAACCGATAAACATAATAAAATACTATTTTTTTCTTTTTTTTATCATGAAAATGTTTATTTTCTAACAGCTGTAAAATTATGATATTAGATGAAATTCTGTTATCCTTGCCTATTTCGGGTGCCAATCCTTTATTAGTGAAAAGGCACTTATATCACCATTCCTCCTCTTCTTCTTTCCTTTTTGTTTTGCAGTGAAGACTGTGGGTGATTTTCAGTGTCACAGCAGAACATAATTCATGTAATTGTAGCATTTTAAAAATCAAAGAAAAAATTTCCTGTCAAGGGTTGGTCCTCTTAGAGCCTTTACAAAAGTGTATATCACCAAGTTAGTGTATAAACTGCCACCATGTTAGTATCTGATGTACCGGTAGTTACATAGTGGTATCAAGACTCTACGTCATGCCCTTATTAGAGCACAACAAAGTGGAAAATATTACATGTTAGGCTTAAGAAGCAGAGAAACTGTGGTGCAAAAATGTCAAACACTAAGTTGTCCGAGGTTTTCACATAATGAATGTAATGTTGTCTTAATCGGGTAGATAAAAGTAGATATCTTGAACAAGTTTTGTTTTGCAGAATGTATTATGTGGACAATTGGTATCGGTGGTAAGTAAACACCAACTTCTTCCAAAATTTGCCAACAAATCCAAGCATGCTTTAAAATTTTAATACAACAGAATCCCTGAGATCTGTGTTTAGCTTTAAAGTTTGGGGGGGGGGGGGGGGGGGGGGGGGGTGGGTGGAGTGAGGGGTCATGGGGTCATTGATGATGTTACGGGCTGGGGACACGCAGCGCTGGGATGAAATGTCTTTAATGGAGGGAAGAGGAACCACCATGATCCTCTCTGCTGTTCTCACCACACTTCTCACCTTCTCCAGTGGAGGCGCTGCAGCCTCCACACCCCACAGTGAGACAGCTGGTCAGAGACAGCTGTATGATCTGGTTGAACTGTAAAGTGCCTTGAGATGATATGTGTTGGCGCTATATAAATAAACTGAATTGAATTGAACGCTCTCTATGGTGCTTCTGTAGAAGGTGGGGAGGATGGGTGGGGGCAGGTGGGCTCTCCTCATCCTCATCCAACCAGTGAGGTGGTGCTTACAGTCCAGAGATGTGACAGGGCAGATTAGATTAAATGAGTTCACTTGTAATGGAGGCTTATTCTCATCTGCAGGTTGAATTTAATAATCAGGAAAGTTCATGAAAAATAAATAAAACAAGCAACAAAAATAGTCTAAAGACTTAATATCAAACATCTGGAACAAAACGGCACAGATGATCACAGCAAAGACAAAATGTTAATAATCTAAAAATAGACTTTATGTCAGCTCTGTGGCAGGTCTGTTGATCCAGGAGTTTCTCTGCTCTACTGACGGTTCAAAGAGTCATGATGTTCCTGATGTTCAGTGGAACAGCGTTCCAGGTGTGAGCTGCTCTCACTGAAAAACCATTATTGATTTCAGAGGCTGGATCCTCCAAGGAAGCGCTCTACCTGGACTGGATCCTTCCAGGTCTGTGAAAATAAGAAGGCTGGAAGAGTTTTGGCTGTGGATTTAAGCAGGTCCAGCCTTCTCCAGCTTTCACAACTGTACACTCTGTCGCCTAGCAACAGTGACAGTTGACACTCAAAGCAGGCAAAGAATGGAAGCTGAACTTCTCCATACAGTTCTGGGTGTTAATAACATTTTTGAGGAGACTCTATTATCCAAGTCATCTTGAAAACATTCTTCTTCCAAATGTTGGCTACATATTACGTGTTTTTTCTCCGGCCAGAAGTTCAATGGCAAATCCTCCTTGTTTAAGTTGGCAATCCAACCGTCCGTGGAGGATCAGGAATTGGAAAGGTGAAATAACAGTTTTTTTTTTCACTTTTACCCGATGTATTCCAACATCCAGCTGCCATGCACGTGGGCATCGTCAGTTTCACTATAGCTCTGGTGACGTCCCTAAAAACAGCAAATATCAAACCACTGCTGAAAAAGAAAAATTTAGACAAACTGCTACTCCAGAACTACAGGCCCATATCAAACCTCCCCTTTATCAGTAAGATTATTGAAAAAGCTGTGTTTCAACTATTAAACACTTTCTTAAGTATGACCAGCCGCTTTGACGTTTTCCAGTCAGGTTGGTGTTTAATGACATCTGTATAAATACAGACTGCGGAAGAACCACAGTGCTGGTACTATTGGACCTCAGTGCAGCATTTGATACTGTTGATCACTCCATCCTGTTAGAGCGTCTGGAAAACTGGGTTGGCCTCTCTGGTACAGCTCTCAACTGGTTTAAATCCTACTTAAAAGACAGGGACTTTTTTGTATCAGTAGGCAACTTTACATCAGAGATGAAAAAAATCACATGGGGGTCCCCTCCTATTCAATATCTACATGCTCTCTTTTCCATTCTAGTAATTTATTACTTTCTCTTTCCAAGCAGTTCGGCAAATACCTGCCTGCAAAAAAGTTCAGATATTTTGTCAAATGTGAAAGAGACCAGAAATAGGTCTTTAGGAGATTTTCAGACCAAGTGCAGGGGAATTTTATCATACTTGAGAAGAGTGCTTAAGATTTGACTCCAGTTATCAAAGGACGTCAGCAAACCAGAGCTCCCTGGCTGTACGTTGTTGAACATAATATTTACAATATAGATTTAAACTGTCTTACTTCAGGGACGCTTAGAGTAACAGTAGCTGGAGGGTCTCCTCATGAATGCAATTATTTACAGGATATGTTTGGATCGTATAAACTTCACAGCCATATCAAGAAAGACATAAAATCCTCATGTAACCACAAGTTGGGTCACGGGAACAAGTCCCACAGTTTGTCTTAAAACAAGATTTCTCAAAAGTTTATGGATAATTAGCTTTTATTTCCTCTCACCAGTTACATCCAGTTAGATGTTTATTCAACTCTAACTGTGGTCAGGAAATCAAGACACTACAAAGAGAAATCAAAATGTCGAAATGATTGATTTTAAAGTGCAAAAATAACAAATAGATTTAAAACACTCCCCTGCCGTCACATGTTGAAACACTAAAAGCCACTCTGTCTTATCCAATTACCTCGTTTGTTTTTTTAGGATAGAAAAACTGGAAGTAGCATCTAACTGTGAAGTGAAAGGAAACTGAGAGTGTAAGGTCTCAAGAAGGATCATAAGGGCATAGAGCTTGGAATCCTGAGGTTGTGAGTTCAAAATCCACTCCCACAGACTGCCACTCTGGCCCTCTGAGCAAGACCCTTAACCCCACACTGCTCCGTGACATCCCCACGATGTCAACCCACTGCTCCCCAAGGGGATGGGTGAAATACAGAGAGTGAATTTCTCCAATGTGAGATCAATAAAGTTCATTTGTGGGGAGTGGTGGCCTAGTGCAAATGAGGTTGTGAGTTTGAAACTCACTCCCACAGACTGCCACTTTGGATCCCTAAGCAAAAAACTCACACGGCTCCCTGTGTGCCGCAAATGGCAGCCCACTGCTTTCTAAGGTGATAGGTTTAATGCAGAGACTGAATTTTGTTGTGCTGTACTTGTGACAGCGTAATGACAATAACATGCTGGGAAAAAAAAACAAAAAAAAACACATCAGGCTAATACCAGCAGGCCTTCATTCGTTTGGGGACCTGTAGGGACTGACGTATGCCAATCCCTGATTGTTCGAAGTCTAATACGTTAGTACCAAGACACTGAGAATAAGCTGGATGAGAATTAGTGTGATATATGCCACACTTTTATACATGTTTAAAAATAAGTTCCCCTTACATTGTGACTTTAAAGGTGAAAAGATGAGAGAATGTTCACTGGCTATGAACGTTTTGCAGCTCTCTCAACATGTGTGGCGCTCATAAACAGACATGTCAGAGTCTCCCAGCTCGCATGACACCTAGCGCTTTGAAGCACACTGAACAGCAGCAGCCCTCGCCTGGAGGGGGAGGAGGTTAAGTCTGAACAGGTGAAAAAAAGGGGAGAAGAGGAGGGGGAGGAGAGGGGGATAATGGGTGTGAACAATAGAGGAAAAATACACCAGGGCACTTAAAGGTGTAATAGGACCAGTTGGGCCCAGGTGAAGGCCAGCTGGGGGAAAGAAAAAACAGGGTGTAACATTGGACAGGTGAGACTGCAGGGACAAAAAAAAAAAAACAATCGAGATGGCAGCTGAGAAATGTGTTAAAAGAATGACAGAAGAATAAAAACGAAGATCCAGCTTCACTTCAGCCGTTTTTGTTTTTCACCTTGAGCCATGTTAGAGAAAATAATGAGGTTATATGATACCACACCACACTGCGCAGATTTTAAATCAGCCCAAGATTTTCTAAACTGTGATTTTTTTTTTGTTGTCTTTTGAAGATGATTTTTGTCCTGGTGAGGACTTTAATGTACATGTTGACAATCCTGAAGACAGAGATGCAAAGAACTGTGTGATGGACTATGTCATCAAAAAAGGCCTAATACTTCTGTAACATTTTATTACTTTGTAACCATTTTTCCCACTGATCTAATTAAACAAAATAAATGTTATAAGAAAGCTTGTTATCATGGACACTTTACCCACATTTATCCTACTGCTTCCATTAACCCTGTATCTCAGTAGATTAGCTGGTTGATCATTTCCATTCTAACATTACAGACATAAATGATTCCATTGCTCCCGTTAGAGTGAAATCTCCATTGAAAAATGCTCCAGCAGTGAGAAAAGAGAAGAGGGAGTGCCCTAAAGTTAAATGAATGGCAAAAGAATGGACTACAAATTTACTATGAAATATATAAAGAGAAACTTCACAACTTTTAATTTAGGATTAAAAGATGAAAGAGAATCTTTCTTTTCTGAGATTTTCAACAAAAACACTAAAAATGCTCGCTTTGCCACAGTCGACAGGTTAACAAACCCTCGTATCTCTGTAGTAGATGAACTTGCAATGACTTTGCAAAGCTTTGCAAAGCTGAAAAAATAAAGATTATTAGAAAAGCAGTCTCCACATCAATGCCAAATCTATTACCAATACTGTCTCCAGTTAGAATAAACTCTGTTAAAATGTCCCAATTCTGCAAAATAAACTACAAAAGTTTCGAAGAAACTGTTCAGCAGCTAAGCTCCTCTTCCTGCTGTGTTGATATTTTACCCACAGGTTTTATTAAGAGAGTAGACTGCAGGGGGTGACAGCTAAAGCTTATCTAGGGTGATCATCCTTTCCTTTGATATAATTTGATGGTATCAGTTTAGGACCTCAGGGCAGCTTAGCTGTTCACTCTAAAGATGATGAAAGCTAAAACAATTTGGGTTGAAGTTTGATGACATTAGTGAAAAGGCCGCGTTAACTACTGCGTTTGGAAGACAACTGGCATGTTAACAGATAAGATATTAGCTTGTGATGTATGCATGATGTCATAAGTGGGTCATTAGTTAGTTTTGGATAAAGCTGTAAAATAAGATTCCAATAGCAGTCAATTCAATTCTGATAATAATATGATTATTTTTCTTTAATACAGCCCTACATACATAAAAACCATAACATTATAGCTCGGACACGTTAAGGTCTCTCTGAGTCTTAAATTCTTTTTCAGTCTCTTGCATATTTTTTTCTCGGATTGCCTTGAATTTTGCTTCGTCCATCATTCCATTTTTTCAGATCTTGTTTTGCTTTACCTTCAGGAGGAAAGTATCCCCACAGCATGATGACTCCACTACCATGTTGCTCCGTAGGGATGGTGTTTTTAGGGCTGGTTCTATTTTTGCATTTTCCTCCAACTTCATTTTCAGGGGTTGTGGTTTTACTTTCATAAATCTCCAAAAAATGAAGATACCACATTGCTTTTTTAACAATATATAACAGGATATAGTAAAAGAAATGTCTAAACATGCCTAAACAATTCATAAACTCATAAAATGAGCATCTTTTTGACCTTAGAGAATGTGACATGTTGGTTAGAACCCCCTGCACACATGCAGCTCCGGCTACCTCTCACCACATTCTATCACAGCGCCAAACAACACCTATTTATCACATATTCAGACTATTTTTAGGCACGCATGTCCCAACCTTTCAGGAATTGAACTTTGCATTTGTTATGTGAATAGAAAGCTGGTGGTAATCGCTGGGCATCCTGTCTATAATCCCCCCTGCATGACAGCTAGCAGGTAGGTGCTCGCAGACAAACCAGAGGATTTAAGGTTGTAAATTTATGAACCTCACTTCAATTTCTACTTATTTAAGTGTAATTCATGACTGTGTGTTTGAGGACATCAGCACCACGGCCTGTTTGCGCATAGTGCTGAATTCCACAACTTCTGGCAAGTAAACACCACTCTGGCACTGGACCCTAACAGAGCAACGTTCTTTCTCTATTATTGGCTGTAGATGGACCTTAATCACTCCAACATGGTTGTTTCAAATATTTTCCACTTCTTTTCCATTATTCTACCCTTTTGTCAGGAAATGAGGAGAAGAAGCCAACATGGATATGAAGTTTTAGCACCAACCCATCACACTCTAACAGAAATCCAAATTGATGGCATATTTCTGTCCACAGAAATATTAAGAAACAGAAGAAATTGAAAGAAATGTCTTTGCAGCCATCAGAAATTTAGTAAAAGTATATTTTAGACCTCATCTAAATTTTAAACAAAAAGGAAAATATCGGTTAGATGCTGGAAAAGATTAGGTAGAAATGTTTAAAAAAAGGATAAACATATTGATTATTATTATTGTTGACTCAGTTCTTTTGACTCGTCTCTAAATTAGCTTTTAGACTGTCCTGATACTGGTCTTCTTGCTCTCTTCATGCCCTAGTTTAACCTTCTCTGTCTCATCTATGACTCAAGTCATAATTGCAGAACATAGAAAACCACTAGAGTGATTAACTTTCAGTTGTGGGTTTAAAAAGTAAAAAAAAAGTCCACCCATCCTTCCAGACAGGTAACCAGCAATCATTAAAAACAGAATTTCTCTCCTGCTTAGTCACTCTCCATTAGTGTATGTCCTCCTGGCGTCTGGTTTTAACTGATTACCATGCTTGTGCCAACATTTCCTTCCACTTAAAACAGGTGACTGTACATTTTTCATTCAAACCACTCTGCCCACATGGCTACTGTACAATCTAAAGTTAAAACCACAACACAGCTTTGTGTTTTCATCCCTACATCCATTCTTAAGGTGAGTCATTAAGTAGAACTTTGGATCATGGCTGCCTAGACCTGAAATCAAAGTTCTGGCTTTGGCCACAAGGGATGATGTTGGGGTAAAACAAACAAACAAACAAAAAAAATAGACGGTCAAGTGCATCTGTTTATCTTTGTGTGATCCCTAACTGAGGGGAAATTTCACCCTCTGACCTCAATGACCCAAACATGCACACCTGGAGAAGCCTGGGGCAGTGCAATGGGATCAGAGGAATGGTTCAGGAAAGTTCACTGTTGTCCTCCCCTCCCAAAAAAAGCTACAATTCACAACTCGGATCTTCACCCTACTGTGAAAATTGAGTGTTTAAAAGGCATTATGCAAGTTTTTACTGCAAATATATATCTAAAATAGCCTTTCTATTTGACCTTTTACGACTAAAACTTCATTGGATGAGCATACTAACAGCTTAGTAGTTCAGCACTGATTCCTCTATAAGCCTTTTTTTGTTTTTATTCTTGTCGGGGCCAAAGCTCCCACACTGTTTCAGAGGATATGACATCACATATGTTCATGTTAAATGGGTCCAATCTAGCCAAAGATGGATTTTGTGAATAGCCAAAAGCGACCAGCATCCAGCACAACTCCGACAGCAATCGCAGTTAACCGAAGGTCACTATGAGCTATCCAGGTTATTATAATAACATGGACTCAATGAACTACAATCGCCTAAATAATTCTTTGTGTAAAAAAGGATTGACGTTTGACACTTTACTTTTTGTGACAAGGATAGACTTATTTATGTTATGACATATATAAAAGGCAGTAACACTGATAGTTTATATTTATTTGAGACCATCTAATACCTTCTTAGTGTCAAATATATTATTAAGAACCTAGTTTCTCAAACGACAAATATAAGAAAATAACTTCTCTTACATCTGTGAACATCATTCTCATGAATCAACATGGCCTTCTTTGCAGAGGGTCATCTGGTCATCCTACAAGAACGAGCACAAGAGTGCTGAAGTGCTTTCTTTTTGACCACAGGTGGTAGTATTGTTAGAAAGTACGTAAACTTACATAATGTCCGTTTAAGATGAGATCATTTGGATGTTAAAGGGATAAGACAGACATTATATGACCTAAACAGGTACATGGTTCTTCATCTTTCTGCTATCCCCCGGTCTGCATTGGTCAAAGGTCATGGTGAGCTTCATCACAAGGCCACTGAAATGTTTTCACTCAGAATAAAACCCCAGAGGGCTGTGTTTTATAAAAGTGATTTGCAATTTCTTTAAATAATAGACAGTGATCTCATACTACAAGTCACTTCTTGTACATGAATGAGAAGCCTATCTGATAAATATTTCTCTAGAAAGACTTTGTTCATATTTGCAAAAACTATGTGTGCACCGTCCAACCACTAAATAAATAGAAGGAAATATATGATTAGGTTAAAATTGGGAAGTGTTGTCAAACTCTGGGGCCTGAAGACCAATGACCTGCAACTTTGATGCCTGAAGGCTGCAACTGATGTCAAAGAAAACATCTTAAAGTAGGGGAATAGTTCACAAATTCGAAGGCGTGTTTTGTGCTTTGGTGTTTCCATGGTTTGTGGTCAAGTTTAGCACCAGTTTTCCTCTCAGTTCATGCTTTTGGGTTTATGGATGTCAGTTAAATTTTTTCATTATTTTTGAGGTCAAATCTTCCAGGTCAGTTATATTTATGGAGTTAATATATATGGTTGTCAGTTCCATTCCTGGTTTCCAGCTTACTGTTTTCAGTTTGGTTAAAATTTTGGCGTTAAGGTCAGAGTGTATTGGTTTTATTTTAGTTTGCCACTGTTTTAAATTTCGTTTTTTTAGGAAGCAATAGATAAGTTTCTCATTAATCTTTTTATAAAGTTTGCAGGGACTTTTTTTTACCAGTCGCAGATCCCATGTCTCGTCTGATGCGGAAAAAAATTTGCCTCCATTATAGTTTTGTAAAATATAACAAAATATGAATAAAAACACATATCAAAACAACACTCATCAAAACCTAAACATTTTTAATGAAAAATTCCAGTGTTTCCATTGAGTTTTTTCTTTTTTGGTAATTATAATTTGCGCAAGTTGACGGTTAATCGGAACCAACCTAGTGGCGGTTCTAGACCAAATTTACCAGGATGGGGCCAGTGTTTTTTTTTCCGAACGAAAGAATTAAACAAAAACCAGGCCAATGGTTTATAGTTTGAAATATTCTGTGAACCAGCCATTTGCAGCCCTGGAAACCTCAGACATAGCAGATGAAAACTGTGATCACATCTCAATATGACCTAATCTAAAAGCACAACAACTTAATTTTCCATTTTCTTTCAAATAAAACTGTAAAAATAAACAACAAACCTGTTCCAATGAGCTTTTCATTAACAGTTTCTTTCCCAGCACATATCATCACCTATTTATCGTACATTTATTTAATATTATGTCTTTACTAAAGGGGGCAGGATCAGTTATATGGGCGCCCTGGCCACTGTTCTCCCCAGGAACCGCCTAGAACCGTCCAAAGGCATCGTGATAATTCAGCCAGTAGTTTACTCTGCTTACAGGACCTTTAATCAAAAAGGATACAATTTTTCTCTCACTTGTAGTATTAAAAATGTGTGAATAAATTTGCTTTTCTTTTAGTAAGTGCTAGATGCTAAAACTTCCTGGAAAACCTTTAATTTAGCAACCTAATGCTTTTATGGCATTCTGATTCACCTTACCAGTGTCCCTTAGAGACAAAACTCGCATAGAAAAAAGCAACCTGAAAATCTCTTTAAATAATAAAAAAACAAAAAAAACACCCCAAAAAACTAAACAAAAAAAATGTAGTTTGGAGAGTAGAATATGTAACAGCTAATTAGAAAGATACATGTCATAGTCAATGGGTAATTATCTTGCACAGACTGAAATATCTAAAGTGAAGATGAATTAGGAAATATTTCATAAAATCTTTGTTCGATCAGGTCTATCTTTGAAGGTGGGTAAATAAACTTACATGATAAGCAATGCAAACTTAACAGACATGGTATGCATCGCAATGTATAGGAATGGCAACGGTTACATCCACATAATTTTTTTTTTTTTTACTTTATACTTTGATCATTTACCTTGGGAACAGAAAAAAGCTGCATCTCTTCTCAGTCTGGTGTTTTTCACATGACTATAAAAGGCAAAGGGTTCAGGGTCGAGGCTTGAAATAAGCCGTAAAACCGTGCTCAGAGGAAAGCTGCTTCCATTCAGCCCTTCACTCTGGACAGCTCTCAGTAACCCTGAAAGAGTGCTTGAGATTTTTTCCCCAAACAGGAAAGGTTGTCCGGCCTGTTTTCATGTTCACTGGAAGACTTTAAGGACTAAAGAGGAATGAGCAAGATTTATCATAATTTAGAGGCCTTTAAAGGAGAAATGTTTTAATTACCCCATGTTTGAAACAAACAAAAAATACACTGTTACCAAGGTCTAAGTATGTCAACATATAAGCATCCTGCAGTCAGACAGAAACCCCCAGCCATGGTATAGAAACCCCCTCCCCCTTTGGGCTGCTCTCAAAGAGGTTAAAATATCACCCTGACGCTCCTTCTTTTGTGATCTGACCCAACTCTCTTTCTCTTTCTCTGGCATGCATTTCAGTTCATGCCCCGACCCTGTGTTCCTATACGTCTGTGGGAATATGTTTGCCTGCAGTCCTGTGTCTCACAAAGAAAAAGAAAGAGGCCGTGCTGCTCAGAGAACAACAGGAGTACCTACAGACCCTGAGACGTTTGATGGAAGGCAGTAAAATAGAGGCTGAAGTTCTGAATGGGACAGGACAGAGGAGGCTGTTAGAAGGAATGTCAGCAAATCTGGAAGACAAGCCTGGAGGACACTCGATTATCTCTACAGATGCTTTGATTGATTATGCTTTTAGTTCTGCAAACCTGATCCCATCATATCCTAAACTGTTAAAAGTTTAGTTTTTAAGTCGTAGATTGTAGAATGATAGAAGATCATTGAGAACTATTCTTAATTAGATACAAGCAATAAAAAAAAAAATTTAAAGATTTGCTCTAGGAATAGATTGCCTTCTCTGCTGTCTCCCCCCTGGTTCTCGCCTGTCCCACCTGCTAGTCTCTCCTATTATGCCTCAGACCTGTGTTTAGAAAAAGCCATGTCAGCCAAGTCAGGCGCGGGAGGAAAAAGATGAGACGGCAGGGTGAGCTATTGAATGGAGAATGGTTTTGTAACGCAAACCTTAAAAAAACACTCGAAAGAAGCGCTGTTAGTTAACACATAAATGCACAGATTCAGTGACAGACTGCTGCACCCTAACTTCACCAGGGAGCGTTATTACGGATTCTTCTTCCCAGCAGCTGTAGTATAATATAACCATCACTGTTCCCAAAGACCTTAATAAGTTGCTACATTCATGCTGGTTTTTGCAGTTTCTGTCTTAGTCTGTTAAATAACATGCTGCTGTCATTTCTGCACATTTCTGATGTTGCTGCTATTTTTCACATATCCACTACTGTAAAAATGTCCACAGCTCTATATTGATTAATTACTCTCCAGATACAGAGCATTTATATTGTAAAAACACTGTACAGTACAGTACTTATTTTCTTATTTTCTTAACTCTTATACTTATTCTGTTATTTTTATACAATTTTTAAGGTCCACATTGTGTGACCACTTCTGCCATAACCTTTTGCTGCTGTAACACAATTTCCCCATTGTGGGACAATAAAGAGATTTATGTTCTTTTCTATTCTATTCTAAATATGCTCAACTTCTTTCTGGATTTGTGGAGCTCTTATGGTTTCTTAAAAAGTCAGGTAGACAGTTAATCACTTGCAATCAGAGCACTTAACTAGATTTACAGCCCTTTAAAGGCACACAGATAGAATCACGACAAACCTTTGGATTTTTTCATAGTTATAGGCAAAAGAATGTATCATTTCACATGGAGTTATTCACCACTAAAGCACTTCTTTAAACAAATAGAAAAAACAACTGAAAATGATAAATGCAAAGAGAACAGATATGAGAAATGATCATATATCAATTCAAGTATAAATGTGGTTAAGTTTGATCAGAAGCATTAAGATCTTTTAGTGTCAGTTTTACTTACTGGGTGTTATATCAGTTGATTTTTTTCAATGCTGACCAAAGATATATCCTACGAGTATTACTACTGATTGCTAAAAAATAAAAATAAAAATACTATTAATTGGAAGAAGTTGAAATCACTAACTGTAACTGAACGGAAACTGAGACTAAAACAGATGTATGTGATGGAAAAAAATGACATTACAACTGAAAACTGACCTTTTTAATCAGAGATGGCACATGGTAAAGGGTATTTAAATCTATAAATGACAGGATTCATAAAGAAAGAAGAAGAGGGAAGAAAGAAATAATATCAAAACCTGCTTTAACATGTGTGTTTTTCTTTTTTTTTATATATATTTTATATCACTAAATTGTATATTATTTTACCAATTATATGCTACATGTTTGCTGATATGTGAAGAACGTTCATATTATGTACAGCAAGATATATGTGTACAATCTATATTATTATCAATATTGTTCTTGTTTGCAATTGTCTCAGCTAATGTTGTTTTTGTATTATTCTGTTTTTTTGTGTTTTGTTCTTTTTCATGTTTTTTTTTTTATTTAAATAAAAAGTTCAAAAAATAAAAGAAAAATGTGTGGAAGTTCAGAAGACATTGAGGTCATTTTTGGTTTTAATAAGACTGGGATAAATATTTCTCATTAAAACCCATCAAAATTATATAGATCAGTTTCCTCTGTAAAGTCAGATCTTTTTAAAGGTATATGGAATTTGGATCAAACGAATTCAACATGTGAAAACACCAAAACAATAAGTCTAATTTCAGCAGCTGTCAGCAGGTTGAGTCCTTGTTCTGTATTAAACTATTTTTGCATTTCCCTCACTGTGCTTTATTTAATTCCAAATTTTAATCCCTCTCACAATCTGTTGTCTTACTTAATTTTTCCGCAACGACAAGTTAACCTATGTATAAGTATATACAAAAGAGGGTGTGCAGCATCTTTATAGAATTTTTCTGTAGAATATTCTTGATAATTGTCATTTTTGATAGGGCTGCAATCATTACAAATATAGTTTTGGATAAAAGTATTTTCTTTCCATCCTGATGCTCAAATGAAAATAAAAAAAAACATCAAACATATTCTGTTAGAATAAATGTAAAATATTTAAAGAAACCTAGAATAATTTTTTTATTATGCGTTAACTATATACATCCATGCAAAACACTGCAGGTTAATGTTTTGATCAATTGACAGACCTACTTGCAAATGAACATGAGGTGAGAGTTAAAGGCGTTGATGAAGTCGTTTTTTGGGGGGCATGCTATGTGGGGGGTACCACAAAGCATTTGCACTTAGAGGACCCAAACAGCTAGCAACTGCCAATTACATTCCTTTAAAGTTAGGAAAAGACAACATAATAATATGATCCGTGGAAATGTACAGGGGAGACAGCATAATCTGGGCATAAGCATAAGGCTTTGCAATGATGTATAGGTAGAGGATAAAGTAATGGAAAGATGAAGGTGGGAAACTGTTGACTGTTTTCTTATCTCATAGGTTCATAATAATTAATCATAAATGTCACCTCCCACCTGATAAAATCTCAACACTCACATGAAAGAATCTGGAATTCCCATTTTCACCATAAAGCTTCCTTAGTTTATGTTGTATGCATGGCATCTAAAGAAGCAGCTCATGAGATAAATCTTAGGGGAAGCTGCGGTTGTGGTTGACAGAGATAAAAGTACAACGTTGAAGGTGATGTTTTTTTTCTTATGTGGTTGAAAACATTTCCTGTTTCTCGCAGGCTTACACTTAAAGAGTGAAGATGGATAGAGAAGTTAAAGAGGAATGAACTAATGAAGTAAAATTGCAACCATTTTACTGTGTTAAACCTCAGGAAAAACTACACAGAAATAACTCTGATTGACCCACATCAGGATTTTTGGGGTCTATGTGCAGTGTTGGGCACGTTACTTTGAAAAAGTAATTAGTTATAGTTACTAGTTAATTCTCCCAAAAAGTAACTTAGTTACTAACGAAGTTACACCACAATAAAAGTAAAAGTTGTCCGACCTGAGTAACAGCGGCAGTAACGGCGTGTCGGCAATGGTAACTGCGTTATAGTTACATTAAGAGTAATAATTTTTATTACTCGTTACTAAAAAAGGTAACGCCGTTACTACCATCACTGTCTATGTGTGACTTTCAAACCCTAGATTAATAAAAAATTTGTACTCCATCCCATGGATGTATGGATGGAGATTAATGTTTCTGTTTTGAAGAAGGTCATCGTCGTCCTCAACGTTATTTGTAATGCGCTATAAAACACCTACAGCTAAAGACTTGCTTCTAAACCTTTTACAAGTTAGAATTACTGTACATCCTGTTACAATGAATGTGTCTGATCCTGAGAATGGGGCAGTAAAGATGCATATCCATGCTACTGTCTGCATAGATTTTCTTTAATAAGCTGGAGCAGAGTAACACCAAAAACAAGAAGAAAACAGACTGGTAATGTTCCGGTTCCCTGAAGGCCTGTTGGCTTTTACATACTTTTAAAATTAATAAAAACATCATTCTGAATAGCACAGACAACATCTGCCCTGCAGTAATGGTAACAGAAACAAATCTTGCCCTTCTTAACTCTTTTTTATCTCCAAAACACAGCAAGATTCATATCTGATTTCCTGAAGCAGACAAATACAATCACTGCCTTCAAATGATGGAAATGCAGAGTAAAAATGAATGGAAATATTAGGTTTGTAAGCAGTTTCCTGTAATACTAAGGGTCCATGCTAAAGGTTAGAAAACCACCTTCTGTGGGCCTTCGGCACTAAACAACATTCTTGCACATACAGTCTGGAAATAAATTCCTGGTACATGTGAAGAATTAATGTTCTTGATCCCGGTTCCCACTATAAAGCGGCTGTGATATATTTATGTGGTTTCTAAGCCGTGACTTTTAGCTGTCTGCTCTTCTTATATGAACAGGAGTTACCAACACCATTCCTCTTCTGTATCTAAGTACTCTGAAATGAAAGAGGCATCTGAGCATGTTCTTCAACATTAACTCTGGAGCCAGTCGAGGCTGTATATTCCCCGAACAATTGCAATTCTACCACAACCCTGTCTGCTGTATCCATGCCAGGACTTGAGGCATGTGCTAAGAAATATTTAGGTTACAACACCGGCCCAAACAGCACCGGGTTACCAAATGAGCTTCTAAAACATGAGATGCGTGAAACCGATTAAACATTCCAAAACAGTTGTAAGTTCTGGTAAGAACAAGTGGATCATGAAGGCACAGGAGACCCACTAAAAGCAAGAAAGAGCTCGTATGTTAAAGGGCTCTGGCAGCTGTAATGAAAAGAGGGGAAAGTGAAGTGAATGTAATTATCATAATTGCAGAGATCTTTGTCTTGCTTTATGCTCTGTCTTGCAGAAATTCCTCTACCCATTGAACTTTTTCCTCCACTTTATGTCCCATTGAATAAAAAATGTGCAAAAAAAGGTGGAACGGTCAACCTGTTAACGGGTTTAAATCTCAAAATTATGTCAATATGTAACCTGCTAAAGAAAAACATTCGAAAAACATGAAACTCCTGCCACACTGTTATAAGATAGCAGCTAAATGTGAACCATTACCCCTCAGTTCCACTGGATGTGGAAGCAGCCTCTCCCAGCAATCAAACTTCACTAGCAGCATCATTTATAGGCTTTAAATAGAACAACAAATTATTTTTGTCAGTACTAACATTGTTTTGTGTGTCTGCTCTTATTTTATCACCTTTCTTTTTATTTGGATCTATTATGGATAAGCAAGTTCAAATATTATCTTTGTCTTAGCAACCTTTTTTATTCAATGCTCATATGTATTATGGCTGTCAATTAATTGTACAGTATGAACAGATTTTTTTTTTTATTACATAAAGTCCATAAAATACAAATCCAATTTGTATTACATCAACTGACCTGCCAGAACAGCAAAAATAGAAGATTTTATTAAAATGGTCACCTTGTCCGGGATGCTCCAGGAAGGCGCCGGTGCACCACACTGACTATAATTCGGCAATTAGAAGCAAAGGCCCGGCAGATGATATGGACTGTGTTCACATCCAATGGAACCGATGGGTTCGATTTCCTGGGTCAGATTAGGCTTGTTGGCCAAAAATCCACATTTTGTTCTTGTCTGATCAGACCACCTCTTTTTTATGTTTTTACTCTGTCCTCTACATGTCACTGTCTGCAGGACTTTTAATGTCTTCTCTGAATGATGGCTTTTATTGAAAGCCCGCATTTGTGTTTCCTCAAGAGTGATGACTGCTTCGATAATAAATGCTTGTCTTGTCTGGCCTGTCAGTTCAGGTCAGCAGCCAAGTCGTAGTAGAGTTATAGTCATGATATTGGAATGACTGCACTTTGTTGGGATTCCAAAGCTTTGAATATTGTTTATAACCTAGCTCAGGTATACTCAGGTGTGTTTTGATCCTTGGTCTTCATGATAAGAGGCCTTTTAAGCAAAGCTGGATTTACACTGGCTCTATTTTATCAGCCATAAAATTGTTTAAATTATATTTATGAAATACATTTTCACTGGAAAAACAATCTGGGAATAAGAAAAATCTCTTAAATTAATTTTTTTTTACCCTTAATTTGAGTAAATAAATGAGATAGTTCCCCAATAGAATGAGTACTTTTACTCTTAAAATAAGATTATTAGATAATATGCACTTGAAGTAAGACAATGCAATTGTTTTTTCTTATTATTTTAAATGTAAAATCTCACTTCTCTCCTCAATTCAAGAAAAATTGCACTTGTTATAAGAAATAAAATTTGCTATTTAGATGTTAAGTTGTGTGAAAAAAGCTCTGGGTTACCTGTATTTTTGTTTTTATCACATAGGTCATGTGATCATCATCTGGATTTTACTACTGTAAAAAAAAAAAGACAAAGAACAGACAGGAAATAGCAGGAGGATGATTGATTGCACGTTTCTAATTGAGTTACTACATGAACAATCTAGTTCTGTTAATATATAGTATACTTTTTGCAGGGCACTATATATAAAAAATGACTGGGCGTGGAAAAAAAATATATAATTATTATTATTTCCCTCCTGAATGCAGTCAGGGGGTTTTCCAGTTTGGTTATCTTCTGATCTGATCACCTCTGTGTGTGGTGGTGAGTTAAACGAGGGTGGGCAAGAGTCTGCGACCTGCAGCTCTTTACTCTCATGGGGCTGATTAGGCCTTCCAAATTAGCTCTTAAATGCTTTGGCAAAATGCTACACAAATAATAAACAGACTTGATCTTGAGCTGCTTGATTGCAGTTGTAGTTATAGAGATTCCCTAACAGAGTAGGTCTTGCACACTAACCGCATTCCCAACTGTACACAGTGAAATATCAAGGCTGAAAGTGGCCCTTATCTGTTAAGGCTTTTGGTTGTTTTTTTCTATAACTTTTACATGAAAGCCATATACATCAAAGCCTATGTTTTTATGAAAGATATGATGATTTAATGATTTTTACTCTTGAAAAACATCTAAACAAAGCTGCCCTCAATGGGGGCCCCTTTAGTCAGTCGCCAAACATAAAAAAGTTTGTGATAATATATTTTTTAAAGTCTTAATATTATACAAGTTGCATTATGCCATTCAGAAAGCGAAAATTAAAAAAGGTTCTACCTTGAATTTATCAAATATATAAAAAAACAAATAGGAAATGGGCTCTGTGTCTACCTCCACTCCTTGCTGAACTTCAGCCGGGTTCTTTGTTTCCTGTCTTTCATTACTGGACAGACTGATTTGTCTAGTTGTTTAGACAATGTCGTCATGGTTACTGAGGTCAGAGACACCTGGATTAATCAGTCTGTCCACTAATCGAAAACAGAAAAGATGGTGAAGTTAGGCATATAGCCCATTCGTCATCTCTCCTTAGGGACTCAACCATAACATCTGTGCTAATGAATAAAACTTAGCTTATCTTAGTTCAAACTGAATTGCAGTGCAGTATTTTCACTCATCTAATACACATATCAGTTATTTCCCACAGTCTAATGCATGACTGAATTCAGCAGACAGAAGATGACATCTTTTGGTCTTTGCACAGGTTTTATCCGTCTCTTACTCCCTGCTCCTTTCGTGATCCTTTATTTCATCCCTTCCTCTGATTTCCTGACCCCAAAAGAGAGGAAGGGAGGATAGCAACATAGGAGGGATAAAATAAGGCTTTCAGTGGAGGGAGCTTCCAGGAATGCTGTGTTATTGGCTGTACAGGGGTCAGGATAACTGAGATTAATGGTCTGGAGAAACATTGAAGGGACTTGACTTTCAGCAATTTCATCAATCCAGTAGAACACCAAATGAGGGTTACCATCTCAGATGTAGAAAACTTAGACGCTGCTACAAGCAGGTAATAAATAACATAAACTTCAAACAAAGATTTGGAGTTTTACCTTTTTCAGATGTGTAACTGAGTCTCAGTGGGATATTTCATTCAATTTAAAATACCATTAAATCCAGAAGAAGCCTGCAAAGTGGCTTTACATTTATTTCCTTGCGTTTTTTCTGAACAGATTAATTTAATCAACCTCAGTTTTATTAGCATCCTTTATTATCTACAACTGCAAACATTATTGGTATTTCTTATCTTATTTTCTTATGTTGAGCAGCTTCCAAGCTTAACATTCAGCCATAATGCATAATAGACTATAAAGAAAATCACTACGGCAGCTCAAAATTGGTTACAGGATTTATAAAAAAATATATATAATAAGACTATTTTTAAGATTTTTCTTTTTCTTAATGGAATATGGGCATAGCATATCCAGAGCAAATACTTGTTTCTAACTAAATAAACTGTGTCAAAAATATAACAATCATTTTTATATTCATAGTTTAACTCTATAATAGTGTCTTTTATGTTTATCTTTTAACCTTTCTATGGACTGCAATAAATAACATAAGCTGGGGGCTAATTTCTCTTAGCAACTCTACAACATAGGAAAGGCAAGAGAATGAGAGCAAGTTGAGGAGAATTAAACCTGTGACCAAGAGCAGGTTAGAAGAGGAGGAAGGAAGTAATTACACAACAATAAGCAGAACGTTAATTGGAGGTAAATTAGTTATGAATGTGACTGTAATTACACACTTATAGCGGAGACTTTATCACAAACCTGTTGCCTAAACTCTCATGTCTTACTCTCAGCAGACTCTGCAGTGGAATCAGAACATACACAAAGGTTATTATTAAGAGGATGTTTTTCTTTTGTTTTTTCCTAAACAAGTTGCTGTATTAAATCCATGGAACATTCTGGTATCCCAGCATGAATATCCGGCCAACAACAATAAAGTCCAGGTAAGAGAGCTGGAATGTGGATAGAGAGGTGATATCCTGTCTGGATTCTCACCTGGGCTTCTCTTTCTCGCTTTTTTTTTGTTTTAAAGATTATTTCCTAGGCTACGGTAGCCTTAATTTTGTAATTTTTGAAAGTATGCAGACAGGAAAGGATAGAGACATTCAGTAAAGTAAAGTAGCACCCCACCTGGGCTTCTCTTGATGCTGGTGTACCACCTGTTTGTTTCAGCTGAATAAGCCGAATCCATAAAAACATGATCTTACAACATCCATCCATCCATTTTCTATCTCCAGCTGTCTATGGTCGAGAGGTGGGGTACACCCTGGAAAGGTCACCAGTCCATCACAGGGCAGATCTTAGAACATATACAATTCATTTCCTGTTTGTTGGCATGCCTGTACTTCCTAATCCTATCCCTCCAATCCTGTATATTGAGAGCTTTCATCTGGTTTGTCCTGTACGTCTCTCTGCAGATTCCTCTGCATCATCAGCATGTTTTCGTGACTGTTTACATGCCAAGCCTGGGTCAAACAGCAGCTGCAAATACCACTTTGTTGCTTTCATCTCAAAAATCCAAACCAAAAACACATCCTTGAAGTGAACTGAAAAGTCCTTTATGGTACAATCACATCCCTGACATCTTACTTGAAAGACTTAAAATGCGAGGTCAAATACACAACCGAATAAACACACAGTTCTTGGCACATATCCTACAGCTTCAAAATCTCACTTCACTTCATCTCTAATGGTGTGTTATGAGGACATGATAGCTGCTGCATGGCTGTGCCTGCCTCCAGTCACTCTTCTGCACCACTGCAACTCACTGCCATTAGATATGATTCCAAGTATGCAGGCTGAGATTGAAATGTTTGTGCTTTCCTGGCACTGTGCAAACCTTTCTTTTGTCAGTGTCTTGAATTTATTGGCTTTTTGAGGTCACCTAATGTGACTATTCAGAAGGAAACAGGCATACATTCTGTTAGTATGGCATATCCGGGTCTGCCCAAATGATTAATGCAAAGCTATGTTGTGGAGAAAGCTCATCATCTTTGACTGTCAATTATAGTACCTTGCATAAGTTATAGAGTTACAGATTTTATTTTAGCTCATTTTTCCATTCAGCCTTGCAGTTAAAGATTTAAGTCTGTAAGCATGTCTCTTTAGGCTTTTGCACTTCTAGAAACCACATTCCTTGCTGATTTTTCTTCGTTAAAATTTCCATCTCAGTTGGCCTGGATGGGGGTCCTCTGGAGACAGCAGTTATTATTTTTTTTTTTTTACAACACATTCTAAATAATATTCAGGTCAGTACTTTGAATGGGTCATTTTTAGGGGATTTTTATGCTTTGAACTAATTCCATTGTATTTTTAGGGCAGTTGCTTTCCTGAAGGGTATGCTAAGCCATCAACTGAAATTGCTGGGATTGCTCTTTCTATCTACCATAATGTATTTAAAAATTTCAGCATCATCCTGTGAGGATGTCAAAACATCCTCACAGGATGATGCTGCCTCTACCATGTTTAACTGTTAGAATAATGTATTAAGGGTGATGTACAAGAATGCTTTGTTTCCTTTTTGATTCTCCTGCCTTATCACTGCAGCTCACCCAGAATACCAATAAACTACCTTTGATGAACTGAACTGTGCTCTGCAGGGTGATCGAAGCTTAGGATACTGTATTCTACAACACATGTTTCCATCCAACTGAGATGTGAATTTTAAGCAAACTTGAAAGGTCAGAAGAAAAAGCTTAAAAAAAAATAAAAAAAAGATATGTAAACTTTCGGGGTTTCCATTTGATTTAAAGCAAATAACCAAGCAATGAAAAGCGTAATGTCGTCCACATATAGTAATAATGCATGGCTGTAATGAACAACAAGTAAAGGCTGATATCCAACACTGAGCACAGATCAGTAATGGAGGAAAGTTGTAAAAAAATGTGTTACTATCAGGGAAGTTAGCATGTCAGTTATAGCAATGTGCTTCCAGCCATATTAACGCGCATAAAAAGAACATCTGGGAAGACGCTGACAGCAGAAACAGCTGATATGTCAGAGCTGATTCCATCTCCCGTTTTGCACATTAACACTTTTCCCCCAAACCCCAAAACCACCTCAACTGCGCATAAAAACTTTTTAGGGAGTTCTTTTTGAATTTTGCCATTTCCATTAAGCTTCTCTTATGCTATATTTCAAAATGCACATAAGCAAAAGCTGGAGGAGACATACCTACTGTATTCTTGACATTGTTTAAAAAGCTGTTTAAAAAATGCAAAGACTTGATATACAAATTAATCTTTCAGCCTACTAGAAGATGAAGCTTTTCTGGTCTTAAAGCAGTGGAGCTTTATTCAGGTGAACGTCTTCATACAGACCAAGACCGCATCCACATGGAGAAGACACCTGCAAAGACAATTTTTGGGTGCACCATATACAGGTGCTGGTCATAAAATTAGAATATCATGAAAAAGTAGATTGATTTCAGTAATTCCATTTAAAAAGTGAAACTTGTATATTATATTCATACATTACATACAAACTCATATATTTCAGATGTTTATTTTGTTTAATTTTGATGATTACAAATGACAACAAATGAAAATCCCAAATTCATCATATCAGAAAATTAGAATATTACTGAAGACCAATAAAAACAAAGGATTTATAGAAATGTTGGCCAACTGAAAAGTATGAACATGAAAAGTATGAGCATGTACAGCACTCAGTATTTAGTTGGGCCTCCTTTGGCCTGTATTACTGCAGCAATGCGGCGTGGCATGGAGTCGATCAGTCTGTGGCACTGCTCAGGTGTTATGATAGCCCAGGTTGCTCTAATAGTGGCTTTTAGCTCTTCTGAATTGTTGGGTCTGGTGTATTGCATCTTCTTCTTCACAATACCCCATAGATTTTCTATGGGGTTAAGGTCAGGAGAGTTTGCTGGCCAATTAAGAACAGGGATACCATGGTCCTTCAACCAGGTACTGGTAGCTTTGGCACTGTGTGCAGGTGCCAAGTCCTGTTGGAAAATGAAATCTGCATCTCCAAAAAGTTGGTCAGCTGCAGGAAGCATGAAGTGCTCTAAAACTTCCTGGTATGTGGCTGCGTTGACCCTGGACCTCAGAAAACACAATGGACCAACACCAGCAGATGACATGGCACCCCAAACCATCACTGACTGTGGAAACTTTACACTGGACTTCAAGCAACGTGGATGAAGTGCCTCTCTTCTTTTCCTCCAGACTCTGGGACCTTGATTTCCAAAGGAAATGCAAAATTTACTTTCATCAGAGAACATGACTTTGGACCACTCACCAGCAGTCCAGTCCTGTTTCTCTTTAGCCCAGGCAAGACGCTTCTGACGCTGTCTGTGGTTCAAGAGTGGCTTGACACAAGGAATGCAACAGCAGAAACCCATGTCTTTCATACGTCTGTGTGTGGTGGTTCTTGAAGCACTCACTCCAGCTGCAGTCCACTCTTTGTGAATCTCCCCCACATTTTTGAATGGGTTTTGTTTCACAATTCTCTCCAGGGTGCGGTTATCTCTCTTGCTTGTACACTTTTTTCGACCACATCTTTTCCTTCCCTTCGCCTCTCTATTAATGTGCTTGGACACTGAGCTCTGTGAACAGCCAGCCTCTTTAGCGATGACCTTTTGTGTCTTGCCCTCCTTGTGCAAGGTGTCGATGGTCGTCTTTTGGACAACTGTCAAGTCAGCAGTCTTCCCCATGATTGTGTAGCCTATAGAACTAGACTGAAAGACCATTTAAAGGCTTTTGCAGGTGGTTTGAGTTAATTAGCTGATTAGAGTGTGGCACCAGGGGCCATCAATTTTGAACCTTTTCACAATATTCTAATTTTCTGATATGATGAATTTGAGATTTTCATTTGTTGTCATTTGTAATCATCAAAATTAAACAAAATAAACATCTGAAATATATGAGTTTGTATGTAATCTATGAATATAATATACAAGTTTCACTTTTTAAATGGAATTACTGAAATCAATCTACTTTTTCATGATATTCTAATTTTATGACCAGCACCTGTATATTTTTTGTAAATGGGTCCCAGAGTGGAAAATGTTGAGAATACTGGTTTGATGTTTCAGTGTCTACATACGAGCCGCAGCTTTTATTATAACAGAAATGTTGTTTTGTAACTCACTCCTCTTTGCTGCCATGTTGGTGTGCTTACTATGCATGAGCGGTTTAGGTGTGGTTCTGGGCTCGGCATAACTGCTACAGCATCTTGACTGTTCTTCGATGGTGCTGTGTACACTTTAATAGACACCACTATTCCTCTAGGTTGTTTGTTGAAATATATCATGTTCTTCTCTTTGCGTGGAGATCCACTTTTCAAACAGAATGGAGCAACATCCTATCTTTTTTTGAAATAAATGTCCAAAACAGAAGCTTAAACTGTTCCTTTTCCTAATCTTGGCACCAATATAAAAGATCAGCTGCATGGTGTCATACATGGCAGACTCCCCTGTGATGGGAAATATCATAATGAGATCTTTTAATGACCCTGACCCTGTGAATGACTTCAACACTCATTTACAACTGTTGGCAGGTTTGGCTTTCTCCGATTTAATGACTGTAGTAAAATCAGTTAAAAAAATTGCTAAATCCCGATTGGAATTTAAGTGTAATGGACATTACAACCTAATGTTCTGACATGTTGTGTATCTTGGCTCCCCTTTAGGGACGGCCATTAGTTTCTTACTTGGTTTGTTTTCCAAATTCTACGTGTGCTGACAGTATCTACCGTTCTTAGATAACACGTTACAAGATTAGGCAGGTTGAGAAAATGACTGAATTGGCTGCAAGGCTTTGACTACCACTGAGGAAAAAAGCCATGTCTTTGATATTTTTAATTTTGATATGTAAACACAAAATAAATTACACTGAACCTGACTGTAGGATGATGATCTAGGTCTCCCACAAATCTGTATATATATATTATATTTGTGTGTGCAATAAATGGGCATTTTAAGTGTGTTCTACAACAGCTGCTTGCGCAAATGACAAAAAGCACAAACAAATTTGGTTCAGTCCGACTAAAATAATCTGATTGCCTGTGAAACTGGCAGTTTGAGAGTAGCTATAAAAGCCACATAACTGGAGGTCATAAAGACAAAAGTTATACAACAAAAGAAAAAAAGGATTATACTTAATATTTATAATGCACTTGAAATGGGTAGCTTACCTCAAAGTGCTGAGAAAAAAATGAATAAATGTGCTAAAAAAAAGTGCTGTAAGTGAAGCATAAACTGATTTGAGTTTTAGATTAGAAAAAAATCACTTTACATGTGGTAAATATTTACATTTTCAAATTCCTCAACCATTAATGCGTGCAATATAATACGCATATTCTTGAAGACATACATGCAAAAAAAAAAAAAGGTTTTATGTTTGGCCTGATGAATTGCATGTACAAATCACTTTGTGCTTCCTATGAAGATCTGCTTTGCACATGCGTACCGGTTTGCATGTATTTTAAGATGGAAAAACCTTTTTGAAAATCAGTCGCACCCAAAGGTTCACAAAAAATTGGATGTTGTTCTTCCTGTTGGAGCAATTCAATAAGACTTGTTACTTTAGTCCTCATACTGGCTTAAAGTAAACAAGTCAAACTTTATTCTGTATCCAAGTTAATTTCAAGTAACTGGAAACACAAACATCAATTAAAAAACAAAGGGAATCCTCACGTTTTTTTTAGTTCTCAATTGTTATGCATAACATATAAATTGTAAGCAACAAAATACAGAATGTGTCTTTATTTACGATTATTTTGAAGTGAAATTAGTTTTTTATGTCAAAAAAATCATTCAGTTTGAATAAAAACATTTAAGGATTCTCTGTCATTTGTACATATTTTGTTCAGCAGTATTTTGTGTGCCTTGTCAAAAAAATACTCTAAATAGATCGGGATGTACCAAAAATTTTTGGTGCATTTTTGGTTTTCACAACCGATAGACATCTAACACCTAAACTACACGGCTGAAACTTGTGATGACATAAAAATCAGCACGCTGCAAGCAAACAGCACAAACAGCACACATAAATGCTGTCAAGGAAAGGACTGAAGCAAGAGGCAGACAGGTTTGGAGGGACGGTGTGTGAGTTTAAATGCTGCATATTAATCTAAGAGTGCGCCCAAGTCGGTGGCACAAACATTATGCCATAAAAACCCAAAGATCCCCATCAAGATTCTGAATTTGAGAAGAATGTGACCCAGAGAAGGAAACTGACACTGAACGTGTCCACTCCGTTTGTGGCGGACATGTTTAAAAAGGCAACAACGTTTCCCAGTGATTCTCCAAAGGAAAAGGGCATAAAAAAAGTGAGGGGTCCATAAATATTTTTTAATAGTTTTTGTAACTTAATTGAAATACCTTTATTTTTGTTACATTACACATTGTAGCTAAAATGGTAACGTTGTAAATTAATATTTGATAAAAACGCCTATTTTGCTGTTTTCGGCCTAAATTTCCTGATTTGTTGTTTTCAGTTTCGGCCAAGAATTTTCACTTCAGTGCAACCCTAAAAATAAATATTTTATTTAAAAAAAAAGTTGCTAAAATCATATCTACTCCAAATGAACAAAGTATCGCATATCATCCAGTCTTGAAAGCAGGATATTTCGTCGCACCTCTGTTATTAGGCACTATTTTACTTTGATTTGAAGCCCAGTGACCGCATTATTTTTCTCCACCCTCCCCTGGCTTGCTTGCCACTTAAATTTAGGTTCTATTATCCTGGTGTCCAACCCCTCTGCCCACCAAATGAGCCCTGCTGCTAACAGATGAAGAAAGGGACAGGCAGATAAATGAAAGAGAAGACAGACTGATACTAGGGGGTGGTAGAAGAGACAGACAGAGAAAGAGAAGGGCGGGGAACTGATCGGCATCACCCCAGTAATTTACAGCTTGTCATAGTGATGCAAAAGAGTCAATAAATTAAGTTTATGTGGGTTTGTAGACTTGATTGCCCTCCAGTGCACACTTACGTACAATAATTACACAAATGGTGAGATGAAGTACAAACATGATATCCAGCTGGATATCCAGCAGCTGTTTCATAGACTAATAAAAATGCTTCCTGTATGTGTTTAATGAACCAAGAATCACTCCTCTCCATTTCCAGACTTGCCTTTGTTTCCCTTCACCACCAACATCTGCAGCGCTTGTGCTGTTCTACCTGAGGTCTCAGATCTGTTACTGTCTACTGGTCTTCTCCTGCAAGTAAATAAGTGAGATATGATTCACAGTTCTCGTGTGGAGAGCACAGTGTTTATTAATCTGAAAGAAGGCCAGACAAAGCCAGTCTAAAGGCTTCTTTGGAGTTTCAGGTGACCTTTGACCCGAGTGTCCATATTCACAAGCACAGATGAACACAGGACCTCGGCAGCATGTCTCTATCAGTCTTATTTGTCCCTTAATCATGGAAAATGCTCTCACACATTTTAACCACATTTTACACCATAAACAGGTATTGATACCTTTGACTGGAGTTGATATTTACGTAATTTTTAAGTTTTTTTTTTTTACTTAAAGAAAAGAAGTTACATTACCTATACCCTCATGTTAAGAGAAGCAGTTTAGGGCCAGTGCACCCAATAAGGACTAAACACAGGACTGTTTTTCTATTTCTGTGTACACATCACATTGATTACCTTTAAACTAGTACTTTCATACCAAAAAAACATGCATAAAACACTCCATCTTAAAAAAGGCGACTTTACCAAATCAGTTTTCAGAAAGATTCGACTGTTACTTCAACGGATCTCAAATTATAAAACCACCACCTTGTCATCTTCAAACATGTGAATATGGACACTGGGTTCAAAGGTCACCTGAGGCTCCAAAGAAGCCTTCAGACTGGTGTGCTTCACAGCATACTGCAATTGTTTCAGGGCTTCAAAATGCAGGCTGCTGTTTTTCTGTGTACAATATATATTTTTTTTTTTAAAGAAATGCACACTATTGTGTTTTAGAACAACAGTAAAAACCAAAAAAAAAAAGTTTTACCCCAAAAGCTTTGTTGTGTGCACTGGGTCTTAGATTTAAAAGCAGGAAACCATGTTAAACCCCCCTCAGCCTCCATGACAGGCCTTTGGAATGGTAATGCACTTCTCCCTGCTTCCCCTCCACGGGTAAAACATCACACAACAACGCACAGCTCATCTTTTTCCAAACTCTATAGGGGGTCTAGCTCACACCCACACCCGCATTCAGCACAATCAGAGGAGTTTGCAGCTACAGAAATGAAAACTATGGTCATAACTGAAGGTAGATACTATATAATAACCTGAGTCAGGTCATAAACACCATGCTGTCTTTTCCACTCTACACTCTGTAACTTTATTCTTTTTGAAGTTTAACTCAAATCAGTCCCCAGACGCAACTTTGCTTCATGTTAAGGGCTTAAGGGGCCCCTGGGGAACAATTCAGCCCCGGTGACTTTGTAGGTCAGAGAGTAACTGGAGGCTGGAGAGTGCTCACTCCAGTCTTATATAAAAAGTATAGTGTTTTGGTAGCTTAAAAAAACAAAATGTGTCTTCGTATTTTAAATTAGTGCACTGAAACAGTAAATATAATAAATCTACTGTAAGCAATCAGAAAAAAAATACATTTATATATATATATATATATATATATATATATATATATATATATATATATATATATATATATATATATATATATATTTATATAGGACAGGAGGACTAGGAGGCTAGTATTTCACCTGGTTAAAACAATGGGTTCCAGTACTTTGCCTGTAGCTAATCAGATGTCACAGATTGGGTTTCAGCAGTACCTTATTCACAGACTTTAAAAGAGCTTTAGACAAAATTGGGAGCCAGTGAGTTTTGTTTGCTTTGTCTGGGTATGATTTTTTTTGTAACTCAAATCTTACGTAAATGTGTTTGCATGTGAGCTTGGCGATTAGGCTAATGACCTCTCATGTTCTCTGATTTAATGGGAGTTTTTCTAGTTAGCTGAAAAATATAATCTCTATAAATAAATGATTAAATTGATTGGGTAAATAATAGGCTCACATTAACCACACTTTTGAAAGCGAATCCATCATTACAGCAACTTGTAGGTTTATGGTGTGACTGAGCCTCATGAATCACACCTCAAAGCTGGGCATAGACTGAACGATTTTTTTCCCTTGTTGTGCGAGAATTTTCCGATCGGGCAAACTTTCAGCCTGATCGTGCATCGTGTACAGGGGGCGTTCAGCATCTCCCGACCACCTCCCGATCGGGAGTCATAAGGCCGGGAGAAAATCAAACATGTTTGAAATTCAGTCGGCCGTCGTAAGATGGTCATGGGAAAATCGCTCAGTGGGCATGCGCAAACAAGGATTCTTCTTCTTCCTCTCAGACGAAAACACAGAAGCATGGCGAGTATCAAGTGAAATGGAGTTCCTCCTGTAAAATTGACAGAACGTCGAAGCCACGTTTGCTCAGCCATGCTTTTGTCCAAATACATTGTCGCCTTTTCTTTTTGGCTTTGAGCACATAAAATTGCACAAATTGTGAAGGCAGCGCGTTTTTCTCTAGTGAGCTTCATACCCCTCTTCTACTCGTTTGGCTTCCAGATAGTCTGAGTAGCGCCATCTCACTGCGGAGCTGAGTACAACGTGGTTTTTAGACATACAGTGTGAGTTAGATTGCATCAGAGCGTCCGGCAGTACAGTGTGAGAACATCGTGAGTTGTATACTTTTAAACCCTGTGGTTTTGTCATACAGTGTGAGCTGTAGCTGCGTGCAACAATTGAGAAAATCGTACAGTATATGCCCGGCTTAAGGCGGGAATATACTGTATAGGGCCGATTGTAGCCTAATCGTGCGCCCTGCATCATGTGCAGTACAGTATAGGTAACAACATTGAGAATCATATGTCAGATGACAATCTAACATGTTTCAAATTAAGTCAGCTCATGAGGAGATCATGAGCATATCCTGCTGTTGCTGAAGCAGAGCAACGAGTATATGAGCCGATTTACCTCAACATTGCACATTGCACATGTGAAATCATGGGATTTCTTCTTCTTCTCTGACTTGACTTCCAGATAGACAAGTCAGACCAGCGATACCTCTCTGCGACTCTGAGTCCGATGTGTGGTTTTTAGTCAGACAGTGCGAGCAGTAAAATCCAGAAATAGCATTGGGTCATTTAGTGTAAGAAGTGAGCTGTGAACTTTTAAACCCTGTGGTTTTGCCCATTAAGTTTGAGCTGTCAGTGTGTACAATTGATAATACAGTGTAAGTCAGGCCTTAGGATAAAACTATCTGTGTTCCTTCCATGGCAGGGGTGTCATAGTGGTTCCAGAAAGGGCTTTGTGGCTGCAGGTTTTCTTTCCAACCAAGCAATAGCACTCCACACTCCAGTCATTTCATCGAGTGAGTCAAATCTGAACCTCATGACTTGATGAGATGACTGCAGTCTGGTGTGCTATTGCTTCGTTGGAAAGAAAACCTGCAGAAACACAGCCCTTTCTGGAAACAGTCTGACACCCCTGTTCCATGGACAGAGGTTTTATGAATTTAGCAGCTGCTCAGGTCTAAGTAGTAGAAATTGGGGTAAGTCTTCTTCCAGTAAAGACTAAAAGGTTGTTTGGTTGAATCTATCTAATAGGAAATCAATTCTGAGTCTATTCCTACCAAAATCCCAGGATTACTTTTCTAAATCACACCTGGGATAGAGCTGACCTGATTGCTGACTTGTTAAGTTACGACCTCAGCATGGCTAGCGTAAGATTTTAGAAATAAAATACTGTCAATACTTAGTTAAACAGCCAAGCATTTCTTTTTTCTGTACTCAGAGTAAATTAAATATGGAGGGTTAACCCGCTTTGAAATTTGTTTAAAAGACATAGCACTAATTTCTTATTTTGAGTTGTATTCATTCCTTAAACCTAACTTAGACATCATATTTCTGCTCCAATTTAACCAGCACAAACTAGATCACAAGCCAAGGTTACTTAGCATTAGCATGGCAGGTTAAATTTCAAATATACATTGTATAGCTGGCTATATGAATGGTGGCATTGTGGGACTCAGAGCAGAGCGGGACACCTTGTAGCCCTCAATAATCGAGGCAAGAAATAGTTAACTAGCTCTCTTTTAAAGCTTAGTCTGGTACCTCTTACCCATTAGGTGTCAGGTTGCATTAAATCTTTACATAAGCTAATCCAGTCTCCCCTTTAAAAGCTTTGTGAGGCCAGTTTTATACATCTTAAACACATAGGTTTGAAAATGAACAAATCTGGCTCTTAAACAAGTCACAGATGCTCTCGTTTATATGTATATCCAAAGACTAAGTCTACATATTTCCCTTATTTTGTAACCTGGCCATATGGTTCCATTAAAAATTGAAACGAGAAAATATTTATAGTTTTGTAGATATGAACTACCTTAGATAGCTGCTGTTGCTATAATGGTGCCTGTAAATAATAACTACGCCAAAGGAAAACCAAATAAAAGACTAAGAGTATATATTGAGATAATAAAACCAGTAAGAGAGAAAATGTTTGTGAATCCAAGCCTTATATGTCTTAAGAGCTCCCTGCTGTAGGTTCTCATAGACCACCCAAGAAGTAAAGGGATCAGTAAAGATGTATGTGCAGGAGACAGAAATCTTACCTTGAGGGCTATCTCTCTATCTGTCATACTAGTTAGAGTGAATCCTATAATCGCAATCAAACATGGCTTGTGCTTTATCATCACAAACACCTGGATATTTATCTCTTGCACAAAAGCCATAATAACCTTACACAATATTATAAACATTTTGTATACTTCTGACTGCCAAACAGGAGCTTAGATTTCTCCAATCTGGGTTAGCCTATATGTATACGGTCTGCCTGTTGTTTTCAAAAGAAAAAAAAAGCAAGATTAACAAATCAGCATCAGTGCCTCAACTGAATTTAGATGAATGCCATGCAGGATGGTGTTGTTGGACCAAATTGCACAACCAGAAAGCCACAATGTACACCCATAAAACTAACTAATATTTTGAGTTTTAGTCGGTATCTATCAGAGCGATTTGTGGTATCTGCTGTTTGGTGTCCTTTCATTCTAACTGGTTTTGTGCCCAAAAAACTCAGAGAATATCTTTAAAACTAAATAATAAAAAAATGTTTTTTACCATTGTTAAAACTTCCCAGAGTTAAATTTGTCTGTGTGGTCTATGATCACTGCATATGATGTTCTATTGTTCCGTTTTAGTGCCTTTTTAGTGCCTTACAGTTTTTAACCGAATTGTTGATATTGGAAATACAGAAACACATTTCCTTTTATATGAATATAGATAGACAATAGTCTACATGTGAGTCCCTAAGTCAGGTACTATTTGTTGCATAATTTGTGCGAAACATCCTGTGGCAATCTGTTCTGTTTCATGTCGTACAAAGAATCTATAAAAACAAAAACTGTAAAGGGGTGAAAAAAAAGAAGAAGAAATCTTCTTTATACTGATGTTATGATAGCACTTCCCTAACTCTTTCAGAAATGGCATTCATGATTGCCTACGGGAGCAAGAAGTGCCAAGTAAAACACCGATTGCCTTTCTTTATCTCTAAAATCTTGCAGGATAAGAGCTGCTTGAGAGATTAACTGTTCCTTGTTGCAACAGCGTTTCTGAAACACCCATGTATGTTTATTGGCTTTCTAACATAAGTTAGCTGAGAGCTTTGAGTAAAACATGTCGGCTCTGTTCATCTTTAAGACAAGCTCAACTACAAACTAGTTATGTGTACCGCTATGATTTGTCAATGCTTACATATTTTGGTAATGCCACTATATCGAACAGTCGCTATTTAGCAACTTATTGCAGCATATTTTTCTTCAGAAACCTCCCCCTTTTAGACATCCCCTTCTGAGTTAGTGCAATATATTATTTCCAAGCAACATTTTGCGCTAGCATACTTAAGAAAAACGGATTTCTCAACTTTGTCAATTCAGAAAAGGTGTTTAATCATTAACATGACTAAACGCTGCCGGGGAAAAAAGGCATCACTTGTGTATTCAGCCGTGATGTATTTATTAAGAACTTCAGCCTTAGACCTGTAAACATCTTCAACACAGATGTATGAGTGAAAATCCTATTTTCCTTTGATAATATAATGACTACCACCCGTGAAAGATGGGTAATCTATGAAGAAGTCTCAATTGACCTCCCAACAAAATCTGACCAGTCATAGTTTTTTATATCTTTTATCCAGATGGCTCACTCTACGTACATTTTACCCAATATTGAGAGTTAACTTTCGCAAAAAAAATAAAAAAGCTACAGCTTAGGATGCAGAAAATTATTATTTTTTTAAATCTAGAAAGAAGCAGCTTGTTGTGGATTATAGAGACCAAGAAAAATACCAATGTTGCCTACTAACAACAGAGGTCCCAACATGAGTGTGCGTAACATCATAAAAACAAATTCTGAACCCATTCAGGCAAACAAGAGCAGAGCAAACCCGTCCAACTTACTTGAAAGAATTTGCCGCTTAAGATTGAGCCCTCTTGGTCATGGAATAATGAGCTGTTCAAATATGTATATTTAGCCGCTAACAATTATGTTCTTGTGTGCATCTGACAGTACTCTTTAAACTGGAATTCCCACACCCATTTAAGTGTATTTTAGATGTACTAAGAGTACAAGCACATATGAGCAAACCTTACACCTGATGTGACATGCTGTCTTAATATGTTCTGACAGAGCACTAAACACATCTTATGAACCTCTTTCCACCCCTTGGTCTAGCTAGCAATGTGCATATAATATATTCTTAAAATATTTTGACAATCTTGCAATTTAACATCAAAGAAGACAATATATACCAACATTCGTTGAGGAGAAAAAGTTATATTATAGATACAGCAGATGAAGGTGTGGAAGGCACCCTATATGAAAAGGTAGAAAGTTATGTGATGTTAATCTCACTTTACATAATTTTGTGGGGTTGTAAGATTTGTGTAAACCTGCGGTGAAAGTTAGGGCTGTGGTGAGGAGGCGACTCAACAGGCAGAAATACCCTATATGTGTGTTTGTACTACACATGTCAAAGTGTAGCTAGAAGCTACAGAAAGTACAAATGTTCCTGTAGAGGCTGGTCTGTCTGTATTTGCGGCTAATCCTCCTCAAAAAAGAACCCAAGAAATATAAGCTCACAGGTGAAAGAAAGGGAGGAAGATACAGAAATGGAAATGGGGAAAAAACAGTAAAGGGGACACATAAAACAGAACAAGGTAAAGAAATCGAGAAAGTTGATAGCAACGCTCATGAATATTTACTGCAGTTTAAACCTAAACTTCATTTTCATGAATTTAATCCAAAATAAAACAATGTGTTTATCTTTTAGGGCATAATGGAAACAATACATCCATCCATTTTCTTACAAATTTACATACACTCACACCTAAGGAGAATCTAGAGAAGTCAATTAACCTAACAGTCCTGTTTTTGGACTGTGGGAGGCAGTAGGAGTACCCGGAGAGAACCTATGCATGCTCAGGGAGAACATGCAAACTCCATGCAAAAAGTCCATGGGAATCGAACCCGGAACCTTCTTGCTTCAAGGCAGCAGTGCTACCCACTGCTGCACTGAGCAGCCAGAAACAATACATCTTCCGCAAATTGTACATCATAATGTAATAGAATGTATTTTCACACTTCCCATTTGTAAAAAAAATTACAATTAAAATAAATAGGTCTAAAGGCATTTTAACTCATTTGACAGGAATTCTATTAATCACATTATGTGATTGGAGTACCAGAATTTTGTGTTTTATAAGTCAAAAGTCTAGTTGTAAATTAAGTTTTTCTTGTACACTATATACCTTAATGTATTGACAGTACTGAAATATTCAGAAAATAAGATTTCTAAAAACCATCAGTTACTAAAGATATAGTTAAATTAAATGTGCAGGGACAATCTGTCATGAACTCAAAGCCTTGCATTTTGTGATAGTGGTTTACAAAGTGCACACTACATTAGCATGCCTGTGTAAAATTCACAGTCATGCAGGTGTTGGCAACCACAAGAAAGTTTAAATTGGAAGGCAACCAGACTTTCGCTCAGTTATTTAAACACCTTCCAGGAGTCTTTGTCAATTCTGTTTGCTACCCAAGATCCACTTCTTCTTCTTTTGGGTTACTGATTGACATGTTGGCATCTTAACTCTGTTTTCATAGGACTTGTTGGTAATTGTGCTTGTAATATAATGAATTGAAATTTCAGTTTATCTGAACAGAACATAATCTTAAAAGAGGTTCTTTCCACATGCGGTTCTGTTTATAGCTTAAAGTGGCTAATACCAATGCTGAAAACAGCACTTTTAAGGAAAAACAGCATTCAAATCCTGTCCAAAACCACAGAGAAAGCTTTTTAAAAAATATACTTTTTTTTTTTGTTTCAAGTTTAAAAAAAAAAAAAACATTTAAATACAACAAGCTATAATGAGTGTTTGTTGACAGGAAAATTTTCAATTTTTAGTTTTTTCCATCTACTTCTGTCCTGTACATGTTCTAATTGATCAATTGCCTAGCCTAGTTTCTATAGCCCATCCCATAATATCATAAAATATAAGCCTATCCGCTGTAATCTAAGGTTTTCTGTTATGTCCCAACTCCCTCTTCTCTTATCTATAGAGTTATGTTGTGGTGTATCCATTTACATTTGTTTTTGTCGCAATAAGGTGTGGATTCCTGTCTTTTTGGAAAAAAAAACTGAGTCCTTTTCCAAGAGGTATTGAGATCAGAAATCCTTCACTGTTTTCTTCTAAACATACTGTAATGCAACACTAGATTCAAAGGCGATAGAAATATCATATTTTCCGGACTATACAGTGCAGCTCACTATAAGTCACGACCACAATTTTTTATTTTTTTTTTAAACTGGAAATGAACATAAATAAGCTGCACCGAGCTATAAGCCACAGATATCTACTGAACTGTCTCCCACCAATACTGTCGGAAAAATAACACAGAAAAGCCGCACCTTCTTATATGCCGCATGGTAAAGCGTAGGAAAAATGTAGTGGCTTATAGTCCCGGAAATACGGTATACCCAAACACTTGTAAGCACACAGTCTGCTTGGATTCTAAACTACACTGAAAAAAATTATGCAAAAGCTTTCCGTATTTACTTGATCATATTTATTTATTTTAGCACAATTGTTTCATGGTAGCAGGGTAGGACATAAAACAATTGTGTTAAAATAACTAAATATGATTAAGTAAATGCATAATTTTTTTCAGTGCAAGCAATCCAACAGAAAACTTGTTTTGCAAATGCTAGTGAAAAAATGAAACACTTGATTTAAACCCCCAAATAAATATGCTTAATCAAAGCAACACATGTCGTAATGCAATGGCTTTTAAGAATATTTTAAAAAGTCAAGCCTTAGCAAACAACAATCTGGGTAGAAATAAAATAGACAACATATGCAGAAAGAAATTCATTGCCTTCTGGCTAAGCAGATCATTCACAGCAATTCAATTTTAAGCCGACATAATAATTAACCTATGGCAGGTTACTGCTGTTAATACATAGCCAGGTTCTGGGGGGCCACCATGGGTAATGAGCACTTTAAATGATAGCGGATTTGTCTAAGCTACACCAGTTGTCTAAGAAGTTGGGCAGATTTCAGCTCACATTTCTCCAGACTTAACTGGTTCTTAAAAAGACTGCATATTTAATAAATGTGAAAAAATAAAATAAAATCCAGGTACAAGTGTGTGCCCAATTTTGAGTAATAAACAAATTGATGTTCCGTTGAAATAATTTGGAACAGATGCTTTCAACCTTCTAATTTCAGAGAAAACATCCTGTGAAGCTCAGTTGAAAAAAAAAACAAAAAACAAAATATTTTTAAGCGATAGACGTGTGTTCAGGTGGTTTGAAGGTGGTAGACATGCCAGATCTTCCATCACTCACATCATAAACCGAACATCATTCAACACAAAAAGGTTTATGACTGTGGGTAATTCTTTCATTCCATCGATCTTTAATTGTCTGTTCATGCCTCCCATCATTAATCGTGTGTTGAGAGACAAACACACCCAAGGTTATCAATCACATTTTGTATTCTTGCCTTCGTTCGGTGCTTTCCAGCAGTTATTAACAAAGAATATGATAACATCTTTATCATTATAGTTTATTACTGCAGAAGAGTCTACGATATAATTTAATTTGCATGCACTTCTTTTATTCTGTTAAATAGTACAAAATGGACCTGTATAGGAGAAGCCGAGAGAAAAGTTAGGAGTTAAATGGCACTGCTGTTTGAAGTGAGATTCCAATTATAGGGAGCTTCTTTAAATACCTTGAAAAGTCGTGAACCAGTCATATATAAAATTAGCGCCCTTTTTACTATGGGCTAGTATGAGGGTTCAACATTTTGATTAAACTCAGCAAAGCCTTGGGGTTTCTCAAATATTTAAAAAATAACAAAATATGACTTAACAATTAGTTTTTTCTTAATTATATGTAATTATTATATACCCACCTAAGCAGATTTTAAGATTAAAATCTTGCTTTGCACTCTAAAAAAACCTGCCCCAATTTAAATGAATTGCTTCGACTGGTAAAATGTGATTAATTGAAGTTGATCCAAATTAAATTTAGTGTAGTTGATACATGGAAAGGTGAAATAAATTAAGTTGGGCAAACTTAATTCAATTACTTGTTACCGATTAAAGCATTTAATTTGCATATGAGCTACATTTTCTTTTTAGAGTGATAAGTCCTGTTAAAATATTATCCCTTTAAGATACAGTATATAGCAACAAGCCATATGGCTATGCTGTGGTTGAAAGTCAGTCTGCCACTTAACAAGCATGCTGTAATGACAGATTTTTGCAAATTTACTGAATTGTCAGAAGAGTAGTTTAGGTCTGCGTTGATGGCTTAACGATTGATAAAGGTGTATGTCTATTTTTGTGAGACAATGATAAGATCTGTTTTTAATATTAGCTGTTAACAGGCTTTCTAAGGCTTTCTTCTTGTACTGGGATAAACAAAGAGGATAGAATTTAAACGATTGCCATCTTAAATGTTTAAGCTCTCTTTTATAATGGAAAGGAGGCATCCTTTGGCGGTGCCTTGGTTAGCGTGCACGACCTATGTACGGAGACCTTGGACTGACCCGGTTTTGAATCCGACCTGAGATCCTTTGCTGCATTTCTCTCCCTCTCTCATAACCCCTTTCCTGTGAGCTCACTGTACAAAAAAACTATCCACTAGTGCCCTAAAAACCTCAACAACAAAAAAAATTATGGAAAGAAAATGCACTGCAAAAATATTTTGTCACATTTATAAATTAAACATGGAAGCTTTAGGTTTAGCCTACAGATTTACACATTAAATCCGATTACCGGTCCTTCTCTTAAACATGCAAAGAGAAAAGTTTAAGGAGTGACATGAAGCTACAGTGGCAGATAGGGACATGGGTGCTGATAGCATGACTCCAATAAACACAGGCTGAGGAAGGAGGGTCTATTTTGGGAGTGGTGACAACTACACTTGCAGTAATGGAGGCTCCTGGATTAAAATAACCAAGACAGAGTGATGACTGGCTCCATTGCAGAGATGAGAGTCATTTTCTTTACCTATCTGTCTGAGTCATCCAGAGACAGGAGGTACAACTGAGGTGCAACAGGTGGTGAAAAGGTAGAGACAAGAAATCAAATAAAAAAAAGAAAAGTATTGCAACAGAATATCCGAAATTCTTGTGACTTAAGAAATATAGCAGTATGTTTTCTAAACTGTGCTTTGTCAAGCGATACCAAAGCCACAGGGGCTCCTCTGCCTGCGGTCGTGCATGGCTAATGGATCTTGGGTGCAGCCAGGAAGACTCTATCATTGGTTCCTAACTATACAAAATGAGAAGACAGTAATACAGTCTGACATTTTCTGAGTTTTCCTGTTAGTTTTCAAAGGTTTCAAGATTATAGGAGAAAACTTTTTCCGATTTTACAGAAGAGGTGCCTGTGAGGTCTAAAACAAGAGGGGTTAAAGGTCAAAGAGGCTTTCATTACTTCCTGGTGTCTCCTTAGCAGCTGAGTTGGTTTGGGCAAGACGTGATGACAGAAAGGATAATGGCTGGCTAAGCTAGAATAGCCTTCTGATAACTTGTTTAACATATTTCATGTCACCAAAGTTTATTAAAAGCCCTTTCAGCTCAGCATGTCTTTATTTGGAAAATAAATTATCCAGAATTCAGTGAGACCAAGAAGTTTTAAAGACAAGGACACAGTCCATAAAACAAGAAGGCAACCTTTAGGTGGTAACATTTACGTCACAGAAAATTGTTCACACGCTTTTCATTATTAATTAAAAAGTCTATATTTTCATTAATGCAACACAAGCCTTCCCTCTGCAGATTTTTCCTTGTGCTGTTTTGTTAATATTTTAACAATTATCATAAGTCTTTGAGGTCAAAAGGCCCGTTAATTACGCTAATCTTAAACTTCCTTTTGTGATTCCCTTTCAGATTCCTGTTAGGATTCTGTATAGTTTGTGCAAAAGCACTGATATTACTGCCAGTCAGCAGAAAAACTTTGGAATTAAAAATTCAGATTTAATCTAAATCTATCAGGAATAGTTTAGGCTTTAACTGTAAATATTCTCCATTTCAGAGAAATTAATTTTGGAGTATGAGTCAGTCCGCGTTTGCCGCTCTGACTATAACAGAAATGCCAAGCAAAAGCGCTCCACGGCGCCATCTACAGGAGTGGTGGTGTGGAAGTAGCGCATTTCCTCTTATTGTTTTAGGGATTTTTAAAATCTTTTTATCTTTTATTTATTAGTCAAAAATTACCTCTGCGTAGGAGTTGTTTTTCTGTTTTAAGTTGATGGCTGCCTTTTCACTTCACCAGCAGAGACTCTAAACACAAACCATAAGAATCCATTAAACATCTTGTGTCTAAGAAAAAATAAGAAATGGTTCAGCTACACTGCTGAACAATCACCTGGATGGAACAGGCACACCAGTGTATTTGAAATTCTGAGGAATGCAAGCAGCGCATGTTTGCAGTCTATAGGGTACATCAATCCACAAGCAGGTAGTTTGAAGTGGCTGACTGAGATGGATAGTGGGACGGATGGATAGATAATAGGGGTCTGAAATAAATGATAAAAAGAGAGAAAAAAGGAAAGAATTCCCTTTCTCTAGCGGAATGCAAACATCATCACCAAACATTTCCAATCTTCCCTTTAGTATGCTTTACATTCCTTCTATCTCAAGCCACGGCATTCGTCAACTCAAGGCCTCAGGTGATAAAAAAGATGCAAACTATCACCTATGTTACCTTCTAGCCATGATGAATGAGCTAAGGTATGTATCGGAGGCAGGGAACACAGCGAGGGCAAACAAGTTGGATCATTCTGGTCAATAACTAAGCCGTATAAAGCTTTAAATGGAAAGAATGCAACCTGTACATATTATGTACTAACCTGCTAATAGAAAGCATGAAAAGTATACGTGTGATTTTTTTCTTTTCTAACTTGATTCCCAGGCAACAAAAAAATTTTTTAATTACGGTTTACTTCCTAGCCAGGTTGCGAGACCCCAAGTGCTTCTATCTGCTTGTGAGTTTTGTTCCTAGTCTAAATTTGTCAGAATTTAATGGAAAAACATAAAAAAACTATTATAGCAAAGAGACTGCTCACAACATTGGCAAGGATGCCAAAGAGAGAGAGAGAGAGAGACAGAGCAAAGTTCTAAGAACTTCTTAAAAAGAGACCCCAAAGCATCATCGATCCCCTACTGTGCTTATCAACTTGGATAAGGTAATCTACTCCATATTAATACTTATTTTCACAACAGACCCACATGGTTCAATAAGCTTCTTAAGAATTAAACAAGAGGGTTATGTTCAAAGTCACATGAAGATTATATTGTATCTGTACTACAGACAATAAAATAGTCATTAGACACAGTTTTTCTTAAGAATTGCTACCTAGTATCTATCTATCTATCTATCTATCTATCTATCTATCTATCTATCTATCTATCTATCTATCTATCTATCTATCTATCTATCTATCTATCTATCTATCTATCTATCTCAATCTTTTTAGCTGAATATTCCATATTTATTAGTAAAAATATTTACATTCCTGTAATAAAAATCTTTTAACGAGCTTTTATTCTGACACATTTTGTTTCTTCAAGCCTGGTGTACTTTCTATGACAGAGTCTGAAAAAAGAAGCAAACATGTTCTCCCCCTGACATCTTTGAAAGAGCTTTTCAATTGCCTTTGTATACAATGGATTCTCTAACAGAACACCTGGCTGGAGATAAATGATCTTAGTCTCCATCAGCCCTCCAGCTGACTCCAGTTCAAGGGTGTTTGTATAGCTCTGTTTGCGTACCCATCCATCACAGCAGATCGAGAAGCATTCCACAGACATAAAGCTATTGACAGTGTAAACCCCAGATAGACAAAAAACAATATTCGTGCTGACTTTGTCCGGATATGTTTGACATATCTATGCTTCCATGAATTCATAAATATGTCTGGCATGAGGATCAGGAACATCTAAAAAAAAAAAGTGCATACCCAAAATCCTATCTTTTTAGTCTGCCCTTTACTGTTGCTATCATGACTTAATATAATCAGACTATGTCAAGTCCAGTTCCTTAATTGATGTTGAAAAACAGCGCATTATTTTTTAAAATGTTACTTCAAGGGTAACTGAGAAATGGGAATCTGTGAGGTTGTGATGTAGAGTCAGATCTTACAGTGTTTCTGCATACAGTAAACCAGTGGTCAGATCCCATGAAGACTGTTGATCTTGGCCCCATTTCAGAACAGATTTCTGTCAACTTAAAATACTTATCCATTTGCTGGCTTTTACATAAAAGTGGTTTCAGTAAGTTTCCAAGCAGATTCCAAGTAAAGTTTGTTGTAAAATCAAAGGTATAGTGAATGTAAAGTGGAGGACAAGCTTACTGAGAATTGGACGTTTTTTTTTTTCTGGTTTCCTCCAATAGACCTAAATTTAAGCAGATTATCAATACGGTTAGGATGGCACTGCGCTTTGCTAGTATAATGAGTCCCCAGTCTACTTTGTAATCAAAACATTTGGCTTAAAGTCTGCATTTGCTACAACCCATCATAGAATATGTGGATTAACACATTGGGGCAAAAAAAAAGCACGGGCATAAACCGGTCGGCACACTCAAATAATTATTCTCATAATGGAGCTCTGCAACTTGCCCAGGTAAACATGAGGGCAGCACATGACAAGTCAGAAACATACCACAGAGGCCCTGATAAAGGGTGCTGGTGGGCCTGACACCAGTGCATGGCTATTATGTAGGTAGTATCAATGGCAATTCTTCTTCACCACCTTCAACACCTCTGATGGAAGACAAAGACTCACAGATCAAAATGTTTTACTTGGTCGCTGTCTCTCATATAATGTTTTTCCCATTTCTTTTTTACTGCAGCATACTTCAGGTTTCTCATTAAGACACTGCAGTTCTACACAAATGATTTACCAAAAAAGGTTGCCTCACAAACTGAAAGGGACGGAAGTGTGATTACACGCACTCACATTCTGTGATAAAAGCTAGCAGTAAGGTATTCTGAACCCTGACTGCCAATGCCCTGTTCTATGATCTGTACAGTCCACAATGGTTTTCTCATTTCTCTAAGTTAGTTAAACATCAACCACTAAATAAATGCCTGTCATTCTACGACTGCTTGAGCATCTAGAGGCCATGTTTAAGCAACCTAGAGAAGCTGAACATGGTTAACAGAGTGAGGCAGTGGCTCCCCTTAATGAGTGAAGATATCTCAGTTCTAACAGATATATTTTTGATGTCTTTAACTAGTGTAGGTTAGATGTCCTCTAGACCTTCTGCAGCCACAACAATAACCTTTTAACTATATACCTAATCGCCTTCATTAGCACCAGATTAACGTTTTGCATGACATTTGACATTTCAGGTTTTTTACAGAATTAGATCATATCAGTTCTTATGTTGCCAGGCTGCAAATGCAACAAGATTGCATTGCATTTTTGCCCATCCTGGCTGTTTAAAACATCCATCCATCCATCCATTTTCTTACACACTTATCCCAAGTTGGGTCGCGAGGGGTGCTGGTGCCTATCTCCAGCTGTCTACGGGCGAGAGGAGGGGTAAACCCTGGACAGGTTACCAGTCCATCGCAGGGCAACACAGAGGCAAACAGGACAAACAATCATTCACACACACTCACACCTAAGGGGACTTTAGAGAAGCCGATGAACCTAACAGTCATGTTTTTGGACTGTGGGAGGAAGCCGGAGTACCCGGAGAGAACCAACGCATGCTCAGGGTGAACATGCAAACCCAATGCAGAAATACCCCAGGCCAGGAGTCAAACCCAGAACCTTCTTGCTGCAAGGCAGCAGTGCTACCCACTGCGCCACAATAAGAATAATTAATTGTTTTAAACAGCCACTGAGCAGCCCAGTGGCTGTTTAAAACAATTAATTCATTTTATTGTGTGATATTCAAGCATTTTTTTTCTGAGATATTTGCTATAAGAAAAACATAAGTGTTTATTTTGAAAGAATTATCCAGTTTTTAAGTCGCCTTTAGATAACTTTAGTGCATTTAAATCTTATTCCAGATCTGCCAGACAAATATGATGATATCAGCCTGGTTATTCTTCTATGTGACTCCTCCTCTATAGGGTATTGATATATATTAATTCTGCTGTATAATCCAAACCATTAGGGCATAAAAATTGTGTTAACAAGCAGCAATTAGGAAGGTGTAAAAGTCTGAGAAAGCGGGTAGAGACAGAGTAGAAAAATAGAGCCAGCACTTTAAGTTGGGACTGAAGAAATTGTTCTGAAAATTATAAATACTTTTACTTCTACTTTATCACAATTACACACAATATTATGTTGACTTATCAGATGAAGTCCCAATACCTTTATGTTACTTGCTGTAGCAAAAAGAAATGAGAGAACATTTATGAGATAATAATTCATTTAAGAAGTCTTTTCACCAGAAAAACAGAAAATGGTTTTGACAAAAAAACAACCACAGGAAAATGTAAATAAAGAGTAATAAAAAGTGCCTTTAAATGTTGCTGGCATTAGGCTGCCATTTTGTGATTTAGAGAAAGAAAGCAGGGAGCCTGGTAGAAGTAATCAAGGCTACAAAATTGTACTTTTAAAATTCTTTGTCTCTAAACTTTAAGAATGAAAATGTATAAATTAACAATTTTTAATTGCTAAAGGAGGTAGTTTCCTCCTAACACTAGAAGCCAAGCTTTCATCCTTTGAATCACACCTCAGACAGATAACTAGATAGCTGCAAAGACAACCTGAAGCACATCTGGGCTGTATTAAAGCTGTTTAGTAAACATCTATGTGTACATGAGGCAGCAGAGTTTACAAAATGTCTATAGCTTAGAGCCATCTGTGAAGGAACACATGTAAGACGTGACGGTGAGGACACAAACAAGATGTGAAGGCACATCATGATGGATTATACATGAAAAGATGAATTCAGGAGGCTTAAGAACGTCACGGAAATAAAGAAACCACATGTCCTGTATGAGCAGGAGGAGATTTCTGCTCTTTATTCCAATGACTAAGACCGAGAATTGAAACTGCTAAAAGATGTTTGAAGAGTTCACAACCCATAAGTAATAAAAAAAAAAGTACACTAAGGTGTGCATTATTTTCATTTCCTAAACGTGCATTAAACACGGAGGATGGGCAGATGTTCCTATTGTGCAACCAAGTTCATTTTTTCATTATTTAAAGAAATGAAGGGACTTAACTGAGCTTTATAGAGTTGGCAATTGGTTCGGTCTCAAATCTACATGAATCCTGCCTGAACAAGCCACCCAAGGCCATCTAAATAAGACTTTTTCAATGCAGAAAACCTTGGAGCACAGATCATGTGGGTTTACTAGGAATCATGAAATCTTCAGCAGTTGTATAAACAAGGTCTATCTGGACATAAAGCTTATTAACAGGCGTGATATATTGGCAGACCCGACAAAATGTCACTTCAGATCATTAAAACATGAGGTGGGTTGACATCTCCATGGGGAGCAGTGGGGGAACTTTAGTGTTAATGGGGAATCTCCTTCTTTTACTAGAAAAACACCCAGAAGTCAGCTGCTGACCAGAAGAGATTAATGGGCTCTACTGTATGCACAACTCAAATACTTCCTGAACTTAAGGCAGCTTCTTTGGATAATATGCGTACTTGTACGCTCTCATTTGCTCGTGAAACATCATCAGCCTCAGCCCTAGAAAAAAGAACACAAGATTGAGAATGGACAAAGTTCCCGGATATTGTTCTCAGAATAGCCGTGTGTGAAATACCGCTGGCTCCCATTGCGTATTTTTTTTTCTTTATTTGGCAAAACATTAATTTTATTTGTGATTATCTGACTGTGTTAATTATTATTCCCCTACTTAATGAGAAAAGTAAGAATTATTATCTAGAGACTATTAAGAGCAGGTCCATACTTTACTGTGTTCTTGTCAAGAACATACTTGGCGAGGTTACGAATCCGTACTCGCATTCTTCTGAATTGAGAAACGGCCTTTGTTTCCTGTATCTCTCTACTGAATGAACAGATTAACCCAGGTGTGTCTGGCCATTGTTGTCATGGTTACTGATGCCAGACACACCTGGATTAATCAGTTCTTCAGCTTGATCTACCCTGACTGGAAACTAGAAGAAGTTACAGATCTTTAAATAAAACAACTACATGAACCCTGTAGAGCACAAACATTGTGTAACAAGCCATATTTACAAAGATATCAGATTTATATTTTCCTTTTTTTTGTTTTATTACATTTTCCAGATGAGGAGGAATTGTTCTTGTCTCCTTATCTCTTAAGAGATGATAAAAAAGCCTGAAATTATTGCAGCCTTTATTAGCTGGCTAATACTCCCTGTTGAAGTTTTTTTTTTTCTTCTAATTGGACACTGGGAAAAGTGATTCTGCTGCAGGCAGCTTCTTCACATCCGCATGCCTTTAATGGAATAGGCATGCAATTTGAAAGGCCCAAAAGCAAGCTGTCAAAATGTAAATTTTTTCTCCTTTTGTGGCATGCAATAACTAAAGACAGTCATGTAAAAACAATTTTCACTGCATGCAAGGGGCTGATGCTAAAAGGGATTAGGTTTTGACAGATACAAGATCACTGAGTAAATTAATAATGCCACCTAGAAATCCTTTTTGCAAGCGATTATTCATTTCCTATATCTTTTTTTTATTGATTATAAAACTTTTATAAGGAATAATGAGTGCTGGACACAAGTTTAGTTGACAGTGCTGATAAAAAAAAAAAAAGTAAAGTTTCTCTGGTGTTTAGGACAGCCTTCATATGGCTTTTGGGTTATTTTAAAAGGCAATTTAAAGTTTACATACATAAAAAGATACACTATCTTTATTTTGCATGACTCATTGATGTTAAATCAGATTAAAGCCTTCCTGATTTAGGTCAGATAGCATGTGGGCCAAACAGGGGGCAGACCCACGTTGTTGTGGTATTTTACAGCAGAAGGGACTGGTGTGCTCCCTAAACTACATGATAGAATAAAGGGAAAGAGGAATAACATTTTAAAGGTGGTCAGGAAATTAAATCCATTTCAGCAATTGGCCATTTAAATAAAAGTTGACCCTTGGCATACGCCTACATCAGTAAAACATTGCTTAAGGAAACAACGTCAGTGTTTTAGACAAGTCATCCTACAGGCCTGGTCTCAGTTTAACAAAAAATCTGTGGGGAGAGAGTTTTGTTTGAGCAAGGCAGTTTGCAAACGTAGCTTAGTTACACAACTTTTAGATGGAATCTGCAAACTGATGGGTGAAGCTTGAGGAAGGATATAGAAATTTGTGAAGTCAGAAATTTTAAAAGGCAATTTTGAATGAATTGCTCAGAAAATGTATGCTAACATCTGAATAGGAAAGAATTACAAAAAACAATAATAAAAACTACAAAAAGCATTTTTTTAGAATGAGAAAAAAAATGGTATCTCTTTTTTATAGTGTATGTACTCTATCAGCAGTTGCTGCAACAGAAAAATCTAAATCTATATGCATCTAAAACAAAACAAAAAATAAAGAAAAGGAAAAAAATTGGGGAAAAAAACTAAACATTCTGACATCATTTGCTTTAATAGTTTAATAATAAATTTTCAAAGAATTGGGGAAATCTATGTTAGTCCGATCCTGAAAGCATCCACCTGCTTTTATAGATTCTGAGGAAGGACGGCATGCTGGTGCATCAACACTGATTCTGAATGCCTGAAGAGAGCATTAAACAAGCACCATCCACACCTTTCCTCTGAAATTCATTGCAAAACATCCAGAGCAAAGCCTACAAACCATGGAAGCACACATGATTAATGAAGGACCCTCTTTTCCACCCACCCTCCCAGCTTGCCTATACGTCTGCTTGTCCTTTGACCTTATCAGTGAAGGAAAGGAATGCTCCATGACCGCTCAATGGTAGGTCAGTGTAGGAACTGAGAACTCCGGCCAGTAAATGTACGACTATGACTTCATCTTTTGCTGATGGTCATTAACTCGCTTCATTGAGTTCCAACTTTAATGTCTCCCTTAAAACAACAGTCAGGTGTTAATATAGACATTTGCTATGGTGTACAGTTTCATAACTCAATAAATATAATCAAACAATGTTTCTCCCCTGCTTTATAGTAACAGAGTTGTAGTGAAATGTCGACAGCCATGGTCTGGTATAAAGAAGCTTAATGGGAAAGAGCCGTTGGGGTGAAAACAACAAAGCGTTGCAGGTTGTTAACAGTGAGTGAGTTATAGGGCAGAGGCCTGGGACCCATTTGGCTTTTGTGTTTCTAATAAGGAACTTTAAAGAAAGAAGATTTTCAGGGCATCTTTTTGTAGTTTTATTGCATTTTGTTTACATCCCCTGACCGTCACGCTGAGTCTATCTACTCCTGCGTACTACCATTTTCAACTCACTTCAAAAATGCTCCATAAATCCTGTGGGAAATTAAATGTTGTTCTAACTCAAGTTGTTTTAGATGCTACTGGGTATAGGTAGGATCTCCTGTAGCTGTCTGTGTTGGAGTAGATCAGGAGAATCCTCTGACTGAAGACACTCTGATGTTGAACAACAGGCGGGAAGATGATTTGCAACATTTGGCTCCAAGCACAAAAGGACGTAAACTTCCTGAAGAATGAGAGTCTGCTCGGTCCCTTCTTATAGACGGCTTTAAGTTGGATCTCAACTCCAGACTGCTGTTAAGGTGAACACCAAGAAAAAAAATCAGGTATTAATCATGGCCCTACATCTAAAATCTCCAAAACAAGCAAGTTGATCAAAATACTCCACTTCTATCCGCTTCTGTTTAGAGTTTGAGTTAACCAGTTGGTAAATAATATATGGCCCAGCTGTTTTCATACAGAGTGTTGTTGAATGTTGTTCCCTGTTAACGAAATAAAACTTCATTAATCCTTTTTTCATATCCCACACTACAAAGTGAGTACTAAAGGTATGCATAGTTTGAGGCATTGCCTTCGAGTCAACGAGTTGATGCAATCAACTGGTTTTCCTTAGATCATATTGAATGTATGATCTGGTTGAACTGTCTCTGTAAAGTGCCTTGAGATGACGTGTGTTGTGAATTGGCGCTATATAAATAAACTAAATTGAATTGTATAATGCATGCTGATGTCATATATTAGTAGTGGCCAATGGTCAAAGCTGCAATAATAGTATCGTATCAGGAATGAAGAAGTTGTGTCGGGCCACCACCAGTCTTAAAACTTCTCCACAATGTCCTCTTATTCTACTGAATAGTACAAATACTCATCAGACAAAGGGTACTATCTATGGCAGAGCAGTTGGATAAAGTCATTCTATCTAAGCATCTAGTAAAGGATTTAGTAGCTCTCTTAAATATCTTGTCAAGACATATATTCATAGTGAGCTATGGTGAAATAAACCTAGAGGCGTCTACACTTGCACATCTTTCCATTCTGCTTGCACTGATCAATGTGATACACACTTCTAAATCTATAAACAGAAAAGCCCATCGGGTAGGAAAGACCATGGGTATTATTACTGGCTCTAAAAATATTGGACACATGGTCAACTGGTAAAAAAAAATTTGGGACTCAAGAGATGAATAGATGTAGGAAGAATGAAAATTCTGACTTTGTGAAATTCTGACTAAAAGGACTTGAAAAGTGTTATAGAAAAGAAAAAGTGGTCGGAATTCTTCCTGGGAGTAATCTTGGCCAGTTTGCGTTTGCCATATAATCCAAGTGAACAAAGATTGGTCAAGGAAGAGGGGCCGCTTTTTTTTTTACAGAAACAGAAGGCATAAAATATGAAGAGTTACAGACAGAGGCTGAGTTGCTCTTCAGGTCTGGAATTGAAATACAGAAAGTAGATCTAAGAGGAATCCAAAAGGCATAAGACAAGTGGCAAGAAAACATGGAACAAATACAAGGTCATACTGTAGACAGGAGAACAAACACTGGATGAATTTACTCTCATAAAAATTTTGATAATCTTATAGTCAGCGGGTGAACAAAGTTTATACGGGTGATGGAGCAGGTGCAGGCGATGGAGTAAATTAGACTTAGACTTAGACTTCTTTATTTGTCATTTTGTATGCACAGGGTGCATACAGAACGAAATTGCGTTACATACAGCTTATGAACGTTGCATTGATATTTCACAATGGCACGAGTTATAGAAAAATACAAAAAGTGCAGCAGTGGTCAAAGTGTGAACAGTGCAGAGGATAAGAGACAGTGTGCAAGTTGCAGTGGTTCAGTGCAAAATGGCATTTGTGCAAAAAATGCGTTATTGAAAAATACAATGAGATGAACAATTTAAAGGGCTAAAAGTTAAAAGTTCAGCAGCATTTGATGCCCGATAATGTGCAATAGGTGCAGAGTTCGGATTGTGGATCAAAGGTTCAACAGTCTGATGGCAGTGGGGAAGAAGCTGTTGCACAACCTGGTGGATCTGCAGCGGATGCTGCGGAACCTCTTTCCAGAGGGCAGCAGGGAGAACAGTCCATGGTGGGGGTGTGAGGGGTCTTTGATGATATTACGGGCTCGGGACACACAGCGCTGTGATGAAATGTCCTTAATGGAGGGAAGAGGAGCCCCAATGATTCCTTCCGCTGTCCTCACCACCCTCCTCACATTCTTCCAGTCAGAAGCTCTGCAGCCTCCACACCACAGAGAGAGACAGCTGGTCAGAACGCTCTCTATGGTGCTTCTGTAGAAGGTTGTGAGGATGGGCGGGGGCAGGCGGGCTCTCCTCATCCTCCGCAGAAAGTACAAGCGCTTCTGTGCCCTCTTCACTAGAGATGAAGTGTTTACAGTCCAGGTGAGGTTGTCCGTGATGTGCACCCCCAGGAACTTTGTGCTGCTGACCACCTCCACAGCTGAGCTGTTGATGAGCAGTGGAGCATGGTGGGGGCGGTTTTTCCTGAAGTCGACGATGATCTCCTTCGTCTTCTCCACGTTCAGGATCAGACTGTTTTCACTGCACCAGTCCACCAGCTGCTCCACCTCCTCTCTGTAGTCCCGGTCGTTGTCGTCCCTGATGAGGCCCACCACCGTGGTGTCGTCCGCAAACTTCACGATGTGATTGGTGGTGAACCTGGGGACGCAGTCATATGTCATCAGGGTGAACAGCAGGGGGCTCAGGACGCAGCCCTGAGGGGAGCCCGTGCTGAGGGTGATGACATCAGAGGTGTTCTGACCGACCCGGACTGACTGAGGTCTGTTGGTGAGGAAGTCCAGCAGCCAGTTTCGAAGGGGTGTGTTGAAGCCCAGATGTTCCAGCTTTCCCACCAGGTGCTGTGGGATGATGGTGTTAAACGCTGAACTGAAGTCCAGGAACAGCATCCGCACGTGGGTGTTCTTCTCCTCCAGGTGGGCCAGGCTCAGGTGAAGAGCAGAGGAGATGGCGTCCTCAGTGGAGCGGTTTCGCCGGTAGGCAAACTGGAACGGGTCGAGTGTTGGGGGGAGACTGGAGACGATGTGTTCCTTTACCAGCCTTTCAAAGCACTTCATCATGATGGGAGTCAGTGCGACGGGCCGGTAGTCGTTGTAGCAGGTGACTTGAGGTTTCTTTGGCACTGGGATGATGGAGGCAGACTTGAAGCATGCTGGCACTGTGGCTTGCTCCAGCGAGGTGTTAAAAATGTCCGTGAGGACACCAGCTAGCTGACCTGCACACTCCTTGAGCACCCGCCCAGGTATGTTGTCGGGACCTGGGGCCTTCCGCGGGTTGACCCTCCTCAGAGTCTTCCACACGTCGGCTGTGTCAAGGCAGAGAACCTCCTCTTCCTGATGTGGGACAGCCTTCACTGCTGGAGTGCGATTTAGTGCCTCAAACCTCCCAAAGAAGTTATTTAGTCCGTTTAGGAAGTCAGCATCAACTTCATCCACCGGGGCAGGGGGCGTGTTGTAGTCTGTGATCGCCCGTATGCCTTGCCACATGCTCCTGGTGTTGTTGGCGTCGTGGAACAGATGCTGGATTTTCTGGTTATGGTTCCGCTTTGCTAACCTGATGGCACGGTTCAGGGTGGCTCTAGCTGTCCTCAGTGCCTCCTTGTCACCAGACTTGAAGGCTGAGTTCCGTGCTTTTAGCGCGTGGCGGACCTCCTCAGTCATCCAGGGCCGTTGGTTGGCTCGGGTGGTGATGGTCTTTGTTGTGCTGACGTCCTCGATGCAGTGGTTGATGTAGGCTGAAACAGTCATGGCGTACTCATCAACATTGATCTTGTTGTCATATGTTGCTGCTGATTTGAACATGTCCCATTCAGAGCATTCAAAGCAGTCCTGGAGTGCATCCATGGCCCCCTCCGTCCAGACCCTCACCTGCTTCACTGTAGGTTTTGCTCTGATCAGCAGGGGTCTGTATGCAGGAATTAGCATCACAGAAAGGTGGTCTGAGGAGCCGATGTGGGGGCGGGGGGCTGCTCTGAATGCGTCTTTTATGTTTGTATAAACTAAGTCCAGAGTGTTCTCTCCACGAGTAGCAAAATCCACGTGTTGATAAAAATGAGGGAGAACAGTTTTCATATTCGCCTGATTAAAATCTCCAGCAATGATGAAAACGCCCTCTGTGTGTGTAGATTGCAGCTCAGAGACAGTCCGATAGAGAACACTCATGGCCTCCTTTGTATCAGCGCTGGGGGGGACATACACCGCTGTGATGGTAACAACAGTGAACTCTCTGGGCAGGTAAAAGGGTCTGCAGCTAACAGTCAGAAGCTCTATGTCCGGAGAGCAAAAACTTGAGACTATTCTAGCATTTTTACACCAGTTGTTATTGATGTAAACACAGAGTCCGCCTCCTCGGCTCTTACCGCTGAGTTCTTTGTTTCTGTCGGCGCGGAAAGTAGCTAGCCCCTCCAGGCTAATGGCGTTGTCCGGGGTTGATGATGTGAGCCACGTCTCTGTCAGAATGAGAGCGCAACAGTCCCTAAACTCCCTCTTTGCTGAGAGCTCGAGTTGAAGATGGTCAGTTTTGTTATCCAGTGAACGTACGTTGGAGAGCAGGATGGATGGAAGCGATGGTCTGTGGGGGTTAGCCTTTAGCTTGGCTGCTAAACCTCCGCGACAGCCGCGTTTCCTCGGCCGGCTGCACCGCTTTCGCTTGGCTCTCCTCCAGCGTGAGCCGCTCGACGGGTCCGCTGCATCGCAGGCCTCCGGGGCTTGATCCCGGAGCACTCCGGAGTCACGTAAACAGTCGAGCGTAGTGGTGGTTACAAGTCCAAATACACTGCATGATCGTAACTCCAGCAGGCGCTGGCGGTCCAGTGATGATCTGCTAGGTAGATAAGCAGTTTGCAGCGGGTTTGGCGGTATATTTTTATGAAAATCTCCGCAAGTTGGTCGGAGCTGTATGCCAGCCGCTGCCGCCAGGGGCGCCGCCATTTAATGAGGTGGCACTATCTCATTTGATGGCTTAACAAAGATTAGGCAGACTGACAGATGATGGCAGTATGAGGGCAATTCACCAGCATGAAGGAGGAACTGTAAAATATAATATATTATATATATATATAATAAAATCACTGTCTTTTGTCTTTATAAAATCTAGTACCAGGATATACACAACGCAATACAGCGACAATTCGTAAGCCCCCTACCTTTGGAGTGTAAAATTGTATGTTTATGAAGAATGGTTAAAGAGAAATTAAGAGGAACTGGCAAAATTGATTCATTTATATATATATATTAGTGTATATGGCAAATTTTAAATTCATAGATGTAAATTTAATAAAAAATAAACTAAACCCTCTGAAATAAAGAATATAATCTTTAAATCATATAGACAACAAACAACGTAAGTCCAAATAAAGCATCAGAGAAGAATGAGTGAGGAGTTAAAATGAAGTGGAGGAGAGAAGTGCAGCAGGTGTGTGACCTCTTCAAGCAGCTGTAGGGCATAGGGGGGTGAAAGGTGGTGGTTGAGAAAAGTGGAGGATGGAAAAGGAAGGGGTCCCAGTAGCTATGGTAGTGACATGGAATGTGCAACCCCCTCCTTCGGAAGAAGTTTATTGGTTGTTGCCCCTCACAGGCTGATGGGTGGAACGACCTGCCCAGACCTGACCTGTTCTGTCTGACATAGATTCCAACATACTTCATGTCATCTTCTTGGATGCAGGTTTACACCTTGAGGGGGTAAAGAAAATAATGCAATGACCTGCTGGTGCCTTTGGACAAACCAGACATGAATGTAGAACATGCTTCACGTAGATGATCTAATTTCTACCTTTGATACATGAGTTTTTTAACTTCTGCTTCCTCAGGGAGATATTTTGGATCTTGAAAACCTTAACTTAGACATTCAGACATTTTTTACTTTTGCATCAAAATTGATTTAAGGATCTAATTTAACTTAAACAAAATTTCTTTGTTTCATTTGTCAGAAAGTTCAATTATAACTTTAATTTAAAAAAATAATTTTCTGTCAATTATTCTATGGCCAACACTTTAAAGGGTTAAATATTCCCCATGCTGAAATTCAGGTTTTAAAATGAAGGGGGGGGGGGGGACTTCATAGGTTTCTGAAGTTTTTTTGAAAGTACAGAAGAAGAAAAAATCTATATCTATATAAATCTGTTTTCAAAAGTTTAGCTAACTCTTCATTATCTTTTAATCAAAGTGATGAAGAGCCATCATCTAGTGTCTAAACAGCCCCTTTTGGCTCCAGAGCCACAGGCGGCAGACCCCTGAGTTAGGGTAATACACTGTAGGGGGACATTGTGGCCTGCCAGTCAGTGGCGTTTCTGTGATTTCTGCAAATGCAAAATAAATATAAAGACTTAGGCAAACACTGGAGTTCATGTGAAGGTTAAAAATGAAGCCGTATTGACATTGGATAAGGAGTTTCTTAACCTGAGCTGAGTGAGATGTCACAGTTATTGTAACCATTTCAGTGTCTGCCACTTAACCTCAGCAGTGCTTTATCTGCTCCCTGCACAGAAATAACTAAGGCACTATCCCATTCATTTTTCTTGCACCTGCAGGTTTAAGTCCTTGGACAGGACCGATCCACCCACTGCGTGTCTATGCATCTGTGTCACTCAGTGTTTAGGAGGCTTTCAAGACATTTACGTTCAAACCCCGGAGCGATGAATCTTTCAGCAATGTGAAACGGCTCATAAAAATGTTCCCACAGGCAATGCTTAGTGAAACCCCCTGTGACATTAATAGAAAGTATGTTCCCATGTCTTTTGATTTGCAATATGTCAGGTAGACAGGTTAAATATGAGTTAAATTTAAGAAAATGTTTACATTGAACATACTACCTCCTCTCATTTTCCCACATTTAGGGGAAAATCTTACATTCATTACATCGCCTAAAGATTCCAGGATTTCAAGAATTTTCCTGTCATCCAATAACATGAGGTGGAACAAAACATTTTTACTCTGGGCCTCATTGTAAACCCAATTATGTAACAATAAAAACTATAAAATAAATACAATGTAAGTATAAAAATAAATACTAGATTGAGTGAAATAAGATTTTTCTGTAGATAAAATGTCTTAGCAATAGAAAGCATTACGGCAGCGTGCAATAATTGAGCAAACCAACTGCAATCAGTGCAAGTGTTGCAATGGGAAAGATATATCCGGAGGGAGAGCAAGGATGACGGGGGTAGCAATCAAAGCAACTTCACTAGGGATATATTTAAAGATTCACTATAAATTGTGTAACATTATTCTATCAGGTTGCACAGTGTGATAATTCTGGAGCCCAGACAGAACGAAACAGCACTTACTCATTTTTATGTCACTGTCTTCATGGCGCTGAGTGAACTTATCTTGTTTTCTATCCAGATAACCTCTAATAAGCTGTTTTTCGTGTTAATACGAAATGATTATCATGTAAAGAGCTATTATCTGCTCCCTAAATTTGCTCTTTTAACAAATACCAGTGTTGTAACTTTGGCTGCTTGATTTGTGGAATATATTTATTTGTTTCATTTTCATTTTTATGTTGTATTCCATTTGTTCAAGAGAGCAACACGTGCATTAATGGTCACACTTAATAAAAGAAAGGAAGATGCACCCTAAAATTGCTTTTATGACGTTTAATTGTTTACCTATTACTCTATTCTCCCTCCTTGATTATAGCAGTTGCAGAAAATCTTCTTGTTATCACAATTTGAAATAGGAAAATATATTAACAGCTTTGTTAACTCAAGGAAATGCTTATCCAAAAAAAGCAATTTTATTGTCTGTAGGATGGAAGATAAAAAAAAGTTAGGAATGCACCAATACTTGTATTGGTACCAAGCCCAAAACCAGTGTCAAGTACTACTACTTGTATTTATAAAAACAACCTGATACTCTAAGCCAAAACCACTTATATATTATACAAAGATCACAGTATCAAAACAATGAAGTTCGCCCTACGGCAGTAGCACAGTGATCGCTGGAGAAGTAGGTATACTACGGGGAGCAGCCAAGAGGCCCTTCACTTTTGGATACCCCCCCTCTACTGCAACTTAGCTGTACTGGAACCAAGGTAAAAATCGGACTTTCTCAGCTTAGCGTTTCAGAAAATAAAATCAAAACATTTAATTCGAGAAAGCTTTTATTTAGCTCTTGCATTGGTAGTTGGTTTGGCAAGTATTAAAATGTCAGTACTTATACTCATATGGAAGAAATCTGGTATCGGGACATTCCTAACATAAACTGAATGTCCTTTAATAATCTGATTTATACCAATATGAGTTAATCTTTTCTATAACTGACAAAATGTAGAAGAAAAAAAACAAATCTACATAGAAATTGAGAGCATGTTTTTCTTTCCCTCTATCCTACCAACAGTTGAAGCTGTTCTCAGGTCAGTCAGTGAGCAAATCTATTTTAGGAAACGAGCCGTGCCAGCTACACTAAATAAATATGTAGGACAACTGTGCTCTGTTGACAAACACCCGAGAACACTACAGTTACAGGAGACCTACAACAGCAATACACACTTCAACTCCTTCGCTGTGCACGACAGGTATTAGAAGTTGTTCTGATGCAACTTTCAGATAACAATCAGGAGTTTACTTTGCCTCTGGAGGCTACCTTCTGCAACCTAGGGCTGGCACAATGATCAACTGTCCTTCCTCATTAACAGCCTTCTGGGGCCACTTGGCAGCGAGGCAGAGAGGTCCAGTTGAGGCCCTTTAATTCACAATGAATGTAGTTAAAACTAAAAGCATGGGCTGGAGGGTGGAGTTAAGGGAATGCTGCCAGGTGGTTGCATGCCGTAGGGAAAGTACTTGAGAAGCTCAATTCGTTTGCATCCATTTCTAAATCCTTTTAAATATTTAATGGTAAAAAACGATTATTTTGACTTGTTTCATTCTCTATAACAATTATTCTCAATCTTTGTCCTCAAGTACCAATGCTCTGCATGTTTTAGTCGGTTCACTGTTGCAGCACACCTGCTTCAAATGATTGCATGAGCTCCTCAGCAGCCATTAAGTGCTGCAGAAGCCTCGAACTTAAACTCGCAGAACATCGGTACTTGAGGACTAGAATAGAGAACTACAGCTCTAAAACACTAATCTGATACAGAGTAAAAAAAATAAAAAAATAAAAACTGAAATAAGAAGCCTTTATTGTTTGCATGGTAAAAATAGCCTTACACTTGCTTGAGTCCCACAGCCAAGCATGAGTTAGCACAGGAGAAACTGGGGCAGAGTTGGCGAGTTAAGACAGCCAGCAGCCCTTCAAGGCAACCGGCTCAGGCGGTTTTATGGATGTGAACCACAGGACGGTTTGACCCATTTCATGAAAATATCCCCCTCTGGGGACTGAAAAAAGCAACCCCTATACTCCCACATAAACATGACTTGGGGAGTTCCGTTCAGTAAATACTTGAAGAGTCATGAAAAGGATGCAAGAAAGTCTGCACAGCGTCTTGACGTTTTTGCACGTTGTAAATGCAGGTTGAAGGATGAACACAGCAGCGGGAAAGATGCAGCACTTCCAAATGCGTGGCTGCAGAAGAGTTTTAAGATGATGAATTGTCTTCAATAGGAGTTCAACTGCAGGGCAGAGCTAACAGCTTTATAAGCAGCCAAAAAGCACACTAAATTCCACTTGACTTATGTGGTATTTTTGCCCTCTGGGTAGTTCCACAAGACACATTGAGAAGACATTGTGACTTATGGCAGCTGTAGGGTGACAGGGGCTGACAAAATTTACCGAATTATGCTAAAGCAATATGAGAAAACATTTTTTTTTCTACTGGCAATCATGATGTCATGTTATATGCTATCTTGCCAGAGTTTCTCTGTTAGAAATATTTGTATAAAACCAACATAAAGAATGGCATATTACGGTATTTCTTTTGTTGTTTTACAATTTAAGTTCTCTAATGTTTAACAAACCTAAGATGAAAGCATCCTGGTAACTCTGGGGAAACTGTAGAGGTCATCAAAAGAACAAAAGCTAGTTGCCCTAGACTCTTAAAATATGGGCCTTATTCAGACAAATAGAAAGTGAGAGTCAAAAGAAACCATTAGAAATCCAATTTCAGCTCTCAACCACCCATGTAGGCAATACACCAAACAAGGGTATATATAACACAACAGACACCTGATCAAGATCAATACAAAATACATCCAACAAAATGTTCAATAATTCCGTTGAACTCAAAATTTGGTATTTTAGGAGAAGGAGGCAGAGGAAATGATTTTCACCTCACAGACAAAAGAGACAAGGTTGGTGGAAGGCCTAACCAGGCAAAAGGTACTACTAATACTGTACACCTTTAATGAACACTACTATTTATAAGAAGGATAATGGAAATTGGCCAGAGCTGATGGGGAGAGGATGAGGCTAACCACAGGTTAGCTCTGGAAGAAAATCCATTAGAAGCTACAAAGACTTATGTAATGGCACTGCAAAAAAATTTAAATCTTAAAAAGTATTTTTTTTCTTAAAATAAGTGCATTTTTTTCTTGAATTAAGCAGGTAATGTAGACATGTTGCCAATGGAGCAAGACAATTTACATTTAAAATAAGAAAAAAAAATATATTGTCTTATTACAAGTGCATATTATCTACTTATCTTATTTCACGAGTAAAAATACTAATTCCATTGGCAAATCATATTATTTACCTGCATAAAATTAAGGGTAAATACACTTAATTTAATTATTTTTTACTCATTTTTAGATCATTTTTGCAGTGGGGACAGAGGTTCACCTTTAAGCAGGAGACTTATTCTTAACCAAGGAGTCTTACCCCAAAATTCCACATCCTCTGGTTTTCCTCCAGTCGTTTTTGCTCCAAGTATGCCTAATTGACCAACTGCGTAGCTATGCTAATGATTGAAAACCATTCCACGTTCTCCATAAATCCTCGGAACGTCACTGTACATTGACGTGCTCTCCGTCCTTCACCGACAAAATCCGGAGCTACTCCAATTTTCTGTTCTTTTCCGGTCCACTTTGCTCTACCTGGACCTTTTGTGTATGTCATCTTTGGACTTCAAATAACTTGAAGTAGCTTTCTCTGGATGCGTTGGCATTGCTTTTCACGGACATGAAGAGGAGGTCTGCAACTGACGAGACATTAACCGAGCAGCGGATGTGGAATCTACACACTAGAATGGCCCAAACAAAGTCCAGAGAATCTGAGGCAATCTTTACAGGAATAGAGTCTAATCTGAGTGAAAGGGATATGCAGAGATCTCACCCTCTGGATGCGCACAGTTGGTAGAGATATAAGCATTGGATTCACTCACTCCATCTAAAGCTTTATTCCACAAATAATTACGGAAAAGGAGCTTAAACCAAATTAACACATCATTTTAAGATTAGTGTTTGTAAAAATAAACCTGAAAACCCTATTTTTTTCTGCTGCCCAATATGGTCAATTTTACATTGGTCACAAAAAAATTGAACTGGAGCTTTAATACTGTAGAAAACTCTTTGATTTTAACAATGTTCTGTGTGGGCCTCTCCTTATGTAGCTCAGTATAATCAAAAAATGCAATTTCAGTAACAAATTTTAAGAGAGTATATTAAAGTACTCGGGTGATATCTGTATATACAGAAATAAGCTGTGGCACGTCCTGAGCTTCACATTTTGTTTTCAGGAAACAGATGACATCATCATCTTTGCAAGCTGCTAAAGTCAAAACCAGAAAACTGTAGGAGAGAATTATTAGGAAAAAAAACAAAAGGAAAGTTGATCCAGTGCTTTAAAGTTTGATGTCAAGCGGAGAACATAAGGTTGCCCCCAATTATCCTGTCTGCAAAGAGAAGGGAGAGAACGATGGCGAAGCATGGTGGAAAAACAGAGAGGAAGTATTTGTAATTACAGGGACAGACCGAGACACAGTGAGGCGATAATAGCACACAATAACTCAAGCATCTGATGTGCCAATGATAGAGTTCCTGTCTTAGTGAGCTGCAGCTGAGGTTTGCCATCATTTGGAAAGAGAAGCAGATAAAGGGTGAGTATAAAACAGGGAATCTCCAGATTAAATTATAGGAACTTTATTTATTAATTGTAAGGAAACCAGATGAAGCTCCAACTTTTCAGCCAAATTCACAATCTACTTTTTTCACATTAAAACCATAGACATCAGTTTATAAAATTGGATTTTTAATGACCAAAACAAAGTAGCGTAGAAATGTTGCAAGACAAAAAGAATAGGTGGTTCTTAACATTTCTGCAATCGAAAACCTGACGAGTTCCGTATTCATCCGTGCTTATCCCTCTAGTTATTTAGATACTCCCAAAAAAAGTTTATGGTAATAAAGCAGATGAGAAACATGGAGCATCAAAGCAAATCTGGAGTTCAAAATCCTGCACTTACTAATAATATAAAACTTAATGTTGCTACATTATTTGTTTAACATTTATAAATAGCTGCTTTAGTCACTGACATATGCAATATCAGATAACTGACAAAGAGGGAAACCTGAAATAATACCTCTGTCTTAGGGAATGTGTATCACAGGTCTGTTATTCCAAGCCAAGAGAAAAGCACAGCTGTGTTGGGATCTTATGAAATTGTCCTCCTCAGAGGTATTTCAATTTTCTATGTCAGTTTAGAAATACCTCCAAAGTCTGGCTTTTTGGGGGTTGTTTGTTGGGTTTTGGGCTTTGAATTTTTAAAGCAGTGTTGGAACTTTGGCTGCTGGATTTTTGAAATGTATTTTTTTTTATTGTGTTTTCATTTTTGCGTTATATTTCATTTTCTCCATAGAACAACAGGTGCATTAATGGTCATACTTAATCAATCAAATGTAGATGCACCAAGACTTAAATTAGATTGAAGTCGCCCGTTTTTGAATGACACTACAAAAACAAAGATTTAGCAAAGCCCTACATACAGGGCGTGCAACATCAAAATTAGGAACCAGATAGATGTCCCCACTATAACCCACAGGAACCCAGATGTGGGACAAAAAATTGGCATCAATGATGTGGAAGGAAAAGTTGAGGTCAACAAAACAAAACAAGAACAGGAAGCATAAAAGACGGATCTCAGAGAAACGCCTGCAAACAAAAACATTGGAAATGTAATCCCTCTCAAGTGCAAACAAGTTGGAGGGGTGGGGGGTTAAGACAAATGAACCTGGCACGTTGAACAAGCCAAGGCAACACACTCTCACTGAGCATCCAGGCAGCCAAGAGTTGCCCCACCTCAGCTCTCTGTTTGTTAGACAGTCACACAAACCCTGTGGAAAGACGGGATGATTCCACCTCTCTCTCTCTCCCTCTCTCTATCTCCTCCCTTTTATTACATTCCACTTCAACACAGCTGGCTGTTACTGCTTGTCTTCAAACGATCAAAGAAAAAAATAAGACTGCAAGCTGCAGAGCAGCCAGTGGCCTGTTAACAGCAAACCTCCCCCTGCAGGGTGCTCAGACACACTCTGACCTCCTGGATCAGTGCGACCAATCGGGAGACAAACTGACCATGGCTGGTGCATCTAAAGAGGAGGAGGGGGCAGAGATGGCTGTTCCAGGGGCCTGTCTATGGGGGATGATGGTGTGTTTCGCTAATAGAGGAAAGGAACAAGTGTAGGATTTGTCTGGGTATTCAAAGTTGCAGCATGCAACACATGTGTGATGATATTGGATAAGTCCACCATAAAAGCAAATCTATATATAAAAAAAATAAAAGTACTTAGGTGTTAAAATAAAACCAAAATTATATTTTTCTGTTCAGGCCTTAAATAGCACGTCATCATAAACAGACCACTAGCATTCTGGATTCATGTCTTTGGGATAGAATAATTTCAACATACTTTTTGATTTGAGCTGCAAACAAACCAAAGGAAGCAGTTAAGTGCAACCATTGTCTAAAAACTTCAAAATCATATGCAATAGACCAACATGAAGTAGAAGTTAAAATAATAGTGTTTGAAAATACACAAATAGGATTTGGAAAATATAGCATGCATTTTGTTTTTAGCCCAAAGTGAAAACTTTGCAGAATTCCTTTTTTTCTGCCATTACATGTCCAAATCTTTAGGTGTGTGTCTGCTTTAGATTTGGATGTTCAAATCTTGCCAGTGTTTTTAATTTGCTAGATTTGGAATTTAACTCAACTATTCCAATATGTTAACATGTTTCCATCTTGTCCACAGTGTTCGAGTTCCGCCTGTATGTCATGTATTGTTTTCCTGCTAGGAGGTGAACCTCTTTAATGCTCTCCTTTTTTTTATTTACATACAACTTTTCTTCTGTAGTGATCACGGAAACACATCTCAGCATTGCAGTTGGTGGACAGCCATGTCTCGGTGTGGCTGCAGTGAAGCCACACTACTTTCAATTTAAGATGATGGATGTCATAGTTTTGCAACATTATCCTGCTGTTTTTTTTTATAGTACTTTTTACCTTCTATTATGTGAAGCCTTAACAAAAATAGCTGATTTATGCTAAGATTAAATTACTCTGAAATGAACCATATTCCCTACTTTGGAGACTTTCAAAAGGTAGTTGGCTTTGCCATATCTTATTTAGGTGTTTTTGACTAAAGAACAGGAATGCACGGTGTCTGCAGACTTTAATTCACTAAATAAAAACAAAGATGCAAAGAGAGTTATGTGGGTCTCTCACATTTAACCCACATACAACTGATTTGTCAAAACTTATGTCAATCAGAATATATATTGTGTATAAACACAGATCAGGTTCTGGAAGCCTGTTGTTTTATAGTTTAAACATGAATGTGATTTGACATTAGGGTGGACCTTTTCTGCATTCCCTAGGTGGAGCATTTTAAAAGCTGAAAAGCCAGTATGTTGACATGAATCGTTCCATACTAGGGGTATTTCCCCCATGTAAAACCAAGATCAGGATGTCTTTCATCACACCTGCACTGACACATTCATAGATATGGGATTTTATAGGAAAGGGGAAACAGGCTTCACTGCCTGCGCAAACCACACAGGTTGCTGAGTCTTAGATGTGGGCGTGGGAGAGGAACAACAGAGGCTTTTCAAAAGTATGGTAAAGCTGCTATATGACAGTGAGGAACTGTTTCATCCTTTCCCTGATTAACGCATGGAGACAACTAAGGTAGAAATGTATAACAACTTACGTAATACAATCGAATTCAGGTTATACCAAAATTGAGATGGTATCTTCAAACTAATAAAGAGGTAGGAATGTAAACCATCCAGAAAGTGGAAGAGCAAGATTATACAGTGCAGCTTTTTGTCAAATAAAAAAATCTGTCCACTCTTGATCTCAACTTTAAACACCTTTAGAACTTCTCATAAACGTGTTTAATCTCCTTCTGACCCATACTGTTACCATTAATGTTTGTCTTCAAGAAAAAAGCTGTAAACTCCCACCATAGTTCTCAATGTTTCTGCAACCCTCCAGATAACAGCCACACCAATAAAGTTATCAGGTTCATTCCTGGACATTTCAGATTTTTTACTACAGCAGTTCCATAGCTGAATGTAGTAAATCGGAAATATGGAGAGGGAATTATTCCAGGAAAAACTATGTGTTGTGTGTTTTTTTTTTTGGGGAGGGGGTTCACCATTGTGAAACCTTCAAATCTTTAGTCTTTAAACATACAGCACAACAGAAAATCCAGCAGCTGATGCTACAGAAAGGAAGCACATCTTCAACAACTTTGTCCAGCCTTTGTGAGTTATCATTACAACGGAACACTGTATTACAGTTTTAAAACAGCTATAAGACAATGATACAAAAAAGTGTAAAAAGCTCAGGGGTCAACAACCTTCTTTCCTGCCCAAATGAACCAGCATAGAAGTGGCCAGTACATGCTGAAAGTCCCAAAAGTGACCAGAGAAGTAAAAGGCAAGGGGGTGGGGGGTAGCTAATGAGTGGATGAGCGCACAGGGCAAGATGCAATGGCATGAGGGAATGGGGGGTTGTGGTAGACCCACAAATCAATCCCTGATTAGTACCCCTCCCTGAGTGGAATGCTGCAGCCTATAGCATCAACAGGGAGCAGGAGACAAGTCTCACCAAGCTGCAGAGGAATCCGGAACCAGAGGAGAAGGACAAAATGGTTTTAGGGATTAAAAACCGGGAAAAGATTTAATTAGATGGTTCTTCTTCTGAAAGCATTCCTAATTGCTTTTTGGATCAATGAAGTCTTTCATTTGACTTTATTAATTTAGAGGAAAACATTCAGATCAAAGGATAACTGCACAAAGGTGTCCTCAGCTACTTAATACAACAGTCTGTATTCATATCAAAGACAAAGAAACAAATAAATCAGGTTGCACAAAAATTCTGTTCCATTCAAAGTCTCATTACCTCTCATTCCAAACACATGCTCATACATTTTTTCTTCTTCACCCATTCCTTCCCGCCATATAGGGACTTCCCTCTCTAAGCAATTCCTCCTCACCTGCATGTGATGTTTTCCCTGCACCAACATCTGTGTCAGCCAAATAGACCAACTGAAGCAGCAACACATTCCCTCTGTCTGTGCTAAAAGACGCAATTTTGCTGAGAAATAAAACCTAAATAATGTATCCTGCCTTCTCCTGACACAAATACTTATTTTAAAAACCTCATTTTTGTAAAACTGGGATGGATATTTGGGTACATTTTCGATTTGGAGACTGAAAACTTGCTGCTGGTTTTGTCAAGATATGGCTAACTTGCATTATTTGCTGTAGGATGCAACCAGAGCACTTGCTAACACACACACCAACACAACCCCACCAGACTGATTCCTGACAAAGCAGCACTTTTCCATCAGCTTAAAAGAAATTAAGTAATCAAGATTTTTCCTGCTGAAACTCAAAAACACCAACAGGTTGAGAAAATGTTGCCATAAAAACCACAACAAGAAAACTTTTGGAGAAGAGAACTGTCAGCTTTGAGCATTATTTGATTTACTGCAGACTGTGATGTAACAGAAAACTAATTATGTGGACTTAGGATAAGAAGAGTTTGTTGTGTGGTGCGCTAACCTTGGACATTATCTCACTATAAAACCTACATCCACACAGAACTGAACATGGCATTCTCATTGAAAAGTTTAAGCATGAAGATGCAACCGGATGAGGTAGCGGGACACTTAGATGCTGCAATACTTATGTCAAGGGTAAGCTTTTGCTAACCTGGCAGTAGCCAGATTGATATCTGTAGAACTGAGTTGAGTTCTTCGGTATCAATCTGGAATGGCTGCCGTAAAGTCTGTCCAAGAAAAGGAGGGACGTTTAGTACAATACTTTGAGATGATTGGGTGACATGCCAGTTAGTACCCGCCTTCCATAACACGCCAACAGCCAATCGTAGCAACTAGCGGAGTAAGCTCATAAATCCAACTTTTTCCAAATCCTGTCAACAAGAAAAGCACAGACATCTTTCCCATTTACAAATTCAAAGAGTGCTTCTTTTTGCTCCTTTTTTTACCCTGAAGTTTTCACTATTTAAGCTAAAACCGTGTAAATTGCGGTATCGACAGGTGAGTCCTCCAGTGTAGCCATGTTTGTAATGCCCCGGTGAGGCACTGTCCCGCCCCAAAAAAGACTGCTGGCATGTCATTGGTCCAACCGCTGGCTGTTACGTAACGGACGTATAAGCCGGAGTCTTTAAGATGGATTCTTTGTGAGACTGAAAACTCAGATCTCCCGACAATCCAACTCACAGTGCATGGTAAAGGTATTACTGCCATGGAAGTAAAAACAACCCGGGAGTGAGAAAATGGACGTTTGTGTGACCAACAAGGTGATAAAAAAAAACACTTTAGAGGAACAACAAGTTTTTGCTTAAAATCCACATTTGCCAGTTTAGCTTCTATTTAATGTGGCGGGGACTGTTCCAACATGAATCCACTCTACAAAAAGAGACATCCAATAACAAATTTAAAAAGAAATTGCTCTATTGTTACTTAATTAATCTCTATTTTCACTAACAAAAACTTAAGGCTCCGTACTATAAATGTAACAATAATGCATAGTTACAAGGACCCGCTATCTGACCAACAACCTGGCTTAGTGTGTTATAGGCTACTTCTTTTCTCTCCTATGCTAACTCTAAGTCACTATTTAAGAAATTAGCCATATTTAACAAGAACAATGAACATGTTTAAAGTTGTGGGGGTTTTAAGTCACAGCAGGGAAACCTACCATTTCATAATCAGGATGTCAATAAGAATCTTGTTTATTACCCATTTGAATTGACCACAAATTTTCTATTTACTGCTCAGAGAAATATACCAAAAACAAGAATTTTTATATCCCGTATTGAAAATCAGGCTTGGTTAAGACATTTCATATCCACCTCTCAAACTACATTTAGATATTAAATGTTTTGCTGTAAGTAGTCTTTCACTTTAATAGGTATTCTTTGTTATCTGTTAAGTCTGATAACACCTCATGAACATACACCCTCAACTAAAGTTTTCAAACCACAACCTTAAGGCTTGACCACTGCTTCATTCACAAAAGGATGCAAATGAAATGCTTTTACTCAGACCACCCAAGTAAGCTATCAGTCATTGCCCCCACTCATCCATTCAGTTACCCAATTACACACAAATGCACCACAAAACAATTGGGGTGGTGGTACTATGGGTGGAGGGGTCTATTCTGATTTAGTGCAGCTCTATCAGCTGATTTCCTGTGAAACACAGTAAACGTTCCATCACTCTACTACTTCTATCCTTGGTTTGATATCCTCGCTTTTAACCGTTTATTTTTCTTTATATGAGACACATAGCGATAAATCAAGTATTTTACATTATGTACCTTCTATTTTATTGAAAAGTAAAAACTGTATAATTATTTAGCTTTCATCCAAATGTATCTATATGCTGTTTTATATATGTGTACAGTTGATCAGATAGGACTTATTTAAAATTCTACTTTTAAACGGGCAATACCAATACACAGAACATTCTGGACAAATTATTAAAAATGTGTTGTGTGGGCAGTTAGTAGCAAATATTAGAAATTACGTAACATTTGAAGGAAATATTAGCCTAGGGTATAGTATTTTACAAAAGCATTCAAGACATGTTACTAGTTCTCTGCCATTTATTGGTAGTATATATGATAGACTAACGATACATATCTATAGCTCCTCCAGGGTTGCCAGGAGGGTTGACATCTATGATGAAGGCTTTACTTGCTTGGTCAGTCCGTTTAGGTGGACGGCCATTTGTGTGTATGGTACACTGACATTAAAGAAACGTTTTGTACGTTTTTACAAAAAATATCTTCATGATAGCCTTTTTATTTGGCCCTTTACCACTATAACATTGTTTGATGAGCAGACTGACAGCTCTGTAATTTAGCACTGTTGTATCTACTAGCCTATTTTCCTGAATTTCCCGCCGTGGAGTTTACACAGGTGTAAACTCCGCGTAGGGTGAGCAGGAGCTACGAGAAGAAGAGTGCTGCAGTTCCGTATTTTGGCCACAGGTGGCAGTATCATTAGAAAACTCTGTCATGCTTCTTTAAATTAGAGAGAGACAGCGGCTGTGTCGGAACGTCCGCCCTTGTCACTATTTAAGGCACTATATACAGGTGCTGGTCATAAAATTAGAATATCATGAAAAAGTAGATTGATTTCAGTAATTCCATTTAAAAAGTGAAACTTGTATATTATATTCATACATTACATACAAACTCATATATTTCAGATGTTTATTTTGTTTAATTTTGATGATTACAAATGACAACAAATGAAAATCTCAAATTCATCATATCAGAAAATTAGAATATTACTGAAGACCAATAAAAACAAAGGATTTATAGAAATGATGGCCAACTGAAAAGTATGAACATGAAAAGTATGAGCATGTACAGCACTCAGTATTTAGTTGGGCCTCCTTTGGCCTGTATTACTGCAGCAATGCGGCGTGGCATGGAGTTGATCAGTCTGTGGCACTGCTCAGGTGTTATGATAGCCCAGGTTGCTCTAATAGTGGCTTTTAGCTCTTCTGAATTGTTGGGTCTGGTGTATTGCATCTTCTTCTTCACAATACCCCATAGATTTTCTATGGGGTTAAGGTCAGGAGAGTTTGCTGGCCAATTAAGAACAGGGATACCATGGTCCTTCAACCAGGTACTGGTAGCTTTGGCACTGTGTGCAGGTGCCAAGTCCTGTTGGAAAATGAAATCTGCATCTCCAAAAAGTTGGTCAGCTGCAGGAAGCATGAAGTGCTCTAAAACTTCCTGGTATGTGGCTGCGTTGACCCTGGACCTCAGAAAACACAATGGACCAACACCAGCAGATGACATGGCACCCCAAACCATCACTGACTGTGGAAACTTTACACTGGACTTCAAGCAACGTGGATGAAGTGCCTCTCTTCTTTTCCTCCAGACTCTGGGACCTTGATTTCCAAAGGAAATGCAAAATTTACTTTCATCAGAGAACATGACTTTGGACCACTCACCAGCAGTCCAGTCCTGTTTCTCTTTAGCCCAGGCAAGACGCTTCTGAGGCTGTCTGTGGTTCAAGAGTGGCTTGACACAAGGAATGCGACAGCAGAAACCCATGTCTTTCATACGTCTGTGTGTGGTGGTTCTTGAAGCACTCACTCCAGCTGCAGTCCACTCTTTGTGAATCTCCCCCACATTTTTGAATGGGTTTTGTTTCACAATCCTCTCCAGGGTGCGGTTATCTCTCTTGCTTGTACACTTTTTTCGACCACATCTTTTCCTTCCCTTCGCCTCTCTATTAATGTGCTTGGACACTGAGCTCTGTGAACAGCCAGCCTCTTTAGCGATGACCTTTTGTGTCTTGCCCTCCTTGTGCAAGGTGTCGATGGTCGTCTTTTGGACAACTGTCAAGTCAGCAGTCTTCCCCATGATTGTGTAGCCTATAGAACTAGACTGAAAGACCATTTAAAGGCTTTTGCAGGTGGTTTGAGTTAATTAGCTGATTAGAGTGTGGCACCAGGGGCCATCAATTTTGAACCTTTTCACAATATTCTAATTTTCTGATATGATGAATTTGAGATTTTCATTTGTTGTCATTTGTAATCATCAAAATTAAACAAAATAAACATCTGAAATATATGAGTTTGTATGTAATGTATGAATATAATATACAAGTTTCACTTTTTAAATGGAATTACTGAAATCAATCTACTTTTTCATGATATTCTAATTTTATGACCAGCACCTGTAGTGGTTACACCATTTAGATGAGTGTCTGAAAGTCTAGTGCAGGGTCTTAAACGTTTTCCTGGCCAAGGACCCCCAAAGTGATGGCGAGATGGAGCGGGGACCCCCTAATTGTATGGTTGATGGGACAGGTGTTGTGAATGAAACGGTACCCAGCTCGAAAGAGCTCCTGTGTGTCGCTGAATGTGTGGATTGATCAATGAAAGACATCTTTTGCCCTTAATTTATTTGTTTAATACAGTTTGTTGAATTCATGTTAATGAATATTTAAAGACATTTCAGTTAGTGGAAAAAATTGCAGAGGGGAATATTAAAAAAAGACTAATCAACCAAAACTTTTGTGACCTTCGTGGACCCCCTGTTGAAGACCTCCGGTCTAGTGGGTGAAAAAGTAGTGGACTTGAAATTTCCCACAATGCACCTTCAAAAGTAGTGATCATCCATGGCCACTAGACAAGCAGATAGCAAAGCATTATGGGATTTTTTTGTAGCAGCGATAAATAACAAAAATGGTAAAGGCACCATGCAGCGAAGCAGAGGTACGTGACCAATGGGGAGTCAAAAGTAGTGGTAATCTATCCAAACATCAGTTAACTGAGTTCACTATAAAGTCCACTAAATAGTCCCTGCTCTATATACTAATTGAGAGATTTATGGGTTAGGGCAAATGTTCAGACACAGCCTGTGTTTTATTAATAGATGGCCTTTGTGCAATGGCAAACACCCCTAGATGTTGTTTAACGGTACTGGATGCAGAAAAACAACAACCTTTGTTGTTGTTTCTCCTCAGTTTAGGATATTACCATGAATCATTAACCTTCCAATTCTATATTGTGCATTACTTTGATTCGGCCTATTAATAAAAAAAAAACAGTAAAATATATTTACATTTTTAGTTCTCATACAACAAGATTTAAAAAGATCAATAAAACGACTTTTGGTTCAACAGAATAATGGGGCTTTCTTTCTATTTTCTCTAGGATTTCTTGTAAAGTTTTCATTATTTTTATTTCAGATCTCACAGTTGTTGATTCATAACACACACCCCCTCTCTGCTGTGCAGAAACCATTGAAGATGATGGACTCCCATTTGATGGAAGCTGCAGAGCTAAAAAGGTGTGGCAACAAGCCTGTTGCACTGATGGTCCTAAATATTTATCAGCTGGGCGGAGTTTGCATGACAGATGACTCAAATGTGATCAGCATATCACCATGCAAATAAATGCCAACTTCTGTCCAATACCTTTCAACGCCAGGATACAAAAAAAAAGTTTGCAAATATTTGTAATTGTCTTTCAGCTTGTAAAGAAATTATAGGCTATAGACTTCTAAATGGATACATGCATTGTTTCTAACGCTGATGCGCACAGAATTACAAGATATTAGAATGACTCTGAAGAATAGAACTGTATTAACCCTGTCTCTTTATGATTAATGGTTTAAATAGGCCTACAGATCATGATAAACTTCCAGCATGTCCAAAATCCGCTTCCATAAAACATGCGGAGAGTCGCTTCACCTGCAGAGAGCGGACAAGAAAATGGGACTTACTCCGAGCGTAGGTGCCAGCACACAACCGAGAACCAGCAAATATATCCTGTAACAGACAAAATCATTCAGTTTTATTGAATTGATGTAGTTTTTTTTAAGTCCCTTGACAAATAACCGGCACAGGAGCAGCGATCACACCGCACTCAGCGATGCAAAACTCCTTACAGAGACATTTGCAAAAAATAAATTCTGCAAAAAATAAATAAATAAATAAAAGTTTGCTTACAGGGATCTCATCTTGATATCCGTTTTGGTAGCAGCAGACTAGTTGCTCCTCTCTTCACCAGCAGGAACCAGCACCTCAAACGCGCTCATCGGCTTCTCCAAAACGCGTCCCTCTGTCATCTGATATCCACACAAAAAGTAACCCCTCCGCTTACAACAAATCAGAAAAACTAATACATAATCACCCCCCAAAAAAGAAAAAAACGAAAACTAAATCATAGAAATCAGACAAGTAGAAGTTTATCCCACTTACCGAAGTCGAAGCGGTGCAGGCTGCTGCGCTCTAGGAGCTGCTCAGCCCTCAGTGGAGCAGCGAATAGCAGGAGGAGGAGCCACACACACACACACACACCCTCTCACACATGCACGTGTTAGTGCCTCCACAACCGATGAAAAAGCACACAGTCAGAAATCAAATCTCAAACTCTCTCATCCATCAGAGGTGGTTCTCTCCGCTGCCAAGGCCAATATATCCAATATCCAGCGCGCAATCAGAGGAATCACTTTACGCTTTTTCTATGATTAAAACGTTCATATATCACAAATTCTCCCAAAGCGCTGCTTTAAACAGTTATTCAAATAAGCAGCATTAATATGACATTTAATTTAAAAGTCATTTCCCTAATAAAAACTCAATAATAAAAACTCCAGGATTAGGAGGTAACTTTGTTTGCACTCTCCACACATTCAGTTACTCAAGTTGCAAACAGTCCTCTTTTAGCTCTCCGGTGTTCTATTCTGGTTCATCTGCCTTCAACACTCCTTTTAACAGTCTGTTAATGTATCTATATTAATGAGGAAAACTTCCTCATGGATGATTCAAACACTGCAGGAAAAGAAAAAAAAAAACATGGCTCATAATTTGTGTTATTTTTCTCGCTTTTTCCCAACAAATAATGCAGCAATAGACTGCTTATATGTTAGTTTTATTTGTTAAATTCGATATGCATTAGATAGGCATATAAAAAAAACACAAGTGAAGTTCCTCATGGCTCTATTCTTGGGCCACTTTTATATATTTTGAAATACAATTCAGCGTTTGACTGTAAAAGAGTAATCAAAAGAAAACATTTGTGTTTTGATTTCTTTTATTATCTATTATGTTGTATTCAATCCATCATTTTAATTAATAATAATTGTTCTTGGTAGAATGTGATCAAAATAATGTTTTGCAGTAATCCTAAATTTCAATTGGTGTGTTTTTTGTTTTTTTGGCAGCCAGATAAACATCTAATAATTTGATGATTCATCCAATAATTTTTCTGATCCTCCAGAACGCTGGCATGTAGAACTAAGTTGCTTTTACGTTCGCCTCACCTGCCAGGCTCATCATCATCCTAATTCACCTGCAATGATTCAAAAGTATAAAAGGTGACCTTTAAAATCCCCCAGGAATGGAACATGTCCAGGCTTACAGAAAAATGAAAGGGTAGAATGTCTAAACATTTTCTTCATGCCTTTTTGGGACAAAAGAAAAGAAGAAAAAAGTAGCCTATACATCCACGCATATCCCAGCAGACACACTATGTTGTAATAACATTGGTTCTTGGTTTGATATGAGCTGCAATATTGGAGAACCAAAACCCAACTTTGATACAACTTCAAAAGCTAATGTCAGTTAAATGTAAAGTTTTTAACATCAATCTAACGTTAACTAACAGATTTATCCAAAGTCTGGCCAACGTTGACTGCTGATAGTCGATTTAGAAAGGATTTAACCTCAACCCAGCTTTCATTTTCGCATCATAATCCAATTGGTTATCCAACCTTGGGGTACAACATGTTTTAATGATATACAACAATGGTCAACATATTCTCATTATCAGTGCGTATGAAATCGTACGAAAAGTTATGCACACTATTTCGTACGTTTTGGATGTTTTTCCTCAAAAAACCACATCAGTGTGCATGCGCTGGCAGACAGAAAAAAAAAGCAGATCCGCGGACGGACGTAAAACTGGGAAAAACAGTGCAATCATCACTTATTCATGTCTCTAACTACATTGCTTGCTGTTTTATATCTTAGGGTTAGGGTCAGGGTTAGGGCTAATTGTAATTTTATATTCTATATTCGTGAATGGTGCGTCAGATGCGCATACGACGAAAAAAAACGTCCAAAACGTACGAAATTATGGTGCATAACTTTTCGTACGATTTCATACGCACTCATAATGAGAATAGGTTGCAATGGTTTCGTCCTGTTAAAAGGGAGTTTTTCCTCACCACTGTCGCTACAAGCATGCTTAGTGTGAGGGATTGCATTGATGCAATCAACTAGTTTTCCTTAGATAGAAAACTTGGAATCAATTTGACTGATGATCTGGTGAACTGCAAATGCCTTGAGATGACATGTGTTCTGAACTGGATCTATAGAAATAAACTGAATTGAATTAAATCGAATAAACATCAAGTGCCTGTTGGACAGAGACTGACTTATTTTTCCGACTCATATAAAGAAAGTTGTGGACATATTGAACTGAATCCCCCAGATTCTGATACCTAAGTTAGTAAGTTTAAGTCGTTCTTTGCGTTGGTGCGCTGAGAGTAGCCTACAATCCTTGCGCTCAGGGAGTCTCTACATCCGGGGTGGGATACGAGGGGAGGGAAATAGAGGGGGGTGGACGAGAGAATCGCAACGCAGAGAGTCAGAATCACTACAGGCTTCTACTCTGAGAGCTCGATAGCAGCCGCAGGACTGCCTCTCCACCCGATCATCTGGTCCTGGGAGCAAGACGAGCGGGAGTTTGGCGCACAGAGACATGACAGATATAGAAGCGAGTTCGTGAGTCGGAAACGCAGGTGGATCGCTGTTTTATTCCCTCTGAAGATGACTAAAGACTTGTGGCGCCTGCGACAGCTCGACTGGGCTGTGATTTTGCTGGTCCTGAGCGCCACTCTGCAACAATCTAACTCTGCTGTAAGTGCGCCTTCTTGCACATATTTATTCTTCTTATTATTATTACTATGATTCCATTTGGGGCCAAATGGAAGGTGATTGCTGCACGCATGATGAGACCTACCGCACTAGCCGGCGCCGAGAAGCAACTCTTAAGATAAAAGTTTATAAATAAAGATACTGCTTAATAACAAGTACAAAAATACAAACGATGCTTATATATCAGTAATAACGATGCAATTACACTGTTTGCACACCTTTCTGTGCTTTCATTGCTTTTAATAATCCCGTGAGCACCTTCTTGCTTTGTAGCTTTCATGGCAGCCCCGGACGGGGATATGAGTCCGGCTGCATGCGCTCTGCGAACAGGAGGGAAGAGAACCTGCAGCAACATGCCACATAAAGAAGCTTTCTAACACTCTTCCCTACCTTTGCGCCTTGCATTTCATTTGGCGCTGCTTTAAAATGCTGGTTGAAACATAAAGCAATGCATGTGAAAATGCTAGATATGCCTGCTCTGTCAGTGATGGCATTGTCCGCAAAAGCATGTTGTGCGTAAGAGTTACCCTACAGCACGCTAATAAAGCTATAGGGACTATAAAAAGGTGCATGATTAAACGGCGAATGTTTAGGTTTTGTTCAGGAAGCTCCAGAAAGGTTTAAAGGATGGAAGCTGATGGGAGGGGACACTGAAAAGTGGGCTTCTAATTAAATTAAGAAGTGACCTATGTAATAATGAAAGAATTCCCTCTAATGCCATAAGGCAAGCCCTAATTATGTCTTGATAAGATGCTCAGTATCCAATATTCATTAGCCCTCTTGAGGGTTTGCAACAAGATAAACCTAATTTGTGAACATATCTGAGCACAAAAAAACTGTTTATAATAATGTCATTGGCTGATAGGATTTATTAACAACCAATTTAAGGTCTGATTTCAGAGACAAACCTACTTTTTTTGTTATGTTGTTATATGAAGTAGCAAAAACATGCATAAACATACATAATTAGGTTGTCAATGTAGTTAAAAATCAATGCATTTAACTACTTAAAACAAAGTCTCTTCTTACATGATTCATATTAATGTTAAAAAGAAAAGCAATTTGCAAGGTGAGCCTCTCCCTCCCCCTGGTACCCCCTTAGAGGTGCTTTTGTTATAAACATAAAAAATGTTTGTGTTTACACTAAGTTTACCTCCATTTCACTATACGTTTCCACTCAGATAGCACTCAACTCGCTGCTATCTCTTGAAACCCAGCAAACAAACTGACTGCACATGCCTCATATAGTCTAATATCTACATGCTGAATATTCATATGGAATTAATTATGCAGAACCTCTGCTGAAGGATGACCCCGCCCCTCAAAACAGCCCCGTCCAAACAGGCTCTCTCTCATTTATGCTTTAAACCCAGTCAGGAGACTTTTCCTTGCATGTTTTTCTTGCAAACATTGAGCCACCATTGCATCTAATGGAATATAGATGGAAGAGTTTTGCAGCCTCATCAATCTCTACATTCTGTTGTTTGATGTAATCTCCTTAAAACAGAGTGGAAATGATTTGATTTCATAGTTATGTATTTCTTTCTGTGGTCTATTTACAAGCACATAGCAGTGTGTGTGAAATATAATTTGGGCTGAGATAGAAAGGTTGGAAATCATTAAATTTACTTAATTTTTCTATTTCTTCTATTTTTCTCAGCCCTTTCTCTTTGAATTCAGGTCCTAATATGGTACACCTGGACCAGAGGAGGGCAGTTTGGCTTACAGATTTCAGTGCATTCAACAGACAGACCTTAAATTAAAAGTTAGAAGAACATCCTCTTGATTAGTGAAGTACAGGATAAAATCTGCTTTTAAGTTCGTAGGCCTAATTTTCTATTAAAGTAGGTTGTATTTATTGTAAAATACTTCCTTTCATTGCTTTGTGTTGGTGGAACAACACTTCTTGGCAACGACATGCATCAAAAAGCATCTATGATCAAATATTTTGTTGCCAATTGACTCTTGAAATTCCCCCCACCCTGCTTACATCTGCAGAAAGGCCTAAAAACAGTTGCTTGAGGGCAAAAAAAAAAAGCCTAATGTTTGCGTGTTTAGTCCAATTAGAAGATGCATCATGGTGGTAGTAGATTTTGTTATAAAAATGGGTTGAATGTAACGGTTAAATTGGGGATTCACAAGATTCTGGATTGTGACGAAGTCCAGGGAAGCAAGAAAGCGGTCTGAGCTGAAAGGGAAGGTGCATCGCTAAACATGGGAACAGATGCTTTCTCAGCATCTTTATCAGGGAGTGTATTTTCCATAAAGTAAAAATATAAACAGCCCTTAAAATTAGTATAAGAAGAGAAAAAAAAATCACCTATATTAACAACAGTTGAAATATTTAAGGACCTTTAATATGGTGTCTTTCCCTGTGGTCTCACTGTCTCCCTCTTGTGGTTGCTGAGTGCAAAAGAGCTGTTCCTTTATTAATGCTTGCAAAATAAAAAATCAAGTAATTTGTCTTTTACTTTTTTAGTATATCTTTAAAAAACACACTCAGAAAATGTCTTAGTTTTCAAAAGAAGAACTTATTTTTATTTGCTAACTTTTTTTGCACGTTTATTTTGCTCAAATAATAGAAATTGACGTTTCTCTCCTGATTTCAAAACAATCTCATGAAACAAATGCATTATAACACACACACAGGATTTCTTTTTTCATTTCCAAGCATTAAAAATTGTGACAAACGGAGAGGATCACACATCATTCGTGCTCTGAGAATCAAACCCTGTTTCGATACGGATCTCCACTCCCACAGGTGAACGAGTTCAGCTGTAATGTATACCTCAAGGTTTTTCCTTTGAACCCATCATGGCCTGCAAAACACAAACGACACCCTTAGTTTGAAGCTCATTCTCCTGTGCATGCCAACAAGAGAATGATAGCTTGACGGTGCTCGTGCTCATGCATACCCCGTCATGGGTTCCATCACCTTTATTCATGACCTGCAACCCAGGTGGAATTTAAGTAGAGAAAGGGGGAGGATGATGGTTTGTATGTGTGAGGGGAAGGGAGCTAAGTCATAACATCCACAGAGATATATCTGTGACATGTCGAGATAACACCATAGAGCACGCCTTCAAGCCTAACCGCTCCAAGCTGTTCTTTTTTATTTTGTCTCTGGTTTGCTTGTTTGTTTGTTTCTTCGATTTATGTTTTTATCTCCTACTAACATTTTTTTCTCTTTGATTTCTTGCTGTTTAGTCAGATTCTTAAAGTTTATAATATGGAAAGAGATTGTTACTCATTCTTGATGGATCTGGGATTATTTTTGTAACCAAATGACAACCTTAGCATTGCAGAAAGGTGCAGCAATCACCTTCCAAAGTTGGAAGACTGATGTGATAATGTTTGCTAGTTGTTTAGCCAATGCTGTGATCAGGTCTGGTAATATTGGGGTTTGCAACAGGTCAATCAGGATGGATTTACATAAAGAAAAAGACACTGACAATAGAAACCTGCAAGCCGACTTAAGTAATTTAACTGAATCTTAACAGCAAATACAGATGATCTTAACAGGTAATAAAAACTAATGTAACTGAGCAGTTACAGTTCTATAGTTTAGTATTTATGTGCAGATTTCACATCTTGCTTCATAAAGTGGATGTTAGCTATGTACCTAACTTTGTTTCCTATTTGTTATTTTAAACTGCATTGCGCTTTATTCGAAATGGACTTTACATAATTCGAGGCTCTTATTGGCTAAATGAGAGGAAGGCATGATGCACCAGATTTGGCCGTTGAGCCACCATTTGATGATCGCTGCTTTAGAAGGTTTAAACTCACAGTGTGCTGTGAATGAGCTGTAAATGCCATCAGTATTAGCAGAGGGACAAAGGAGAGCTAAAACTAACACCAAATGTTTAGTCAGCTAAATATCTCCACGCTTTCTAAACCCTTTTGCCTTTGTCTCTACATTTAGCCCACTTCTTATTTCTTTTATTTCTGATCTTAATTTCTATTTTCTTGTTTTCTGATAAGAAATAATGCCATTTAATGCTGCTCCTCTCCAAGTCTCTGTCAGCTCTTACTGACCTAGACGTTATCTCTCCTAATCACTTCTAGGAGGATGGTGATTCTAAAACTTGTTCTTCAAAACCTTTTTAGTTGAACATGGTCGCTTATTTTTAAATTCAGACTTTTCCCAATAAATCAATCTTTAATTTTTTTTTCTTTTTTTACCTGAACAAGCATAGTAGTTGTCACCAGAGGTGTCAAAAGTATTTATGCTTTTTACTCAATTAGAATGATAAATCCTATGTTTAAAAACACTTTTGTAGAATTTAGAGTATGGACTTAAGCTTTTTGCTCAAGTAAAAGTGTAAAAGTACGAGTTTTAAAACGGCTTAAAGTTTTAAAGTAAAAGTAATGCAGGAAAAAAATTTTAAGGATAGAAGCTTTAAACATTATACTGCTTGACCCAAATAAAGGAACATTTTTCTACAATTCTGGATGATAAATTCCTTATACCTAATTTTCTTAGCTTTATATTGTAACTGCAACAGTGTCAAATTGAACTTGCACCATCTTGAAAGACGATTTATTTTGGTACGTGGTGAACAACAAGTTGGTGCATTACCGAGTCCAACCACAAAGAAATGAACCAATTTTTAAATTATTTTTTTTAAATACCAACAGGCCATAATGAAAACGCTTTAATGTAATGAAACTAACAAGCCAATTTTTTAAATGTAGGTGGTAGAAAGTAGAGATAATTGCAGAATCATTTAAGCATTAAAAGTAAAAAGTTGTCTAAAAATATTTACTCCAATAAAGCATAGATAGCAAAAATTTCTACCTAACCAAGGTAAAAAAAAAAGTATTTGTACTTTTTTACTTGACTGCTCTGGTTGTCACTGATTGTTCTACCCCAGACATGTGGAAAGAGTAATTAACTTTAGCAGACCTGCAATTGCAGAACTTAAAGCATATTTAGCAACATACTCTGGATGTTGGTCTTCTTTACAGCTAATAATCTGTGCTCTAAATGTTTAAGGTGGGAGAACAGTAGACCCTAAAGGGCTGTTTTTGGTCTCTCATCCATTCAGACGCATTGCTGAGGTGAGGCATTATTCTGCAGACATTTAGTCATAATATGTTTGCTCCATTGCATAAATTCAATAGAGTCGATGCTTGTCATTGGTTGAATCAGTTTTTCTGTATCTTTTTGAAGTCACTCTAACCTAAAAGCTATTGTACCTGGTTCAGGGTTTTTGTTACGCCAACCACCAGAAAATACCAGCTATTCATTCATATGTTCTGCACCTGGGCTTTAGATAGCTCTTTTATGACGCGATAGTATCTTCTTCTTGGTGGGAACTAAAAATGTAAGGGATGGAAAAGTATGAAATAACATAATGTGTCTGTAATCAGAACATATTGTAAGTGACTTGTCTCCAGCTCAATCCCTAAAGTTTTCTAATTAAATAACTTAAAAAGTTATGCACTCACCCGACTTTTCTCTTGCTGGATGAAATCTAATAGCTCACCCCTCCCCCACCTGTTGTTGCACACTGCTGGTCAGCTGTTAGATAAATGGCTACTATGTTCACCACCACAGGTAAGCCAAGGTAGATTTGTTTTCAATATACAGCGTCAGCAATATATTCGTTAAGCAGCTTCTGTATGAAAATTGATAATTGTCCAAACTACTTGGCTCACTGATATCAGATGGTTAGTCTCCCTGTATTACTACAATACCATTTAAAGAGCAGATCCACATCAGTTAGGCCAATTGAAATCTGTTCCTGAATGTAATGGATGTCTGTTTTAAATTCAAAATAACAATGCATACATAGGTGTTTTCACTCCTGCAGCTTTAGGTGGAAAATTTTGATTGCCCTAAACTTGGTCCCAATTCGTCTTCAAACTTGGAAACAAAGTCCAGGGGACTGTTTTTTTTTTTTTTTTTTTTTTTTACTTTTTTTGGAATTCGTCCCATTTGGGTAATGCGTACCAAAGTAGTGCAACCTAAAGAAGTGATCTCAGGTGGCTCCAGGCGGATTCTCGTTTGCACTAGTTGATGTCTGAAAACAACTGTGCTTTGGGGCAGTAACACAATTCTATTTTAGAGGTAGAAATTACCTTGTCTGTCAGCAGTATCTGCTCCAGATGAGGCTCTCCCGGTTCATGTTAAGGAATATTAATCTGTGCCTTCTCCTGAATGGGGCAGATATTTCCATTCAGCGTCTCCACTGCATCAGCATATATTTTTAAGCTACAGCCTCACTTCAATATTAAACACTATCATTTGCAAATAGTTGTACGTGCAAAGCATATAAAAAAGGTGAGAGCTCCTAATAACTGGTGTACCTGAGTCTTCATCATGAAAGTATTATCCATTTATCTGTTTATTTCACAGCGGCATCACTTCCAGATTTTAACCAGTTGTCAAGGTGACATGACGTTCTCCAAGTACTGTGACGTTTGGTCCCAAGTCACAAAAAAACTGGTTTGAAAGAGACAGAAATAATAGAAAAATGTATCAGTCTAAAATTCTGAGCCACTCTATAGTGCGCACTAAACATGTCTAAAGCACCTTAAGATTGTTAATCCTGCAAAAATTAGTTTTGGGTTTTATTTTTGTGTATTATAGTTCTAATGTTGCTGTTCTGCTTTTAGAAAAAATATGAACATCATTGAATGATGTTAAACAATCTAACAATAATTTAAACTATCAGAATTTCATAGCTGCCAATTCTCTAGCCTTCAACAATATAGTTTATGTGAATTTAAACTTAGACTTTTAAAGACCTTTCAAATTTGAGACCCAATGTACAAGAATTAACAAAACAAATTATTATAAGAAAACACAGTTCATAGCCTAATTAGTGTATATATTTATTGTTTTAAGAAAACTGGCTGAAAATATGCTCATTATATATATAACATACAAATAGTCTTCTGCAACTCTGATTTTACACATATAGATTGATATTGTGCAACTATTCATGAAAACTCATCAACTCACCTTATTTGCAACACATTGCTGGTACCGGGTTGGACCCCCCTTTGCCTTCAGAACTGCCTCAATCCGTTGTGGCATAGATTAAACAAGGTACTTGAAAAAATCTCAGAGCGTTTGGTCCATATTGAGATGATAGTATCATGCAGATCACGACCACATCCCAAAGGTCATCTATTGGATTTAGACCTTGTGACTATGAAGGCCATTTGAGTACAGTAAACTAATTGTCATGTTCAAGAAACCAGTCTGAGACCATTGGCGATTTATGACATGCCGCGTTATCGTGCTCGAAATAGCCATCAGAAGGTGGGTTAACCATGCTTATAAAGGGATTGACATTGTCAGCAACAATACTCAGGTAGGCTGTGGCATTGACACTAAGGGGCCCAAAGTGTGTCAAGTTATATGCCCCACACCATTACACTACCACCACAGGCCTGACTGTTGATACAAGGCTGGATGGATCCATGCTTTCATGTTATTGACCCCAATTTATGACCTACAATTGAAATATTGCAGCGGAAACTGAGATTCATCAGACTACGGAACATTTTTCAATCTTCTAATGCCCAATTTAGGTGAGCCTGTTTGGATCGTGACACCTGGTGTAGTATTCTACTGTGTTTCGAAATGTTGTGCGTTTAGAGATGCCCTTTTGCATTACCTCGGGTGTAATGAATGGTTGTTCAAGTTACTGTTGCCTTTCTGTCACCTGACCTTTCTGCTCTGGCTGTAACAAGACATTTGCGCCCACAGTACCATTCACTAGATATTTTCTCTTTCTCTGACCATCTCTGTAAAGCCTAGAGATGGTTGTGAGTGAAAATCCCAGTAGATCAGAAGTTTTTGGAAATACTCAGGCCAGCCCATTCGGCACCAACATCAAATTCACTTATATCACGTTTCCTTTCCATGTTGATGATCGGTTTGAAATGCAGCAGATTGTCTTGACCATGTCTAGATCTTTAAATGCATTGTGTTGCTGCCATGTCATTGGTTGATTAGAAATTTGCATTAGAGGGCAGTTGGACAGGTGTAAAATCATTTGAAATGGAACTTTAGCTATAAAACGGTCAATGCAATTATTTTAAATATAACTGTTCTCCTAAGCAGAACATTTGAAAGAATATTTTTCAATTAGAACAATAAAAACCTGATACCTGTGACCCATCTACCAAAATAATGGCACCAATCAGCTATTTTGGAACCAACATTAGCAAGGTAGCGAATGTTAGCATGTCTGTGCTCGTGGCTGAATAAACTGTTCTCAGCTTGACTGATTCTGCAGTCATAAGGGCACCTGTATCTTTCTCTATATCTGTCAAATCTTGTTCTTCTCATCCAACACTTACTCCAGGTCTCCTCTTTGATCACTTCATACTTCCCTCATATATTTTCAGCAGCAGACATGCTTGCAGAAAAAATGCAAAGGGAACATGGCGTACATTTCGTTTTTACTCTTGCTCATGTTTTTTTAGTTGAGCACTTCACTGAGTTGCTAACAAACAAACATGTTTATGGATGAATTTGCAGTTTGGATTAACATTCGGTATTAGGTACCTGGAATTGAACCCACAGCCTTAGGAATTGCAAGAGCTCTAAACATTGAAGCCAAAGTCAAAGAAAATTTGTTTAGAGATGTGCATCTGCAAAGTTTTCAGGCTTGAAAACAATCAACGCTGTAGAGACAAATTAGACTTAAGTTTTACCTTGAATTCTGAAATATGAGCACTGTTTTTCACCTCGGCCTGGTAATCCTTTTTGCATTCTGTTATTTGAGTTGACTTGAATGTAATTATCTCTGGCAAGTTTATTTTTAGTGTTTTATGCAGATACATCCAGGCTCCCAGCGGTTTAACGCTTGCCCTAGCTTGGATTAGGTCTCTGATTTGCGATCCCTCTGAGTCCATGTGTGTTTGTGTGCGGCTCTGATCCACGGGCTAGCTGACAAATCCACCTACACAGACCCAGTCACAAGACATGCTGTTCTCCTTAGCTCCACTCTGCTTTGTTCTGACGTCTTGTGTTTCCGTGTTCTTTTCATTTTTTTTTTCAATAAAATGGACTTTGGTTTTACAAAGCACTGCTGCAGGTCATGCTGAAATGAGATATATGAAAGAAAAGCCAATAAAGCTTCAGGGGGAGACACAGAAAACGTACGTTATGTAAAGTATTTGGAGGAAACAGAAAAGCAGTGTTGGAGTATGTTGCACGAAAGTATGTTAGATTTGTCTTGTAAACAGGAAAAGTTGTTGTTTGCATATTTTCCCCTGAAAGGAATATGGGTTTTAATCTGCCTGTCTGCTATCAGTGGTTTGTCTTGATGTACAGATGTCTAGTCTTCCCTTCTCCTGATTTACCCTGAGCCATATATACTAAGTCTTTCATAACTCCCTTTGTAGCAGGATTAAGCTATTACCAAAGATTTAATAGCCGATCAACACGGCGGCTGGTTGCTCCCTTGCATCACTCGGCACCTCTTTATTACCATTTGTTATGTATCAGAAATTGCCCCATATCCTTGGGTGATGTACTGTAGCTTCATCTTTTTATGTTGCCTAGCTTGTTAGGAATGGCTATAAAACACAGTCTCTTTTTCCATCAATCTTTTTGTGGTTTTTCATCTCTCTTAAGATTCTATTTTTCTTTTAGTTATCTTACCTCTTGTAAAAGTAGTGACACTTATAAGCTTGCTTTTAAAGAGTTTTTGCAGACCATCTGTCTGCAAAACAGGAAACCAATAAATTAGTTTCCCATAAAATCTGAATGCTATATAAAACGTATTAGAAGATTATTTGTTATACAGAAACATTACACTATTACTACCTATTAAAAATGTCTCTGTTTTAAACCACCTGAAACAAATAAATAGGTCAGTAACAGGGCTCTGCAGCACTTGGCGGCATGCTCAAAAGATAATTCAGTCTTTTCATTTAGGTTTGTGGGAACAGCGGTATATCCAAAAGCTGCAGGACACCAGTTCTTGAGATCTTGAGTTCAACACCCATGGGTCCTATGCCATTAGGGGGAAGATTATCAGCTTGAGAGTTTTTTTTATCCAACAGTGACTGACGGGGTAAACCAAAACAGTTCATTGCCAAAGAAGCTGGATTTATACAGCGGGCTGCATCCAAGAAAACTAACGGAAAGTTAAGTGTAAAGAAAAACTGTAGTAGTGGAGTAGGAATTACGACAGCCGTAAGAGGACTATGAGGCAAAAGTAATTTCACTTGGAGGAATTCAACCAGTCATGGACAACATCTTTTATCATAGCTTGAAAAGCCAAGTCTCGTAAGCCCAAAAAACTACTTAAAGTATAAAAGTATAAAGTAACATTAAAAAAAAAGAGCCAGATGCCACTATATGAATTGAAATCTAAATTTTTCGACTATTTCCAAAAATTGTTTGAGATAGGGCCAAGGATGAGGGAGGTCTTGTTGCCCTCACCTGTGTCTGACCTTTCAGACATTTCAAAATCTTTTTCTGATTCTGACATTGTAGCATGGCATAGACAATTCACGTTTGCAGTTTGAAGAACATCTACTTGCTTCTAATGATTTCCTTTAGCTAACCAATGAGTGTTTGCGTTATATGACTCATCCAATTACACTAGTTTTCACTAGATGTGGATGGCGACAATGATCTGCATTGGATGGCGCACATGACGTGAAATAAATATTTATAAACATTAAACCGAAGCCAAGAGTAACAAGTAATATTTGTTTTAAAAATGTAAGGAATAGAAAGTACAGATGCTTGTGTGAAAATGTAATGAGTAGAACTCAGAAGTAGTAAGAAAAATAAGTAATGGAGTAGAGTATAGAGACCTAAAAGGTGTACTTAAGTACAATAACAAAGTATTTGTACTTTGTTACCTGACACCTCTGTAATTAGCAGTCTGAAAAAACTGAGCTAATTTGTCTTTGTCCTATTGTGTTTTTTCTGATCTTTTTTTTAAGCATACCAGTGATGATCAAATTAATCATCATTTAATTTACCCCCTTAGTCTTAGTATAGTCTAGTGGTGTGCTGATCGATCGTTCACCGATCATAATCTGATGATCGGATGATGAATCGGAGTATATCAAAAAGTGTGATTTTTGTCCCACCAACTGGAGTAAGAATTTCAGCACACCCTCGCACACACCTTCATTGAAATGAGTTGTTTTATGATTCTGGCAGATCACAGAGCCAGTTGTAGCTTTTATACCTAAATCAAAAAATTAACAGGCAGCTGTGTGATCCGGCAGTGATCGGTATCGGCTGTGATCGGCCCTCAAGTCGATCGGGATAAGCTTCAAAATCCTGATCAGAGAATCCCTAGCTTCCAAACAAAGATTATTATTGTAAGCCTGCTCTGTTAGTGCGCAGATATGGTAGGTTGACTTTTTGGAAAATATATAGGAGTCTTGTTTTTCAAAAGACCCATCACTAAGACTATCTAAAAGTAATACAAATAACATCTTTACTAAAACGCCAAGACTGAATGAAGTTCAATAATAAGTGACTCATCTTTTCTGGTGAAAGTCTTTGATTTATCTTCATGACAGTCGTGGGCTCCTCCAGCCAGTCTTTAGCCTTTAAAAACATTTCCATCACACCAATCTGTACTCTCACAGCAACATCAACTGATTCAGGGATTAGGTTTTAAAAATCTGGATTTTAGTTTTCTTTATTTGACTCTATGAAAAAGGGGACTAGAGTAATTTGAGTACTTTGATATAAATAATAAACAGCTAGATCAATCTATCATCCCACCTAAGGGATGGAATCTTCCACCTCCCTTCACCTCTAATCCTCCCAAATGCTGTGTCTCACATGAACCCAGATACCGATGACACACTGCGATAACTAAATGATGGGTGCCCAACTGGCTGTTTATCAGTGTGCAGAGGTGCAGAAAGCTGTTTTGACTACTTTCCTTTCACTGCATAAAGACTAAAGCAGGGTTGTGTGGAATGCTATCTCTTTTTCTGCTGCTGCTGTTTTTTTCTCCTCCCTCTTAGCGCTCTGAGTCCCACACTCCTCTCGTGTGAACACCTGTTTCTGTCATCACACTGCTGAGAAAGTCTCAGGGTTTCCCTTAAAAGTCTCATAGATCGTGTATTTGCTTCTTTTGTATGTTTCAGATATCTATAGTCTCACTATTGTGGGAAAAACAAGTGTTTTAATTCTAATCAAATAAATGCAAAAAGAAAGATGATATTCTGCTGTTTCTTTTTAGATAGACCTATCTTGATTTGATTTAATATAACATCTTACCCCTTGGGGCCATACATGAGTTTTAAATGGATTGGTGAGGCATGCCAAATAATTTCATAAAGCTAGAAAATCAAAAATGATCATATATGGGGGAGGTCATGGTCCAATGGTTAGACCAGTGCTCCTGTGCTCTGAGAAGGTTGCAAGTATCTAATTCGATCCCCACAGCCTGCAATCTGGGTCCATGAGTAAGACCCTTAACCCCACACTGCTCCCGAGGTGCTGCACAATGGCAGCACACTGCTCCCCAAGGAGATGGAAATATAGAGGTAAATTTCTCCAATGTGAGGTCATTAAAGTTCAATTATAGTTATTATTATTATTTTATTTGGCTTTGAGCTTTTATTAACCCAATAATGATCTTGCTTATTACATTTAGAGTTATATATTAAGAGCTTTTTTTTTTTTAGGGAAAGTTAAGCTAGATAATTCAGATGCACACTCATTTACCAACTTTCAAAGATGTGTTTTTTGTGTTAACTTTCTTTGGGTTTAGCGCAATAACTGTAAAAAATCATTTGAATCGGCATGTGTAGGTTATAAATTTCAAGTATACTAAAGCTCATTCACCATTTCCCTCATTTAAAGTTATTTTCTTTATCTTTTAACTTTCCTCTTACAGCTGATATTGTCGATGCATATTTTTGTATCACTTGTAATTTATATATTTCCCTTCTTTTACATTTCTACATCCAAATGTTTTAAAACGTCCCTTCAAATTTCTGCAGGTCCTGATTGAGGTTAAATGTTTGATGTAAGTCAATATTGTTACGTTCAGGGAGAAAGGCCTGCTGCATCAGGACCCTCAGGGTGCCAGAGATGTAAACATGCAAGTTTTTATTTCTCTGCTGGTCATCACTTAATCTCTGAGTGTGCCAACTGGCATGCAGCTAAGCCTTTAGCATGCCGTGCGTAGGATAACATTCTGCATGTTGCTGTAGGGGAGAGTTTGCATTTTTCACATTGCTGAGTGACAGGATAACAGGAGTACATCCAACCGATCTGTGGCTTCATTTTGCTTTGATTATGGTAGTCATTTTTCCACATATGCTGGTACTTTATGCTGGTGCCTTCACTTCTGCTCCAGAGCTCGTGGTGTTATGTTTTAAGTTAGTTATCAGTTTACTGTATGTATTGTTATGTATCAGCTATGGTAAGTTTACTGTAATTTATAAAGCAGAGAAACTTATATATAAATAGAAATATGCCTTATGTTAAATGGAAGCTCCCAAAGGTTTGCAGAAAATCCTTTCTAATTCTACAGTCCTGTTGTTATCGGTATCACCAACACATTGTGGTTTGTAGACATGATCCTTTGTCCCTGTGTGAGTCTGCAGGATTGTGTTTCTGCATGTTTTTGTCAACATTGAATTCATGGCATTCTGCCTCCTCTTCTCTGGACAGACCTTTGGACAAAATAAATAAAAAAGATATGAGACATCAGATTAGAGAGCAGTCGAAGACAGCAATGCAGCCAAAAGGCGTTTGAAATGGAGATAAAAAAAATGCAAAACAACCATGAGACAGACTCAGTTATTTTTAATCATAGAATATAAGACTCATCACATAACCGTTAATATTGAATTTAAAGGCTAAAATAGGTTTTAAGATACAAATGAATTCATAGATTCAGCATATTTCTGGTTTGAAGTCAAGTATACAATGGAAAACCTGGAAAGGAATCTCACCTTTTCCTTTCAACATATTTTTTTTCTCCAGAGTCAGATTTTGCAGTTTTTTTAATCCAAAAATACAATTGTTCACTTTAAGAATTTTAGATATTTTCACAAGGGTTAGTGAAAGATAATGAATGCAGAGGTGATGATGGATGGATGGATGGATGGATGGATGGATGGATGGATGGATGGATGGATGGATGGATGGATGGATGGATGGATGGATGGATGGATGGATGGATGGATGGATGGATGGATGGATGGGCAAGAAAACTAAGGCCAATTGGGTAAAAGAAATTTTTTTTTTGTAATTTCTGTTTAAATAAATAAATAAATATTTAAATATATATGTATAAAAATTCAGTTTATTTATATAGTGTCAATTCTGAACGTATGTAATCTCAAGGCAATTTACAGAGACAATTAAACCAGATCATACAGTCAGAGTGGTTAAAAGTTATTTAATACAAACCAGCTGATTGCATTGACTCATTGATTCTGCAATCCCTCACACCAAGCATGTTTGTAGCGATAGTGGAGAGGAAAACTCCCTTTTAACAGTAAGAAACCTCCAGCAGAACCCCATCTGCTGAGGCCGACTGTGGTTCAAGGAGACGGAAGCAGACACACAGAAAGAAGCAGATATACAAAAGGTCAACCAGCTTCACAGTCCAGAAAATACACAGCGAGGCAGACAAGCTCCGAGCCAGCTACCATGTCAAAGGATGAAAGAGAGCACATACAGTTAGTCACAGTAAGAGAAACAGGACTACACTGAAAAAGGCCAAGCTCCAACATCTATAAACAAAGGTGTTGATGGCAGCAGCACAGCTGATATTTCTAGCCAGGAGAAAATGCAGAGAGAGCATTGTGTTAAAGATTGAACTAACAAATACTGTAGAGTGAGAGAATAGAGATAGAATGAAGCAGAATGATGAAAAGAGGTCCCTATGTCCTCCAGCAGACAAGTTTTTAGCAGCAAAAATATAGAGATAGCTCTGAATAATCTGAGCCATTTTGACTATAAGCTTTATCAATATAGAAATGTATAAATACATGTCAGAGAAGCCTGAATTGGTGAATGAGAAGATTTAAGAACTCGTTGGATCTTGTAAAACTTTGTAAGGTTGACAACAGAAGGCGAAAGTTTAGAAAATTTAAAAAAATATCTAGCATCATGTTGCCTTGAATTTTTATGTTGTCACAACTCTCTTAAGTAAAATAGAGAACAACTTTTAAAAAGCATCATGAAGCAAAGCCTAATTTTTGCTTAGGGAATCCCTTAAAGCTGTTTTCTAAATACATCTTTTAATCTTTTCTTTCCTTAATTTCATACACAGAGGTCAGTCATGCAGCTATAAAAAGCCCCTGGCTTCTAGAAGTTCGACTCGTGTCTTTTCTCATTAGCAGCAGGTTCATCGAGGCTATGTAAGAAACCTGCAGTGACGTGCCTGCTTAAGATCCCATCAGACACCTTTGTCTGTGGAACAAGAAATAGCTTGTTGGTGTTGGAGAGAGATCCAAAACCAAATCAAGCTGAATGCCACAGACAGCATGTTATGCCCAATTTCCATAGTCACTTTTTTTAAACAATGGAAAAATATTTAGCTTTCCAAACGTCATATTAGTTTGTATCGTCATAGTTACTAAAAAGATTTGTATAGATCAACTCTTGTCATTGATCTCAGAAAGAAAATATGTATTCTCTTCAAGCATTAAATAAAATATTTTACTAGTTTGAAGATGATGACATTTCTACTTAAATTTGAACCTGTAACCTTATTCAATATGTCCACAGTATTTGTAATAAATCATTTTTTACTGTTGCTGTTCCAGCTGAGTTCAAATTATCTATACCTATGTCAGATAACAAAGTAGATTGTTTGATTATTTCTGATATGACATGAGACGGTTCTCTGGAAACCTAAAAAACAACGCAAAAAGAAAGAAATTAAATTGTAAAAGGAAAAATGCTCTACATTTTCATCTGCATTTTCTTAATGTCAACAATTATTTGCACCATTTTCAATAACATACAATAATCTATATTGGTATTAAATTACTCAAATATTGCTGTTGTGCTTGATTATTTGTTATAGTAGTATAAAATATCATATGAAAACATACAATATTTTAAAGAATTACCTTTAGCAAATGAGCTCCTGAGCTAAAATTGACTTTGATGCTGTCGGCAAACAGCATCAAAGCTTAATGTGGCTCTTATGACCCTCCGACGTGCTTCTGAAGAACTTTAGTAAGATATGCTAGATTTAAATCGTCTTTTAAAATTTAAAGATATTGCAAAATTATAGCTTAAATATTTTTTTATTTGCATTTTAATGCAATAATTGTATCGTAATTTCAAATAAAATTCCACCAATAGTGATAGAAAATGTGTTTTTCTTTTTTGCTTTTTTCATTACCTGTTCCAACCTTTGTGGAACAATTTGTTATTAAGAATGAATTTAGTGCTACATTTTTTTTTCTTTTTAACTTTACGTGAATTATTTCATTTAGACAATTTAACAAGAGCAGATAAAAATAAGCTAGTTTCTTTAATGTGGCTTTTCTGTGGCTCTAAACAGATTTTATTGACCAGTTTTACAGGCAAAATTTTTTAAAGGTTGCTGACAATTGTCTTGATCTGATAGATAATCCTCCAGAGATTCTCCATTGGACTCCAGATGATGCTTTGACTCTCTCCATCCATTCCGATCATTAAAATATTAGTATTTAACTTTAACTTTTGTAACTGGACAGATTGGCTGTTTGTTTAGGAAATGATGATATAAATCCATAATAAAATATAAATGAAACATCAGATAATTCATCTTTGAAGGCCTTCTATGCCACCACCCTAATCATCAGCTGCCTCCATCAGATTAATGTTGCGCCTTTTTCGGTGCAGCACGTTAACAAAGATATCAATTTTGAAATGCTTTCCTAGATCTACAACTTTTTTCATTAAATATTGTAAGGGAATCAGTTAAACTTGTAGGATAGATATTAAAAGATGATGGTTTAGGAAGACTGATCTTTTCAAACAGTGCTAAACAAAGAAACTGGAAGATTAAAACTGGACAAAAAGTTGCAGAAATGTCTAATTAAGCTAAATGGATTACAATAAAAATAGTGAGGATTCAAAAAGTAATTCCATCCATCATCTGACACGTTTGTCCCGAGGGGTGCTGCTGCCTATCTGCAGCAGTCAATGGGCAAGAGGCGGGGTACACCCTGGACAGGTCGCCAATCCATCGCAGGGCAACACAGAGAAACACAGGACAAACAACCATTCACACATACACTCACACCTAAGGAGAATTAGAGAAGCCAATTAACCTAACAGTCATGTTTTTGGACTGTGGAAAGGAAGCCGGAGTACCCGGAAAGAACCCATGCATGCTCAGGGAGAACATGCAAACTCCATGCAGAAAGACCCTGGGCTGGGAATTAAACCCAGAACCTTCTTGCTGCAAGGCAGCAGTGCTACCCACTGCACCACTGTGCAGCCCTCAAAAAGTAATTAAATACACTAAATACTTTAAATACCTTAAATGAGAGCAAAGGTATTGCACAGTGCAGCATAGTGCTGGTACATATAGGGACACCTACTATCCCATCAGTGGGAGAGAAAATCTCTGTATCAGTCACACATCTGTCATGTTTTTCCCTCCTTTCTGTATCTCTTAGATAGGGAGATTCTGCCATGTTTTGTCTACAACAGAGGCTCCTGCCTGAATATTAAGGTTAGACAGCAACTAATCCAAACACTGAGACACCTTCAGCGTACAGGTTTACATGCTAGAACTGTTTATTCTACAGTATGTCATTTTTCTACCCTGCATTTTCTTTTTAATATTTGTGCTCAGGGATAGTTTTAAAAATATCTGGATTAATTTTCATTTTATATTACAATAGGGAGGGGATCAAGTTCTCTGAACAATGTTCTTGATTGACCTCCCTTATCTGTCACCACTTAATGTCTCTCACCATTCGTCTTCCACTTTCTGCCTGTCTCTCCTGCCTGCTTTGTCTCAGTCTTTCCCCACCTAAGGCCACACATTTCAGGTATTCCGCAGCCACTCCCATCTATTTCTTGTTGCCCGGGGCGACCTAACAGTCTGCCAAATGGTGATGTACTGTATGTCGAGCAATGAAAGGGAGGCAGGTCATGTTTGAACCTGCGCTTCAGGAGGGCTGTGCTGTTTAGGGCAGGGCTTGGGTGGGACATTATGTCCTTCAAACTTGTAGAAATTTTCTAGATGGAAACCTGAAAGACTTTATGTAGACTTGAGAGTTGAGAGTAGGGATCAAATAATATACTAAAATTTTTTTTTATTTTTTATAATTTTTTAATATTCAAACAGTCATAATATGAAAAATGGTGAAAAATGTGATGGAAAAAGAAAGAAGTCTTATACATGTAATGTAATTTCTTCAATATAAACCTGGTGCGTCTTTTCATCATATACCAACATATTTATATACTATTTATATACTAAAAAGGAGTTAAAATGTCTTAAGTATATTTACCCCTAATTTGAATAGGTATATAAGAAGTAAAATAAGATCTGCACAGCAAAAACAATCAAGTACAAATTTCTTAAATCAACTGTATTTACCCTTTATTTGAGTAGGTAAATAAGATGATTTACCTATGGAATAAGTATTTTTACTCTTAAAATAAGATAATTAGATAATGTGCGCTGTAAACAAGACACTGCAATAGTTTTTTCTTATTTTAAATGTAAAATTATCATGTTCCATTGGCAAAATGTCTCACAAACTTAGTTGAAGAAAAAATTACTTATTTAGATTTCAGATTTTTGCAGTGTGCTAATGCCAAGTAAAAGACTCCCGTTGTTATTTTATTATTTTAAATTGAAATTGTCTGGTCCTATTGGTGAAGTGTCTCACTTACCTGCTCAATTCGAGAAAAAAAGTACTTAAGAAAAAAAATGAATTCCTAGGATCTAAATTTTGCTGTCATGTGGTTGATTTTAAACATTTAATATAAGAAATATATTATCTTCCCAGAGCTGAAGGATTTCCTGATAACAAGAAACACTAGGCCAGGTAGGGTGGTGCACTTTGGAGTTTTTTCACAAAAAGTTATATAGTTCTGTTGCATGTGGTGGGAAACAAAAGTCTGTGTGGGACTGACTAATTTAGATGAACTGATAACATTGTATGAAATTAAATGAAAAAGAGGAGTTTTCAGGTTATGATATTTTTTGTCTTTTTACTTTAGATTTTATTGATATTTTCAGATTGTTATTTTTTTAATGAAATTTTTAATGAAACCTTGTAATACTTATACAAAAAATGGCTTATATTTCCTCATATATTATTGTCATTATTATACCCTGTAATCGTTTCAGACTTCATCCTTCTTTTATGGCCTCTCTGCTCTTCCAAAATGTAGCACAAGCTAAATGTTCATTTAAATGCGAAGATTTTCATCTTTTGCTTTACTAGATCCCAACATGCCCACTAATTGGACGTTTAATGTTTAATTTGCTCATGCAGTTTATTAGGACTATTAGTTTATGGAAAACCCAGATTTGTTAAATGAAGGAAAGAAAGAGACAAGCCTGTAATATCATTTTCCAATCCCTCCATGTAAAAACATTTGCCATCATCAGAACAACAATAGTTGGGATTTGGAATGGGACGTTTTCTTTCATCCTTGGAGCCTTTTTCAGTCAAATAACTCATAAGTCCAACTTCAAAATTATAAAAAGCCTTTCCTTTTAAATTTGTTAGAAAGCCAGGAAAACTAGTATTAAAAGTCTGACAGAATACAAGAATTTCTTATATTACATAAAAAAAAATGGTTCCACTTCACACACCATTCATAGTTCTGCCTGAATTTATTCCCTCTTCCCTCTACTTCCGTATCCTCAGATTTGTTAATGCAGGCTTATTTTATGCTTGAAAGGAAAATGGAAGAAAACGCAATAAGAGGTGAAAGAGTCCAGCAGAGGGTGAGGCATGTTTTCACAGATGTACCCAGGCAGAGTGGGGAGAAGGACCGTGTTTGTTTTTGTATTACTGATCTCCGCAGGTAGCTTTAAATGTCTCAGACCTGTGGCGACTGCTCTTTGTGTTACAATTCGTCTAGTTTGAAGCTTGCTTTACACTTGTGATTTATTAATATTATTAATGTCAGTCATGGTTTATCCAAGCTCTAATGTCAGTCAAGAAAAAGAATATTGCAGTTTGTCCATCAGAGGGCAGTGAGAAGCTGTTCTATTTTGCCTTTTAAAACATCTCATCATTATGTTAGAGTAACCCTTCATTTTCAAACACACTCATCCACAAATGATGTACAAAATCCACTTCCAATATTTCAATATAATCAATAGAACTGCAAATGTTTTGTCCTTGTGATGCCTTCTTCAGTTGATATGGAGAATATGTAAACTGCTCATTACCAGTCATGTGATAGAGAGGTCCAATAGTCATTTTTCAAAATAGGAAAGACAAGAGAACATGCCATACAAGTTGTGCACATTTTTGTACTCCTACTAAGTCTGCCTTTAAGGTGCCTTTACCTTCAGCCAGAAAAAATTAACATTTAGTCAGAATTGTGAAGAACAAAGGATGTTTGAATGACTTGGCCTTGTTTAGACTTGCTCCCAAACAAAGAGAGCAGGATGGTAAGGTAGGATAAATGATCTCATTATTGGTAAAATGCTGTCACTATGTCGCTATAGGAAGCAGTAGAGACACCAACTTGCCAATCTGTTGTTTAGGTGCGATCTAGATATATGTAAAGATGCCATAAATGAAGTTTATTTACCCTTAATTTGAGTAGGAAGATAAGATTATCTCCCAATTAAATTTTTACTCTTAAAATAACATTATTAGATAATATACACTTGAAATAAGACAATGCAATTATTTTATTTTTAATAGTAAATATAAATTGTCTTGTTCCACTTGAAAAGTGCCCCACTTACCCCCTCAATTCAAGAAAAAATGCACTTATTTTAAGAATGCTAGGTTAATAAGACTTACATTTTTTTGCAGTTTGCAAAGGACTCTGAAATCTACTTGGACTTTAACAGAAACTAGGGGCTTTAGTCAGCTGTGACTGTTAGTAAGCATTTTGGGAACAAGTGTCCCTGGTTGCTTTGGCATGAAATAACAAAGAAAGTTATGAGGAAATGTTCTTTATGCTAGTTGTTATGTATGGTAAAGGCTCTGTAATGCTTTGGGACAGTTTTTTTTTTCCAAACGTCCTTGAGTCCTTCTAAAGTGAAAATCAGCGATCAGTGGGCCTTTTAGCCAGACAGTGTGGAAAAACACATGCTAAAGTGGGGAGCAGTGGGGAGGACGCACTACAGTATATGTGCCCTTCTTTTCTTTCCTCCCTTGCCATTCAAAAAATCTGTGCACGGTGATGCAACCACATTATGATCAAAAGCAAATGGGGAAGAAAACAACGGTGGGTCAACACACTCGTCAAATTTCTTTATCAGACTGAAAGCCTATAGAGAACTCGTTATGAACACACAGCATGAGAGAGATAAATCAAGACATTATTAGCAGATGAAACCATTTATCAGCTCTAGAACTTAAAAAAAATCAGGTTTTATGTCTGAGGCTTTATCTGTTTTTTTTCTTCTATAAATTATGCCAGCATTACCTTTTTCCTCATCTATAAGGTTTCAGGTATTAGACTACGCCATTGGGTTCAAAATATGATAATCTTATGACTGTGTAAAATGAAAACTCTTCAAAGAAATGTTCATAGAATTATTAGGTTCTCACTGCCTCTTATGGCACATAATTCTTATATTAGATAAACCATGTTACTATTAAATATGAGGTAGAAAAAAAAGATAGAGACATTAGGTTGAAAAGGGTCAACTTTATACTTTATGTAGAAGTTGGTAGCCAGGATATAGTGGAAATAGCAGAGGGTTGCCAGCATCTCTGCAGGCATCTCTCAGCAGGAGGTCTCTGGGGTCAACATTCATTAGGGCGAATGAAAAAGAGAGGAGAGGAAGGAAAATGATGGCGAGAAAAAGAGACATTCCTGAGAATATCATTGGAATCCTAGGCTGCAGCATGACAGCATGCATGTACGCATTTACATGAGAGAGTGGACCACATACAGGACTCATCAGTTGGATTGTCTTCCTCTTCTCAGAGGCTAAGACCTCAAATCCCAAACATGGAGGGATTTGTATGTCTTTGTATGAGTGAAAACATTTGGTTTGGATGTCGCCCTAAGGCTTTCAATACACTTATTGTTGCGGTTTGACTACGATGAAAGGAGTCTGCAGTTTGACTCAGGCCCCTGCATCCAGCAAAAAACCATGTCCACATTTCCACATAAACACCAGTACTCAGAAGGGTAACACATGTGCTTCAGTTAAGCCTTTTTCATAATGAAAATATGGAACAGAAATGTTTTGTAATGTTAGATTTAAGTTAAAATGTTATTTCTTGGTAAATATATTGAGTAATGTAGTAAATGTTCCCATATATTAATTATTTAGATGTCTTGTTTTGATGTAATTACCAAGTGAAATGTTAAAGAGAGACACAACAAAAGCTAAAATGTCCATGGTTTTTCAACGACACAAAAAACCATTGTTAATCATCATTACACCTTTAATATTTTTCAATTTTACTATAGGACCACCACAGACTTCAGTCAGTTTATTACAATACATGATTTTCAATCTTTTGAAGCTGAGAAATTTTGTTTTTATTATTATCTCAATGATTCAGCAAATTGTACAAAGACTTTTTTGCTGGTATTTTGGTAATCCTCTGCCATTTTGAACCTTTTGTCAGGGTTGGTTGAGGACCCAAATGCAGAGATGAGGGAGGCAGAGATGAGTTCTTGCAGGTCTAATGAAATCAAAAAGGCAACAGAAACAAAATCCAAGAATCAAAATACAGGAAACCAAACACCATTTGTCTGGAGAGATCACACCTGGGGAGCCAAGTAACAACAAGCAATCAGGAACTGCAGAGGTGGTGTATATATGGGGATCAGAACAAATCTAATAAGCTGATATGGAGCAGGTGTGGATAGAACTAGAAGGGAGCTAGGGGAAAGGAGACTGGCACAAGGGGTAAATGAGAGTAAGTCAAAAAATGCAAAACAGCTTAAATATAACACAAAATGGAAAATAAACTAAAGATCAACAAACAGAGTGACTTAGATGATATAACTGAAACTGAAGTCCAAAAGGGGAGAACAACAACACCTTTAAAGACTGTGATTCCTGTTTTTCTTTACAGTAGAGCATAAAGTAAGTGTGGTTAGCTAAACATTGGGGAAAAACCTCCAAAAAAGTAATTTCTGTTTTGACTTTAATTGGACCTTTCTAGCACATTTATGACAAGATCTTACCTATTTATGAAAACTGCTATTGCTGGGAGTAGGTGTTTACAACCTAATGATAGAGATTTCATTAAAATGTTTAGTATGACATTAAGATGATAGACACAGTGTTTGTGGCATTATTTTTTAAATTAAACTGAATATGTGGCAACAGAATTTAGTTTTTTATACACTGAATATTCTTTGAAAGAAAGCTATTATATGTCAATCTGCACATCCTATGAGCACATAAAGAAAGGTCTTTAAAGCTTCCCACCTTCAAATGAATCCTAGGATATTCTTTAAACTGTGACTGAAGGAATGTTAAACACTGTATGGTCTGCGTAAACCACTCTTGTTTGTATAGTGCTCCCTGTGCAATAGTTAAACAGGCTTTCTGGTGGTGTTTGTTGGATGTGAAAGCAAAAAAATCGGGTTCCCTCTTTCCTGTTTCAACCTTTTCAACTCAAAAACCTTTCAAACATAATAGTGGGATATTTAGAGGGATGGGATCCAAATGGGATTTGGAATAATGGCTGCAGTAAATCTCTGAGCTATTTAGAGACTCATAGATGTCCTCTGAAATCGCTCGTTCAGACTCTACTTTTAGTGCCTGTCATTTTGACCAACACATTATAGCCTTGTTTCTTGTCGATTTTTTCTTTTTAGTTAAATTAAAATTGTTTAATCCATATACAGAAAACAAGGGAATTTGAGAAACAAAATTTTACTTAAGTCTGTTTTTTGTGCCTCTGTTTCTCTCATGCTTTATGGTACAGCTGTTTCTCTCCATGTGCTTTTCTATATATAAACGTGTGTGTTCATGCTAGGGCAGTGTCTATACCTGTCTAATTATCAGTCTTTGATAAGTAGGGGGAATTCCAGTCTCGCCAATGTAATCCTCAGGAAAAGCCTTCCGCTCCTCTCCTCATGATCATCCTTCTTCTCCTTACCTTTCTTAAATTGCTGTAAGCTGTTAAAACGCTTCCTTTGTCATTTATGGTTAAAAAACAAAAAAAGCTTCAGCCTAAAAAATTCTACCTTAATCCTACCTGCATAAAAGAAACCATGGTTTTAAGTTCACTGTTTGTTGAAGTCACAGTTTGATCTCTTCCAGTTCTGTCTGTACCTTTAAGCTCATTTCCAGTCTGGCCCAGTGTTGTCAGAGTTTCCATTATCAAACCGACACATATAACCAGGCCTAAACACACTGTTTATGGTCCTATCTTTAAGGTAGGTCCATAGGATAATAGTTTGGTTCGGTTAGGGCGGGGCTTTTAGTTGATTGTTAGACAAAAAAAACCCTCAAACTTAACCGCTGTTTAGCTGAAGTTGGCCACATAGAAAGATGCCATGGAGCAACAGTAAATAAATACAGGCAACTGGATGTCCTTCATTGTTGTTGTTTGTACCATTACATGGTCTTTGCACTGATATGATGCTAGGCTGAGGATTTGGTTTAACTCTTGCATGTCCATGAGGAAAATAAAACTCCAGTGGAAATGGTTAGGGTTTAGGGTTAGCGCTACTTAGTGGAAAGGTGTTGTTAGGGTTGAGGTGATGGTGTGTTCCATGCCTTTAAATCAATCAGTTAAAGTTTTTCCTGTTGCTCAGTTCCAAAGAAACTTGAGTCTTTATTGAGTTCACAGTTTGACGTGTATCTCTGTGTTCAACTCATGGCTCGAATTTATAATTTAAAAAGCCAAGACCACAGTTTGGTCCAGTTTATTGTGTCTAGGTTATGGTTGTGTTCCTACTTGTGGACGTTGTGTCAACAGTTCAAGTCCTACCTCTGCTTTTAGTTCACTGTTTTCAAGAAACAGTGTTGCATTCACTGTTCAGTTGACAATGATTAAGCCATAAATTCAGTGTCTCAAAAAAAAAACTGATCATCTTCTGCATTATCCAGTACCAGGTCCTATGGGAGAAGCTGAGACGTAGCAAGTCCAGCCAAGAGACATAGTCCTTCTTGGGAGTTCTTTCAGTATCTTGTATGATTATTATATCACTCTTGGTGTATTTAGGTGTGATGGCCTTAAAAAAGTGCCTTAAAATGAGATTATATGATGTTATGATTTGCCATATGACCAACACTCCCTCCCCAAAACAATCACTGTATCACTAGAAGGGAGAAACTTTGCCCAGTGCTGTTTAAAAAGACTCTTGAATATCTTCATTGATGGTCGTTTTTGCATTGTTGGTAATTTCAATATTCTCCAAGGTTTGCTTAATTTTTTAATTCAGGTCTCCTTAAGAAATGATCCAAAAGAGTACATGATAGACTGCGGACAGACCCCCTGCAGTCATGACTGTTTTCTGTTTACACCAATATACCAGATGACATAAAAATCATCTGTGTGCGTCGCAATTATACAGCGAGATATTTGACATAATGAGTGGAGAATTTGGTAACTCAACTTTGTCTAAATATGTTTAGATGTGGAGTTAAAAAAGCGCTACATTGCAATAAGTTCCCTTGTTTGAGGGCCGGATCCCTATAAATTGCTAGCTTCTTTTCACCAATTCAAGCCTGCCATTGGTTGGACATCCCCAACTTCACCTACCACAACCACCAGTATTGCTTTCCAGGAAAAGCACCGAAGGCTTATAAAACCTTAGAGGCCTGCAGCTATTTTGTGTCATCCTGGCAGGAGGGCGAGTAAAGCCTGGTGGCCCACCAGGCTTATAATACGCAGGGGAAAACCCTTCATGCTTCTCCACTTGTTTTTGAATAGCATCAGAGGCAATTTCCACATATGTCTAAGTGAAAAAAAATCTCTACAAAAGTAGTTTGAGTATAACAACTAACCATTTAAGAAGTGTTTGCTGCAAATTCTGCTAGTTGTAGTTGATTGCCAGCTCTGTCTTTTCACAGCAGCCACTCATCTCTCTCTGGCCTCTTTGTGCCTTTAGGAAAGAAATAAAAAAGAGGCGCTGTCCTTTCTTCCCTGTTGGTTCATTCACTCATAGGTGTGTTTCAGAAGCACGACATCATGACGATTCTACCTTACCACCATCATACTGAGTACTGAACGCTTAGCTTAGCTCTGTGGCACTTTCCCTCTGACCAGAATGGATCATTCTTATTTATTGGATGCAATCCATATGATGTCCCTGCAAACATTTTTCAACTTACGGCCTACCAGATTTTTCCTTTTACGACTGATACATGTATCTCATACCCAGCCTGTCCTCATACACAAGAGACAGTCTGAAGGCTTTTCAAAGCAAAGATGGTATACATATTTAATCACCTGGCGGGGTTATTGACCCAAAAATATTGGCATCCAAAAAACAAGAAGATATATGTATGTAAAGCAAAGGTAAGCCGTATTATACTGATCTTTTTCCTTACTTCATGTAAACAGTTAAACACAACTATAATGTCTGTGGGAAAATCTTCAGATCTGAATAAAATGCACTTCTTTCACAAGATGTCTAAACACTTCTTTTAAAATTTACCTGATAGGAAATGGACTCTGCACAGACTTTCAGTCAGACCCTCTGATCGCTGACAGCCAGCTCTGACCATGTTCATTCTGTTTTGATAAACAGTGAAAATAACTATTTGAGTCCCCTATTTTATAGCCATATTCACAGTGTATTCTCATTATTAGTTCGTATAAAATCGTACGAAAAGTTATGCACCGTAATTTCGTACGTTTTAGAAATTTTTTTCGTCGCATTTCGTCGTATTTTTACGTCTTGCCTCGAGACAAGATATCCTTGCGCATGCGCATCTTACACACCATTAAATAACATAGAATTTAACATACAATTAGCCCTAACCCTGACCCTAACCCTAACCCTAAGATACAAAACAGCAAGCAACGTAGTTAGAGACCTGAAGAAGTGATTATTGCACTGTTTTTCCCAGTTTTACGTCCGTCCGCGGATCTGCTTTTTTCGTTTGTCTTGCTGCGTATGCGCACTGATCTGTATTTTCGAGGAAAAACGTCCAAAAAGTACGAAATACTGTGCATAACTTTTCGTACGATTTCATACGAACTGATAATGAGAATATGTTGACACTCAAGAACACCACATACGGATGACATCTTTGACCAGAGCAGGTACTCAATATGGCCGTAGCCAAATTTGAATGTCTGTGATGTCAGCAGCAAATCTATATGCTGAGCATGAGATTACTGTGGTTATGTTGATTTTTCCAAAGTAATATGGAGAAAAACTGCAGTACGTGTTGGTCATGTTCTCTGTACTTGCGGTATGTGTTGCTGTCCAAGGTGGAGGAGTCGTAGATGTCACATGATTGCCAGACCTCAATTGTACGGCCTCTATAGTTGACAATTTGGTACAAATATATATATATATATATATATATATATATATATATATATATATATATATATATATATATATATATATATATATATATATATATATATATTTGTACCAAATTGATCTTATATTTCAAGAATAAGATTATAAGTAATTTTTACGGTGATCCTGGATTGGAATTTTATATTTCTAGATCTCATGCCATTAAATTGCATTGAAGCTTATTCTGGGTTATATACAACTATTTCTAAAGGAAAAGATGTCCCTGTTAAAAAGCTTTATTCACCACTGTACCTATTAGAAACTCAAAGGCTTCATAAAGAAATTATTTTGACCCCCCTGGATGCAGATATGCAGGCAATATGTCGCCGGTAAATAATTTGCTTTCTAACACATTTCCTGAAAACCCTCTACATGCATGGCCTTTGAAATGTTGAAGGGGATTGAACTATATTTCTATATTTTTACATTCAAGTCAGGAGGCTCTTTTGAAGAAGGAAAAAAAGTCTGGGAACCTCTTTCCTACAGTATGCAGATTTTTCTCCCCTTAGGACTGTCAGGTCAACTTGCTTAAAATACTGTGATGGAGGTGGGAAGACATCAGAGAAAGCAGTTAAAGGAGAGATTTAGTGGAGCAAATATCTGCAGCTCACTGACCTTTCAAAGTGGATTATATGCTAAGAGCTAAGAGGATGGAGACATGGAGCAGGAACCAGGGAGAGCTTGAGGGAACATGTTTAACATTTAAACTGCTTTTTATCTACATTGTGTCAAATAACTTATGTAAAATCTCAGGTTTTGTATTAAGAACTTAACAACGAACCCACATAAATGTGATCATGGTGGTAATCTTGATAAAACAGATTTTGCTTTTGTGTTTCATACGTAGATAAACATCTTTATAATTTCTGAAAATATTCAACACATGCATGACCTACGCTATATAAGTTTTTTGCAACATGAGGACTTAATCCTTGTAGAACTGTGATTAACCACTGGGGATTATGTAAGCTGCTGAAAAGGGTCAAATTCCTAACTCCATGTCCATTGTTTCATCTTCTCAATCCAGAAGACTTTGTGACTTAAAGCTACCAACACATTTAAACAAGCTAGATTATGTGGCTAAATAAAAAAACACAAAAAAAGCTATGTTGATGAAAGAAATCCATAAATCTGGATTGATTTATTACTTTAGTTCAAGCATATAACGTGCATGTATTTAAAATTTTAATAGTGAAGCCATTTTTTATGTTTGTTGAGGTCTGTAGATCAGAGCTGCTTGATTTGATTTGTCTAAAATTGAGAAATAATTTCAGTAGTTGTTGACAAATATTAAAAAGTAAGAAAAATAAACAATCAGAACATGGCAGCTGAAAACTTTGCAAGCACACGCCATTAAAGATCAATTATCAGAGCTAATTAAAGTCTACAGGTTGGGTTTTAGTTTAGGGAGTGATTATATGGTTATTTGGTGTAAATAGAAGTTATTCCTGTTTTTTGGTGTAAAATATCAGAGCAAGCTGCTTTATTTATGTTTTTTGGGTACTTGAAACTTTTTTTTAAATCTCTGTAATATATGAAATATGTGTATTAGCAGACTCTTGTAAAACCTATCTCTGACATTGTCATGGATTTAGCTTTATAGGTGGAGTATTTGCTTCCAGTTTTAACGTTAAAGGTGCATTTAAGTGTGAAAAACAACTTGGCTCAGACGTAAGATCAAGTAAACCGCAGTCCATCTAGGTTTGATTGAAGCAATCTTCTTGGCTTTAGAGGATTTACACGGAAATCTCTTCATGGAGAATTGCTAAACATAAGAGAAAAAACTTGTCAAGCCTTTTTGCTTTAAGTGGTAGTAAAGAAAAAAGGGGATGAGAGTAAAATCGACAAAGGTGAAGAGGTGAAAATAGGGAGAAGTGCCAGCCTAGGCGTGGGAGAGCAGACAGCATTGAGTTGAAGCAGACCAGATACTAATGTGGAGATCCACGGCTTGTAAAAACTCTGCTTCAGAGATAGCTTCCACACACACAGACACACACACACATACGTTTGACATCGACAGAAACCTCGACAGTAACATGTTCAAATCTACGATAAGCATCAAACCGTCAACCTTGACTGCCCATGAGCAGCAGACAAGGAAAGATAAGCTGTGAAATCCAGGAGACAGATGGATAATCTCCTCTGTGAAAGATGATTGGCTATCATTGTGTGCATAGCACCTGGTTCGGAACATAACATGCAAATGCATGCGGTTCTATAAAAACTACATCTGGCCCCTTATAGAAGTCATCTGTCTGTCATTCTGTTTTTTTTTTACCAATATAAATGTTTTTGATCACCACAAGTAACATTTATATATATATAAAAAAATATATATTTTCAAGTTTTATAGCAGAAAAAATCTGTATATCCAAAGCAGTCTTAGACTTAGACAACTTTTATTGTCAGTGAATTAACATTTCCTTTCCATAAAGTGCAGCAGTGATCAAATGTAAACAGTTTGGGAGAAAAAACATTTTGCAATCAGATCCAATCATTAAAATAAATCATGATTTTCTGTTCTTCACTAGACAAATCTAGACAAATCCCTGAATATTGTATGCTGAAAGATAAAGGAAGTGTCTTAATAGGACCCTCTTGGGTAGTCAAAGTAGGCTACAATAGCTATAAAAACATATATGTCATACCAGTGGACTGTTGTTGGTAGCAGACACACTGAGTTAACCTTCCTTCATGGCTCTGGATGTGACTTCAGGTCCCCTCTGGTCATAATCCCAACAACCTTCACTGTAAAAGTTTGCATCAGTAAAATATATTTAATGTCAATTTAAAAAAGGGAAGGCTATTGCTATTGCTGTTAATATCTGTCACACCAACTTTAATCTTCTCTAAATCTGTCCTTTTGCTGGTTTGGCTCCCCAAAAATTGTTTACAAACAATAAGTTTATCAAATTTTAAAGAATGAAAAGAAAATTGCTATTTAAGGGAAGCAAAACATTTGATCAACAGATACTGAAGCTTTGTGAAAAAGTTTCAGTTTATTCAGAATACATAAAATAAAGCAACAAACTTCAAGATCTAAACTCAGATAATTTATGCAATAATTTATGTTTTAAATATAAAAAAATGTATTTATAAAACCATTTTAGATTTACAAAACCAATTTTCCTTATGTTTACTCAGTTTTGTGCTAATTCTTATTATGGATAAAACCAAATCCTGGTCAAAGAAGGATCATTTCACTTGCTGCTAAAATTAAAAATAGATATTGTTGCTTTTATATAGATTAGAAAATTCCCAGTATTTTTAAACGTACATCTGTTTACAGCTGTAACATAATATCACACTGACAATTTTAGGTCTGAGAAATAAAGATGTTTTGATTTGTGTGGATTCAGTCATGTTTTTGTGTATTCTGACACATGTTTTTAATTATTGTCAAACTGGAACACCTGAGTCATATTCAGGTTAATAGCAGAATAGACATTTTTCAGCGTCTGGGTTCATTATTACATGCAGTCCATTATTCTAAAGGCATTAGAAGAGAAGTAGGCCCACAGAATCACAGATCCTCCACTATGCTTAACACTTAACATGTGGTACTTTTTCACATATTCAAACTTTGTTTTTTAAACCCACATGGTATTCAGGTTCCGGAATAGCTCAATTTGAATCTAATCTCACTTAGTGTCAAAGTTCCAGTAAAAATCATTGTGGAGTTTAGTACTGATACAGAAAAGCCTGACTTTCGCAAATAATAACATGTAGAAATATTTTCTTATAGTTTCTCCAAGATGCCACTTTAACACTGAGGTTTGAAGAGTCCTTTTTTTACTTTCGCCATTTGCCCTGAGCTGATAACCTTTGGTCGTCAGCCATTTTTGTTTTTCATAGTTTAAGTTTTGGTTTGAACGTTTTATTAATTGCTATGAAATTAGATTCGAGTATATTTTCTTGCTGTAGTTTACTCATAAAAGGCTAATTTCATGTTCTCTTGTTATACCTACTTTGCAGAGCTGCTGTGAGATATGGGTTGTTTCTGTCAAGCCATTTTTATTCTTCAGGGAAACTCCTGATAATATGAGCCAATTAAAAACTGTGATAGAAATCTAAAGTAAACTCTCATGTAAATGTACTTTAACCCCATAAAGCCTGCCCTGTACCATGAAATAGCTGTCAGAAATGTTACATTTTTAAAACTAGTTTTCATTGAACGTTCTGAAAAAGAAAAATAGTTTTTATATACCGTATATCTATTAAAATTTTTTTATATATTTCCAAATTTTAATTTGTATGTCTGGTATAAAACAAGATTTTCAAGAAAATAAGTATCACACTGATGATGATGATGATGATGATGATGATGATGATGATGATGATGATGATGATGATGTAGAGGTCCTCAAAAACTATGTATCAAATATAATGAGCTCTGCATTACAGTGTTAAATTAACTTTTCACAGTATATTTTGCACTAACACTATGAGCTAAATTCAACACCAACCCTTGTGCATTTGGTCCCACTCCTAACTTGTGTTAAATTAACACTAATTAACACAAATCTAGTGTATATCTTACTCCAGCTGTTGTTGTAACAACTCTAAAAGAGTCATTTTGACACTGCATATTTAACACTGTGGGATTTACTACGTACTTAAATAAAAATTCCTTTATGAAGATTTTTTTTTTATCTGTGTCCACATTTGGATTTATGGTTTTCAAATTTCTTTCTCTATGGGAGATTATGCCACTCCAGTAAAAAAAACAAAATAAATATATATATATATATATATATATATTTATTTTCAGACTCATTACACATATTTATAGGAAGTGACAGTAGGGGTAAAGGTCGCCTCCGTTTCACTCACAAACATAAATGCCTGACAAACTTATTTAGTAGGAGGAGGCTTTAACATTGCAGCCACATAATAGTAATATGGCCCAAGGATTTAATATTATATCTATTGCTGTAAAATGTAGTAATGAAATACATAGTTAGTCTGAAGGATCTATAATAATAACAGAACAATTTTCACTGTTGCAGAAATATATTTGGGTAGCTGTATGATTTTACCTATTAATGGGGTTTTTCAATCATAACAACGTGTTTTTCTTTATTTTATACCTTTCTGCAACATATAAAGACCTCAGACAGTTCTACTCTGGCTCCTTCTATGCTTTGTTATTTGGATGCGCAGCAAAATATGCAGTCGGACACACTTGGCTCTCCCTGCCAATGCAAACCTTGGACACAGACGTGGGTATAGTGCAGGCTCTGTACACAAGAATGCAAACTCGTCTCTCCTCCCATTCTCTCTTCTGTGCACCCATTGCCTCTTCTTCGTCTTGTTCACATCCTGGCTGCCCGGCATGCGTGCAGCTCATCTGGCTCTGTGTCAACAGAGCATGGGAAAGTTAATCAGCAGCTTGGCAACTCCCTGTCACCTCCCTAAACTTTCTCAGCTTTCCCTTCAAACATACTAAAGTACAGTGTTCTTTCTTGGAGAAAACAGATGAAGTTAAATTAAATTTTTTGTTTTGTTTTGTTTCTTTTTTTCCCCTTTGTTTTTGTTTTAATTTCTGCTGAGATAAGCATTAATTTTCTACCCAGCATCAAACTGGTACTCCTCTGTGGGAAGAAAAGCCACCTGCAGATTACAACATTTGTGATGATAGAGTGCCCTCTAGTGGCATGAAAGGAGCAGCAATATAAATTATTAAAATTCAGACATATTACTCATCTCCTTAGCATCCACATCACTCCATTTCTCTTTTTATAAGGACTTAATCTGAAGTTCCCTTATAATAAACTCTGCTTTCTTTTCTTTTGTAGGCTTGCCATGGATGTGGGGGTTCCAAGTGTGACTGCAGTGGAGTAAAAGGAGAGAAGGTAAAACAAGGCAAAAACATGATGCATATAGTCAATGTTCTGAAACTAACAGTTGAAAATTAATAAATATTAACACTCTTTGAAATTGTTTACATTGTCTTCCTGATTTGGGGATTTTTAATTAAAAACTCAAATGTTTTTGTTCCTTATTTTGAATAAGGAAAATTGAAAAACATGACATATCTATCTATCTATCTATCTATCTATCTATCTATCTATCTATCTATCTATCTATCTATCTATCTATCTATCTATCTATAGATATATATATATATATATATATATATATATATATATATATATATATATATATATATATATATATATATATATATATATATATATATATATATATATATATATATATATATATATATATATATATATATATATATATATATATATATATATATATACTCACACTGGATGGGGGAGAGGTGGATTTACAAACCCTAAGTCATGCCTCATTCCCTTTACATGTTGATTTATATCAGCAGGGTATTTCCAGTCCTTAATTTGTCTTCAACAGTAGTTTCCAAAATTTTCAGTTCACACAAGATAAATTCGACAGCTAAGTAACACCACTTTTGAAAAAAAAATTTATCTTTAGAGGCTTTGTAATGACAGATCTGTCACATAAAAATAAAAACCCTATTTTCCTTTGGCCAAATCTGAGAAAAATAAAAAAAATATATATAACAAAGCTTGAGTATTAAAATAGATGGACTGAATATGGGTGAATATACACAGAAAATCATTCAAAATTTTAGGTAGCATCAATATCAATATCTGTCTTTAAGTATTTGGTGCTTATCTTGAGTAATTTTCTGGCATAAGATGGGGAACACCCTGGAAAGGTCATAAGTCCAACACAGGGGAACACATGGAATGATAATTTACTTCAATCTGCACTACAGTCCCATTTTTGGACTTTAGGAGGAAGTCAGAGTACCCACAATGCACAGGGAGAATGTGCAAATGCCACGCCAAAGCTCCCTAAGTCAGGATTCAAACCTATGACCTTGCTGCATGTCAACAGTGCTTCAAACTGCACCACCGTGCAGCCCTCTGCCAATAACAGTTTGGGTTTTTTCTTCAATGTTGAAATATGAATCACTATAGGTCAGCTTTCTGAAGCGATAAGGAATTATTTGTATTTGGAGCAAAGGTAATGTTACTCTGTGTCTTTCTGATAGAAAGCTAAGGCTGTGATTTGCAGGTTTACTAGTTAAAAAAACCCAATCAAAATTATTCCGGAGTATATTTTAAGCTTTCTGTTAGTATCACTAACTCATGTATGTTCAATATAAGATCTGTGGGACTTTCTCTTATTTGTTGAAATAGTCTCTCCATTATTTTGTTCTTTCATTTTTGTGCTCTTAGCAGGGTGTAAAAGAACATTCAGTTGCAAATGGCTTCTTTACAGAATAACCAAAACTTTAGAATGTATACACAGGCACTGAGCAAAATTAACTGAATATTTCTGTTATGACAATAAAATACTCTTTAAAAACAGCAACAAGCTCTACATTGAAAAGAGAATTTTGGGTATGAGGGGTTCAATGATCAGAAGAAAATGTTGGATTTGTGAGTATTTCAGATATTTGGGTAAAAAAAATGGCCAAAGTGTAGATCAAAGATCAAAGATTTTAGAAAAGACCAAGGACTGCTAACACCATTTAAAAAGGTTACAACTAGGGCTGCAACTGCTCTTGTTTTTCTGATTAATCTACTAATAATCAGATAGCCAAAGGTTCCTTAAAGAAGATTTTTTTTTTTTACAAAATAAAACCAGATGAAAGTAAAACCTTTTCACTTCAGGAGTTCTGGATAGAGCACATTGACAAATGAAATAGCTTTTTTTATATTAAATGCAAAATGTTTATTTAATTTTTTTTTTATTTTGACTTTATTACTGCTATAAGTGGGCTGCTCTGTCAGCTAAAGGCATATTTCACAGTCTCTATACACCAAAACAATGATTAATCAATTAGTAAATAAGTTAACGATTATTTCAATAATCGATTAATCACGATTAATCCGATAATTTCTTTTTAGCCCTAGTTACAAGTAAGTCTGTCTCCTTGAAAGGAACAAATATAAAGCATAAAAATATAAAACCTTATTTTACATTATTTATACCATATTTATATACTATAATATTTAATATGTAATTTCATATTTGAATTATTTTATTCTTATCTATTATAATTTTAATGTATAATTTTATATGATATTTATATACTTTATTTTATTATTTTACTTTATTTTTTTTATAAATAAAGATTCTATACAGTCTGATGACTTTGGTCTTGAAACGCTTTGATTTATTTTGTCTCTGTTTACTGGCAATAAAATAAACCCTCATAGGAACCTGACTAAAACCTTCTGGGAAACAATCTCTGGACAGATGGTAAATAAAATCACCCAGCCTACCAGCGGCCATCTTTAAAAGTAAAAACTTCTAAAAATTTGATCAACTTTAGAAAACCAATTGATCTCTTCAGAAAAGTTTGGATCTTTAAAACTTTTACAGCATATAAAGTAATCAGCTATCACTCCATGACAAGTAGAGCCTAGTTCTATCAGACTGAGATACTCAGAATAAATCAGCAGGAAAAGCTTGATTTTTTATAAGGGAAAATAAATAATAATGTTTTCAAGATATATGTTTATAAAAGTTTTGAATTGATTGTGTCTGTGGTGGCTTTCAGGGGGAGAGAGGTTTCCCAGGTCTTACTGGACAGCCGGGGGTCCCAGGGTTTCCTGGACCTGAGGGTCCAATTGGACCTAGAGGAGAGAAGGTAAGTTTGGTTACAAGGTTTACATAATCAACACATCCTTGGTAAAGATTTTGAAAAAAAATGTGTTTTTCTTAATCAGATTTCTTAATCTTATCCCCTATTTCACTGTTATTTAGCTTTAAACCTAAGGCTTGGTCATGAACTCTTATATTGTATTTGCAACCCAAGGAGATTCATACAAATGTTTCCATTATTAATAAGTCTCTTTGTTTCTTTTGATTTTCTGCTTTTTAGGGAAGTGATGGACCTCAGGGACTATCTGGTCCAAAAGGAATAAGAGTATGTATGATATTTCATCTTAATATATAGTGTAAACATTTTGTTTGAAGTGTCTCCATCTTTATTACACAAAGGAAAAAATCAAGTTCCTATTGTTTCAGTGGTTTGTTTTTATTGAAGTTAAAAATGTCGCAATGTATTTGGAATAACATATAATTTCAATTCAATTCAGTTTATTTCTATAGAACCCATTCACAACAAATTTCATCAAGGGCAAACTATTTAATCAGATCACACAGACAGATTAGTTTAAGTTTTCTATCTAAAGAAAACCAGCTGATTGCATTAAGTCATTGACTTTGTAGTATTCGCTCTTCCTGGATGAGTATGTGGTGATATTCATTTTTATCTTCTGTCTCACCTCAATCTGTAGGAGAAATTTCTTAAATGTGCAGTCACTCATTAGGTGATCTTTGTTTTATAGTAATACCCCATTACAGGCACTAGATGTCCCAATTTTGCCTTATTTCAAACTAGGTTTTTTTGTTTTGTTTGTTTTTTTCAATACAGTCTTTAAAATGATTTTATTTTTGATCTCTTACAGGGACCACCTGGTTTACCTGGATTTCCAGGAACGCCAGGACTTCCAGTAGGTTTAAAATGATCTGAATTCACACATTTAGGTATATGTAGCCCAATGATCTGACTCAGCTGTTTATTTCTATATATGTATATTTTATTTTAGGGTTTGCCAGGACAGGACGGTCCACCGGGCCAAAGAGGGGTGCCAGGTTGTAATGGGACAAAGGTACCCAATCCTATGCAATTCAAAGTGTAACAAAATACTGTTTTAGTATTGTGAAATGCTTTCCTCATTGCTTTTTATAATTATCTTCAAGGAAGCCTAATTCTTTTCCTTTTTCCAGGGTGAACCTGGTTTTCCAGGATCTTCGGGAATACCTGGAGTACAAGGAATTCCAGTGAGTTCTTTGTTAAAATGACTAACACTTGATTAGTAGACATTAATAAACTGAACTCATAAAACTATACCCTACACAGCAAGCCTGATGGAAAGCAGTGATTATGAGATAACTTAGAAATATAGATGCAGGTTGTCAGGCTGTTAACATGTGAAAGTTAAAAAGGAATAAGACTATCAGGTATGTGTGGAGTTTGATAGATAACCTAACTACAGAGCTGAAGAGGCAGTGGTGATTTCTTGCAGATTTAACAAAGAAGTAGATAGTACAGAAGCAATAGTTCAGAAACGACCGACAAGGAACTCAGGAATAAAAAAACTAGGAGACCCTCCGGAACACAAACATAGGGAATGAAGAGAATCCAGCAAACAGTAACTGCAAAAGAAGATCTTATGTTTTAAACAGAACAATTAATGTAATAATCAACAGCTTGGGAGTAGGTGTGAACAGAGGGATCTAGAGGGCAGCTATGGGAAAGGAAATTGGCACAAGAGGGAAGCAGAGAGTAACTCAGAAATACAACAGTGCTCAAATATAACTAGAAAATAATTGAGAAGACACTTAATGGATATGAAACTGTCTTAGAAAACACAGAAAGGTATAAAATCAAGGTGTAACTGAAAACACAAAGTAAGACTTGGAACAGAACCAAAACTCCTAATCAGGAGATCATGAGAAAAGGATGCTATACTGGGTATTCAAAACCTTTTGTTTTATTTACCTAATATTTGTTCACGTGACATGTTTTACCAAATTGATCTACTTGTTACCTTTGTTTTAGAATGTAATAGATGTATAAATTAAAGCTCTAACTTGGGTTGTATTTGTATCTGCACCAATACAATACTCTACATTTGCATTGAACAGAAAAGCATCCTTGTACAGATCATAGTTTCAGAGTAAATAAGTAGGGTATTAAAGTTCATCATTATGGAAACATGCTCTCACATGACACATTCAGGTTCATTAAATTAATCGGTTATTTTCAAATGCATATCATTGATTCAATCAGAATCTTACTTGTCTCTTTTTCTGTTTTTCTGCAAAGGGTCCACCTGGTCTCCCAGGACAAAAGGTAGGTGTGATAAAACCATGTTGTTGGATTTGCTTCTCAGAATCAAGTCTGTTTTTTGACAGCATTGTGTTGTTTATGAGACATTGTTTTACTGTGCAAATTTTATTTTACACAGTCTGAATTCTCCAGCATTGTTTTATATTCCATTCTGCCATATTTTTTATGTTAATTGTTTTTTTTCTGTTTTTTTCAGTAGATGGAATCTGTCCCTTAGGTTCAGTGAAAGGAACTCTTATCTTGAATTTGTATGATTCAACATATCAACATTTTAGAGAATATTACTCCTCCCCCTGTGTGGGAAAACTTTAGCAGTTGGCCATTTTCCTTTTTCAACATCACTGGATTGACCATATCTTTATAGGCCTTACTTTGAGCCATGGTATAAAGGTTCTTCACTACCTATAACCAGTCTTGGGAATGTTACTTTAGAAAAGTAACTAGCTATAGTTACTAATTACTTCTCCAAAAAAGTAGCTGAGTAAGTAACTAAGTTACTGCTCAATGAAATAACTTTTTACTAGCTAAAGCAACTATTCTGTTACTTTTCATGTTTTATAATGGAAATTTAAAATTCAAATAGAGGTTAAATTATGGAATATAAGGTGTTTGTTATTAAATCATAAATTGATAAACATCTGAAAACATTAAAACTATTTTTTTGGTGTGTATGGTTTTACAACGAACTTTATATTTTTGCACATTGATTTCAATTGGCTATAATAATGGTATAAACCAGAAAAATAATGCTTTTCATGCAATTTAATAAAACAAAAAACCACTTTGCAATAGAATTAAATAGGGGTTATACTATACCAAAAAAGAGCCCTAGCAGGAAGGTATGAGGATAGGATTTTTGCATGAAAAACTTAAATCATGCAAGTGTCACAATTATGAGCATAGGATCCAGTATTCAAGTAAACAGATCAAAACAGGAACAGGCAGGCTTCAGAGGTCCAGGAGTCCAAAGACAATTCAGGCATAAGGTTTAGATGAGAACAGCAGGTTCTGTGATTGAGAGGCAGAACAGTTCAGGATTGGGTAATCAGAAACACCAAGGTACTCTAAAAAACACTGGATAGAGAGAACAAGAATAATCTGGTTCTGTTAACTGGATGCAAGCAGCTTAAATAGAGGCAGCAGCAGGTGGATCAGATGAGCAGTTATGATAAACCAGGCAGAGTTAGACAGGTGAATAGAATGAGTAGTTAAGGTCTATCTTTTGTGCTCAGGCGTGCTAAACTGTAAACCTTAATCATACACCTTAAATAAAGAATAATACATCTGTTTAAAGCACAGTAATGACTAACAGTTCACTGACTTTTAAAAACTAATTAGTTACAGTGCCTGTCATGGTTACTGTAACAAGTTACCAACTAACAAGTTAGTTCCACCCAACCTATAACTGACCTGCATTCTGGGCACCATTTAATAGAGTTGGGACTATGAGCCAGGCCAACATCTGATCTCATAAATGAACAAATTATAGGAAAGAAAATCCCCCAGACGTTCTTATAAATCTCATGAAAAGCATCCTTAGAAGAGTTTGAGCTCTTATAGCTGCAAAGGGTAGCTCAACTTCACATTAAACCACTCAACCTCATATGTCTGCATAAAAACAAGTGACCCAGTAGTTTTAAATATATTTTGTCCATGCAGTTTTAAACTCCTTTACTGATTAATATTGGTCTGTCTTTTAATTGTATTCCTCTTCTCTCTTAGGGAGACCCCGGTGATGTAATTTCCACAAATCTTTTTGGAGAAAAAGGAGCAGTGGGACTACCTGGATTGCCGGGAGCTCCGGTAAAACACCATTCTTGACTTCAATGTTGTGTTTTACCAATAAGCTAAGAAACCACTGAGCTCAACCCAAATAATAGTAGTAAATTAGATCATTTAGATACATTTAAATCTAACACAGATGGCTTTTCTGCACAGCTTATGTTTATAGTTATAGTTTATGTGTTTGGTGCATTGGCTGGCTGGTGCAGTCAACCTTTATTGGTTCCACACAGGCAAGGGTTGGCATGCTGAAGTGTTGGCTAAACCCCATCTGAAAAGATCTGCTGGACTTATAAGAACATTAAAAATGACTTAATAAAAAACCTTATGTGCTTGAGGTCGGTTATGCTCCCACCTTCCCCAGCCATCATGTTGATGTATGCCAACTATCTGGGACCTTAAGTCTTCATCTAATTCAACACACATCCCTTCTATGACCAATTGATGCTTATCTTTTCCCTTGACTTTGTGGAGCTTTAATTTCAGAAAGCTTCCTAGTCCAAATGTCCTACCTTCAATAAGGAGGGATATTGTCAGTATGTAATTTCTTAGTAAAAAACAATATATATGTTTGTCTCTTTTCACAGGGTCCACCTGGATTACAAGGTTTTCAAGGCCCAATTGGCCCTCCGGGACCCGCAGGCTATCCTGTAAAAGATGGTTACAACTATGCCAAATGTTATATTAAAAACTCTTGACTTTATTAACTAAACCTGAAATGTCTCCCATGGTCTTCTAGGGTTCCCCTGGTCCACCAGGTCCGCCTGGACCTAAGGTGATCTAAAGTTTTTTTTTGGAAATTTATAAAAGAAGGAAAATATTATCAATGCACCTTGCTTTAGTCTGTTGTAAATATTGTTATTGATACTCGTTTTCAAGTCTAAGTTGGCTTACAATTTCTCCTACAGGGAAACATGGCTTTGAACTTCGAAGGACCCAAAGGAGAAAAGGTAGAAGGCGCATCCAAAAACACTTTGACTTGTTCTCTGGTCGCAGTTACTAATAGGGCTCTGCTCTTCGCAGGGTGATCCAGGCATCCCAGGGCCTCCCGGTCCTCCAGGTCCAGGACAGGGGGAACAGATCCGACCACCACCAACAGAGATTCAGAGAGGGGACAAGGTATCCTAATTTTGCTAAACATGACGTTATAAGATTTTATAAAAGAAGAACTAACAAAAAATCAATATAGAAACATAAAGAACTGTAATACTGGTTATGTTTGTGCTTTATTCTCAAGGTTTAAATATTTGTAGGCAACCATAGAGCGTATCAAGCTCTTTATCCAGATAGTCTTCAAGTTTGAAAGTCAACACATGGTGGCATAAGATACCACAAACACATTTGTAATAATTGAGAACATTGTTAGACATATTCCAAAATAACTAGAAATAGCCAGAATGATGTCATTGTGTGAATAGAAACATTAAATGTTCTTCTTCCTAATAGTGATTTACTTTCCAAACTGTTTTTTTCTTATCTCCAAAGGGTGACCCTGGCCCTCCGGGCCCGCCAGGTGACCCTGGCATTCCAGGTGCTCCTGTAAGTATCTGTTGTTATTTCATCTCCAATTACATTGATATAAAGGAACCCCATAATGGTCAGACAAGAAACGTGTTTTCAACCAACTTATTCTGTTTGTTGACTTTTGTCACCTAAGGGTCCCTCTGGTGGACGAAAAGGAGAGAAGGGAGAACCAGGAGAGGCAGGCAAACGGGTGAGTATCAGCAGTTAGAGGCTCATAAAATTGATTGTTACCGTAATACACTTAATAATCATACCACCTAAGAGACACTAACAAGCCACCATGTTAGGTATACCTTGATAGAGAGTCGGTGAGCGCATAGATAAGAATTCAGCAATATGATGCATATCATGATACATGTGTTACCATGCGATTAACTAATATATCACTATACGTGAACAAACATATTTCAATTTTAATATTATACCTCTGAAAAAACTCACAACATCTTCCCTTTCTCTGTTTCGGTTGATGCAGAGCAGCTGAATAAATGGCTTTTGAATGCTGCCAACTGGGTTTGAGAGCTATATGAAAGCAAGACGAGGAAATAGATGAAAAAGACATTTAAGATCAATTTGGTTGTATTTTAGATCCAATCCAATTTCGTCTAATGAAATATCACATTGCTTGAAATAATACATTTTCCCTTACATCCCTATCAGAGAGGGTATTCTGCAATTGTTAAAATTCTCTCTCACTGAACAGTTCTGCTAATTGTCCTCTGTTCATCATCAACAATGTATTATTATCCAAATACCTGTCGCTTACGGGATATTGACTCTCTGTGCGTCTGTAGAGCCATAAGAGACTGTGTATGTAAATCCCAGGAGATTTTAGAATACTCACACCAATACCAATGCCAGAGCATCATGCAATTCCCGCTCCCTGCTCAGGAGGATGTTCGCTCATTTACTCTGCCGCTCAAAATTGCGCCAGGACGCTCTGCTCAAATTCCGCTCCGTGCTCACCGTAATTTTTTGCTCCGGTGACATCGCTCCACTCTTGCTCAAATTTTCCGGAAAGGCATTTTCTGACATTTTTCCTTCATGTAGTTATGCCAGGGCCCTGGGACACACGGCGTTTGTTTTAATGTTATAACCGATACATGTGTATTGTATAACTGGATGTTAACGTAACACCCCGCTGCGTTCATGTTGCCCCGCGTTTCCTATTTAATCATTAGTTGTCGAAAAAAATCATTTTTAAATTAAATAAATGTTATTATACACATTTTATAATCCAAAATTTTTTATTAAGGTTGTGAGCACATCGGAGCGAACTGGAGGGAAGCAAATTCCTCGCTCTGGCCTTTGAATTGAAATCCGCTCTGTGCTCCACTGTATTTCTTCTGTTCCGCTCCACCTCTTGATCAATGCTCCGCCACATGCTTCGACCAAAACCATCATTTATGCCATTTAAGTCAGTTTGTCTGGGTTGCTAAAGCTTTTTTTTTTTTTGCCAAATCTAGTTGTCTAAATGGGTTGTTGCAATGTGATGTTTAATGCAACTGAACATTTATACGTAACATTAACTTCGCCAGTCTGGTAAACCAATGTTGTCCAGCTAGATCTCGCCGGATTTAATGGCAGTCAGTGCAGGAGACGGGACTTCTTAGTCATCACTCAGTGCATTTCTGCTTGCAAAACAGCAGTATGGCGACTGCAACAGAGAATTGGTTTAATTATATCCTAAGTGAGATTATTCTAACTTTGAAATCCCAAGATCAGACAGTTTTTTTCATTTTGTTTTTAAAAAGATGAATTTGGTTTTCTCAGCTTGACAGGAGTATAAACCTGATGATGCTGACGCTGTTAGTCTCACTTTTGAAATCCAGTCTTACCAGCTCTTTACCAGACTGATACACTTTGTATAGGTCGTATCAGTCAGGCTGACCAAGTTAACTTTATATAGCAGCCTGTGAATGTCGCTGGTGAGCGCCTGGTAGACCTTTTCACTTAACTTTCTTGATCGGTTTGCCACCCTTGTTATTCATTTTCTTTATCCAAGCGAGGGAACTTTTCAAAGGGGGTTCTAGCTCTGGTCATCGCATTACTATTGATTACACACATACTATTTAATTAGAAAAAAAGATTTTCCAGAAAGTGTTCAGGTATCTTTGTTGCAATGTAGGGATTTCTCTCCTGTTCTTATTAAATAGATCTAATGTTTTTTGTTGTTTTTTTTCACAGGGAAAACCCGGCAAAGATGGAGACCCTGGTCCTCCAGGATTCCCTGTAAGTTACTGCATACGTTTTAGAGAAACCTACAAGAGTGCATATTCTTTAAAACTGTGTCATTTTAATCTGGGGCTTTCAATCAATTTGATCAGGGGATCAAAGGTGAACCTGGAATTCCAGGTATTCCAGGCCGGGATGGAGAGAGAGTAAGTTTCTGCCTATGATTTTGTACATTGTTCATTACCAAGTTTAATTAACAATTCAATAGGTCATGTTTGCAGCTACCTAAATGAAATTCCCTACTTGTTTACAGGGGCCAAGAGGTGATAGAGGATTTCCGGGACCTCCAGGACAGGTTTGTATCTGGTGTTTATACTGCATTGCCAAATGCATGACCAACTTGTTTCCTGTTAGTTTGTATTTTGTATATTTATCAGAGTTGATACAGGAAATTAGTCAGTGGAAGTATGAAACAATGATCCCTGCTTAATGCTACGTTTTACATCTACTTATCATGAGCATGAATGCCCCATTAATATTGTTGTAACCTTTCAATGGTTTATTAGGACAACTGTTCTGCTTTGATGTGTGTTTGCAACTCCCAAATTTGACCAAGCTTAACCTTTTTAACAAATGATTTGAGGTAAAGTTGAAGAAATTAGACTGCTATGACTTGATTATTTTATCAATTTGTGTAATGCATATTTACCAAAATCGACAAAACAAACACGTAGCATAATGGTACTACTACCATGCTTGAAAGTTTGAAGAGTGCTTTGTTAGGTCTTAAAGCTTCACCTTGTCTTTTTAGCTGTTGCACTTGTTGCCTAAAAGCGGGTCATTAGTTTACAGTGAAAAAGATATATTTTGAAGGATTTGGTTTGGCCATTGTCGCTATTGCTCATAAAAGTGCTGAACGGTCTGGAGGCAAAATGTATTTCTGGGCCACATTTTTTATATAATGCGAACCAAACAGACCCCACAGGTCTGTATTTCTATAAACAGAGCAAAACAAAGGGAAGAAGCATTTAGTTGTATACTGCACCATTCGTTCAAAGAGTTACCATAATGCTGGTTTGCCCTTTTATTGAGGATTGATGAATGCGTGAGATGCCCATCACTGCTCTCTCGGAGCATTATAATCTCAAGCCAGTGATTTTACCTTTTCTTAGCTATTAACCTGTTTCAAAATTGTATTTAAAGGGTATATTTAATATATTTTTTAACTGTTAGATGTGTTTTCCTATCATTTTAGCTGGAGTTAATGCCTTTCCTCTGATTTCCCAGAAAGCACTTTAGTTTACCTTTTGTATGACTGCCTTTTGGCTTTGAAATTCACTAGTTACTGCTGAGGTTGTTTGATAGAAAGGGGAAAATAAGGGGAATGACAGTAAACTCAATTAACAGTGAACCAAACAGCAGCTACAATAGGTTGTAAAACCTACAAAACCAAAAGGAAAATGAAAATTAGAAGAAGAATCCTGAAAGGCTTTGGTCTTGACCTAAGATTAGCGTTAGAAGAAAAAAGAACAAATTAAACTTTGAAATACCTAAAAAAAAAAATGCACACACTCAGAGAACTACTTAATACTGACATTATATTCGTACATTTAGGACTGGAAAATATCGGCAAAGTTTATATCATTTTATTTTTCCTAATTTCGATTGACACAATATAATTCAGATATCTTTACAAACTGTGTAAAAGCCTCTGAAAAAATAACAAGAAAGCCAACAACTGAATCCTGTACAAACTTAAATGTTATTATTCCAAGTCCATGAAACTTCTACAATATAAACTTTTTCAAACAATCGTTGAAAAAAATGCACCTTTAACTAGGTGATTATCTCTCCCTCCAATTATACTTTCTTTGTCATCAACTTCTGCATTGTTTGTGATTAACTGTATTATATTTAAGAACACAAAAAATTCTAAAAAAAAATAAAATATTCAAGAAGACAAACATACCTAAGCCCGAAAGACGATGTTTACAAATCACTACAATGAATTAGCAAAGCAACTAATAACTCAAAGCTCTGAAAATAAAGACTAAAGGTCCTGCTGGTGAAGATTCTTATTCATCCAGGTCATATTCATTCCAACAAAGTTAAAACAAATCAAAGCACAAACCTCATCGCAATGCAGGGGCTCCAAACAATTTGCCTGGTCAGCCAGGACAACAATGCCCCTAACAACCTCCCTTTTAGAGGCATAGGCCAGTATTGTGTCTTGCAGGCAAACAACAACCTCAATGACTCTCCATTACTAAGGGGTGGACCAGTTTTTTCAGTACAATTTGCATGTTTTCCAAGCCATAACAAGGCTTTTGTTTCGGCCACTCTATAAGCATGGAACTCAACGCTACTCCAGACATTTTTTGAATTGAGAAAGCTTCCTGGATGGGAAGCGAAATATCTTCAAACTTGGAAAACAAAGTCTGGTGTTTTGATTTTTATGTTTTTTTCTTTGTTGGAAGACGAAAGGTTCACAATAAAAAAAAAAATAATGTAACTCATCATAGCCCCTTATTGCCACTACAGGAACCTCAGTATTTTATCAGTTAGAAGACACCTGAATTATTTTCCACTATCCATCTTTCGCAAAACCCAAAAACATTGCAGCCTTATTTATTTATTTATATATTTTTTTATCTCCTGTCTGGCAATGTGGCAATAAGAATAATTGTCTTGATGCCAAGAAAGGGCCCAACAGATTTTACTTTCACAAGTGGAGCAGTACGGCTATCTCCATAGTGTTCCGCTTGATTTAATAGCTTTATTATGGTTATGAAGGGAGTAATACAGATTATATGCAATGTAAGTAGAACAGGAAAGGAAAAACAGGAAAAAGATGAAAAGATGAAAGAAATAGGAGATAAAAGGGAGACGACTATAACGTCTTCAGTCTGCTTCATCACCTGCAAAGAGATGTAAAAAGAACAGCACAACCTACGGATATAGTATAAGAGATACAATAAAGTAACACCTTGATACTATCGCTGAATTATAAGTAGTATTTTTTAATTTGACTGTGTACTGTGATAGCTGAAGATAAGAATATGGGCTTTCTGTATGGAAGTTAATCTCCAAGTACCTGGAGCCAAGCACCTGTAGTTGTTTATGAGAGGGCAGTTGTGCATGTAAAGTTTATCTAAAGGAAAAATGCTCAATAGTGGTTGTGAAGAGCCAAAGACCCGCCCCACCGGGCAACCAAGGCCCAAAGGGACCCCCAGAGCAAAGGTGCCCAGGAGGGGCCAACCCAGGAAATCGAACCCCCACCAAGGGAAGAGGAGAGTCTTCAGGAAATTCCCCAGCCGCGCAATGCCGGAGCTCCCATACTGCAAAAAATCTAAATCTAGATAAGTAAATTTTTTCTTAAAGTAGCTGCGGGGATGAGTCTGCGGGATACGCTGGCAGCCAGCTACCCCTAAGTGGAACCGGCAATGGGCCCTGGGGAGACAAGGCCCCTTATTTTTATGTTTTACCTGGGTAGAATGAGGATTAATAACAGTGTTTGTGTTTGAACCAAACCTTCATCTCAACAAGAATTCAGCTCACTCAAAACATTATACAATTCAGACATCCCATAATATCATAGGACAGCTTTCTTTTGGAAATATCAAGCTGGTGCTCTCCTTTTCTTTAAACTGTGCTATCAACTCTTCTCCCATGAATGTAACTTAAATTGTGCGACCAGCTGTTGTCCCCTGTCAGAAACAGGAGATGGCTTTTGTCAGTTACAGGACATTCAAAATGGGGACATTTGGTCATATTATCATGGGTGTTCATTTTGTAGCTAAAATGTAGCATGTTGTAGCAGCTGAGCAGCACAGCCTATGTCTGCAGAGCACAGGCTTCCTGTCTGCGCTAAACACCATTGCTCACGAAGCCAATGTGCTACGGCTCTTTCTGTTCAGCTTGAATCACCTGAGCTCGGAACATCAATGAGTGACGCTGTAACTACAGACTGAAGCATATATCGAAATACCCGATTGATGCAATATTATATCGATATTGAATGATTGCACAAAAGTAAAGGGACAATAATTGGAGGCTGACAATTTATTGGAGACTACAACAGATTTGTTGTTTGTCTTTTCTCACTAGGTTTTCAATGGAAATGGTGGAGGCGTTGGTCAAAAAGGAGAACCTGGGTTTCCTGGAAGTCCTGGACCTAAAGGCGAAAGAGGACTACAGGGTAAGCCTAAATCATACAAATACAAACAAAACTTGTAAAGTAAATATATTAGTTTATAATTGAAAATTTTCCTGTTTTTACACACACACACACACAATAAAACCTTTAGGTAGCTGAAATTTCACTTTATGTCAAGGTGCCACCATATGTTTGAAAGAGAAGAGCCATATTTGTCTAATTTCCTTGCTGCCAAAAAGAGGATTCTAGGCACTTCATACAATCATACTAGAAAATATGGCAAAGAGGCTGATCAATAGTGAAAATAGTCTTCTAAAGCTTTTGTCTATGTTGTTTATAATCATATGATGGTAAAATTTGAAAATTCTTCTCTAAAAGTTTACATTTTTCAACAGATGTTTGAAGAAACTGGAAAACAAAAATTGCATTAATGCATGTCAAAATAAAAATAGGGAAACTTAAAGCCCTCTCTTGAGTTTTGATGATTAGCGTGGTCCTTTTGTCATCTTCAGGTTTACCAGGACCTGCCGGAGCACCTGGAATTCCAGGCCTAGGCGGAAGCGGTCCTCCTGGATCTCCAGGATTCCCAGGAGGCAAGGGTCAGAAGGGAGACCCAGGCACTCCTTCTGTCGCCTTGCCAGGTCCCCCAGGACGTCCAGGAAATCCCGGCGCCGATGGTCCACCAGGGCCCCCCGGACCTCCTGGATCACCCAGACCAATTGAAAATTGCCTTCCTGGGCAGCCTGGACTTCCTGGAGTGCCTGGTGAAACAGGGTTCCCCGGAGGGCCGGGCCAGAAAGGTAAGGAAGTAAAAATTGCTTGTCAATAAAGTATCTCTGAGAATGGAACCAAAACTTGACTTGAACTCTACAGCATTATGTAAGTGTAATGTAAGTGATACATATATATAAATAAGTAATATTCAGTGTATCACAATCATTTTTGAGACTTTAAAAATGCCACATTTAAGGACTTTTTCTACAACTTATGGTCAAAGAATAAGAAGTGAATAATATAATCATGAAGCGGTCCTTAAGTAATGCACAGAATATGCTGAGGATAATGACTATATTTCAGGTGAAAAGGGAGAGACCTGTGTCAACTGCTTTGGAGGAGGCATTGGTGTTCCTGGCCCCCAAGGGCCTCCAGGACCGCCTGGACCATTAGGTAACATTTGTGTGTTTTAGTGAACATTTCCATATGTTTATTCGTATCATCAGTCGTCCCTATCAGCATTCCAGCTGTTTAAAATGCTCTGTGCTGCTACATCTAACATGTTCAACATTAAGTTTTTTTGAAGTCATTGATTTAACTGTTTCCTTTTTTTTTAACAGTGAGCTGTAAGTTAAAATTAGGGGCACACATATGATTTATTATGAAATAAATACATAAAATCATCTAGTCATTTTAAAATAAAATTATGTCAATGTATGTTTGAGAGTAAAATTGTGATTATAGAGCAACCATAAGATGTAAACTAATGCAGGGTTAGTCTATCACCTCTATGGATCCGGAACTGTAGGGGTTGTGGTTAGCCAGCCATATTGAAAGGTCTGAGTCACTTTTATTGTTTTAGGTGTATTCAAAACCTTAATAACTGAGTCGTAAGTGTTTCTGGAAGAGTGTAAACTTATGTTTTACTTTCCTAATTTTTATCAGGGCCTGGTGGTCCACCAGGTATCAAGGGAGACCGAGGTTTTCCAGGAACACCGGGCCTTCCTGGATCTCCTGTGAGTATTTTTTGTCAAACACTGCTTCTAGACTCAAATGGTCATTAGATATTTTACCCCAATCATCTTGCAAAAATAGATATTGAATCACTTACATTTCACAATAAACTACACCATGATACAGGGACAAAAAAAAGTAATTTTGAACATGGAATTTTGTTTTTTTTTGGACAAAAGACCTATGCTCAGTCTCTTCCACATAATGCAGCCACTGTCATATAGCAAACCAAGCCAGTGCCACAGAACGTGAGAACGTATCATTACCACAACGCTGTGCAGGACATTTGAAACTGGATGTTGGCTGGAAGGGCTTGTGTAATCCAGTCACGCTAGGTTAGGTAGCAGTTGCAGGGAATGGACCTGCTGGTCCAACTGCCATCAGAGGCGGGCAGACACTCTCCTCCCTCCGGCTGCTCTCCGTTGTTGTGGTTGCAGTACTAGTGTTCTTCTTCACTGGCGGTTGTTTTCCAAAATTAATCTGAAATGCCTTCCCATGCCATATTTCCTCCTCGTTTCTGTCTTTAGCAGTGGTTTCAAAAGTACACACATTTGTTACTTAAGTAGAACTATAGATACTGCAGTTTAAAAACACTCTGGTAAAAGTTGAAGTATAAACTTGACCTCTTTACTCAACTAAAAGTGAAAAAGTATGTGCTCCAAAAACTACTTAAAGTATAAAAGTATATAGTAACCTTTAAAAAAAAACAGCAAGATGCCACTATATGAATTGAAAACTCAATTTTTCAACTATTTTGAAAATTCTTTGAGATAGGGTCTCTTGTTGGTCTCCTTCTCCATCTCCCGATACGCTGTCGCCTGTGTCCCGACTTTCAGACATTTAAACATCTTTCTCTGAATCCGACATTATAGCATGGCATAGACATGAAGAACACCTGCCTGCTTCTGATGATTTCCTTTGGCTAACCAATGAGTGTTTGCGTTATATGACTCATCCAATTCCACTAGTTTTCACTAGATGTGGATGGCGCCAATGATCTGCATTGAATGGCATACATGATAAATATTTATAAACATTAAATTAGGGGTAACCAATTAAAAATCAGTGAGGTCAGAATAAATAAAATCATCAACCAGTAAAGTTCTGGAGACATTTTTAATGATCTGTTACTTTAAACAGAATTTAACACTGAAATAAAATGATATATTTATGCATTTATGTTATACATTGAATTAAAAAATATATAAATAAATAGAAATTGCCAAAAAACTGCATCCCGTGCTATCTCAGAGGACTTGACACTTGTATGACTGTATTCCTGTATATCCATCGGTAGTTAAATGACAAGGGTCAGCAAATGCAAATTCTGCCTGTAAAACAATGACAGCGTAGTTGTTGCTGTATGATCTGAAGCCTCATTTGAAGCTTTTAAACAGGCTTTTGAAAAACTTTGATAATTTGCTGCTGTAATATTATAGATCTTTTAGAATAAAAAGCTAGCAAATGTGCATAATAAAAAACAAACAGAAATACAATTATAGAGCATTCAGTGTTGTAAGAAAGCCCACAATGTTTCTTAATGAATAAATTATTGTATGAGTTAAGTTCTGTTCCTTTAAGTCTCTTTCCTTGTAAGTATGAAATTTCCTATGCTTCTGAATGCACCATAGCTATCTGAAGTTCACGAGTGCATCACACTGGTCTATGAACGCTGTGCTGTGTAGATGCACGTTTGATTTTCCGCTTAAGACAAAGCTTTGCAGTTTTCAAAATCACGTCGGCTATAACTGTTTATTGTTGTGTGTGATTAACAAGGGACTACAGTACAAAAAAATAAATCAGCTGTAACTCTGACAAAATCTTTGGATTTAATGTTGTTCATAACACCTTTACTTTTATAAATGAATCTGCCAAATAACCAACATTTTTTTCCCACGAGAGGAATATTTAAACGTTTTTATATCATTAATATAACAACATTAGCTCCATTGTACATATTTTTATCAGTTTTCCTCATCTATAGTCGCAGTTGTACAGAGCGAGGCGCGCTTACACGACTGGGGATGCATATCTCAGCAGGGATGCACTTTTCGGCATAACACCGGACCGCGGTCCTCTAATCCGTGACCTCTGCATTAAACCGAAGCCAAGAGTAACGAGTAATGTTTGTTTTAAAAATGTAAGGAATAGAAAGTACAGATACTTGTGTGAAAATGTAATGAGTAGAAGTCAGAAGTAAGACGAAAAATAAGTAATGCTGTGAACTTGTGTTGTTTAGGCCTCAAAATCTGTAAATTAAAATACAAATACACATAAAGTAAAATACAAAAAGTCAAAAATGTATTTACAGAAATATGCATAAGAAAATTATAATTTGTGCAAAGTGTTTTTAATAGATTTTTACAAAAAATCTCCCCCACTTCCCGTGGCAATGGCTTGATAACCATTGATACACTGCACCTAAACTATTGTATTTGTTATGGTATTAATCCCACTAATGTTAGAGTAAGGATAAATACAACATGAGAGGATATATTATATTAAAGATAAAGGCTAGGTTTAGGTCTTAACTCCACTGATGTTAGGGTTAAGGTTAATCTAACATCCATCCTTTTTCCGTCATGCTTATCCCAAGTGGGGCCATGAGGGGTGCTGATGGCTATCTCCAGCTGTCTATGGGTGAGAGGCAAGTCGCCAGTTCATGACAGGGCAACACAGAGACAAACAGGACAAACAACCATTAACTCACACACTCACTGTTAAGGAGAATTTAGAGAAACCAATTAACCTAAGAGTCATGTTTTTAGACTGGGAAGAAGCGGAGTACCCAGAGAGATTGCATGCACAGGGAGAACATGCAAACTCCATGCAGAAAGACCCCGGGCCGAGAATCAAACCCGGAACCTTCTTGCTGCAATAGAGCCATGCTATCCACTGCTCCACTGATCAGCCCACCTAATCTAACATGGCAGAGCAATTTAAATTAGTCAGATCGGGGTTAGGCATAGGGGTGTGGGAAATAATCGTTTTGGCGATATATCGTGATATTCGGCTGCCCAATATAATATCGATCTTTCACTTCTTAGTATCGATTAAAAAAAAAATGGTTACTTAAAACATTGATGGGAAAAAGGGGTACCTCTGCACCACCACTCTGGCAGAAAGCGCTGTGGAGCCCTTTAACTGTGCGTGCAGCACTAAATCTGTATTTGAGGCAGTCACAGTGGAAGAAAACCCCAAACAACATGGATAATAATACCTAATCAATATTTTCTGATGAAAATATACAGCACTTTCTGTTTTATCTCATAATTAGATTTTGATAGCTGGGGAAAATATGGCAATATATAGTGATACTGCAATATCGTGATAATATTGTATCGTGACCCAAGTATCGCGACATATATCGAATCGCAACACTCATGCCAATACTCACCTCTAGTTAGGCAAGAGGTCCACCGATGTCAAGGTTACCTACCTTTTATAATTGGTTTAGATGAAGTCTATATATGATTATCAAACATATAATAACTATCTGTTAATCATTGATGAATTTCTAAATCTCAACAGATAAATAGACAGGTTAGAAGGGAATATAAATTTATGCAGTGCTGCAGAGTTTTGGGGTTATGTGTTTGCTTCTTTAAAGCTTTAAAATATCTTTTGTTCAATCATTGCAGATGATTGTTTGAGTAATCTAGTCATTATTAGTATAGTAAAAACATAAAAGTCATACATTTAGATGAATTTATGAGATGTGTTAATGCCAAGCACAATACATATTGCTTTAAATTTTACAAAAAATTATTTCTCTGAACTTATCTTCTGCATTTTGTTATTTATTTGTTTTTCTCCGTTGGCCTATACCTACAAGTTGTCTTCGCTTCTCAGAACATAAAATGCATACTAAATAGATTAAGAGTTTTTTGCTGAGGTTTTGTTGTCCCCATTTACATATAATATATTTTTTTATGGATTAATTTATTTGATCCAGAATTGCCACCCTGCCAATACCTTTTGCCCTCCTTTGCAAAAATGAAAAATCTAAACTAAACAGATAGTTTGCAAGAATATCACAATCGCATGAAAAAACACTGCTTAAAGAACCAACATGTTTATCTCTCACCTGCTGATTAATTTCTGATCCCCAAGATTCTATTTTTCCAAACAGGAATAAAATATATATATATATATTTTTTAAAGGTGAGCATGTTTCAAAATATCAAACAAAGTTGATATTGTGAAATAGTCAAGTGCAACTTTGCTTTCTCAGCACCTACACCTTTTGCTGCACTGTATGGAACTAGTAGTAGATGTTGAAAAGCCTCCAATATGTCCGAATTTAAAAGTTTAGCTGAATGAGACAAAATCTCTCAACAATATAATCATAATTTTGTGACTAGCTATTGGTAAAGGCTAAGGATTGTTGTTCATGTCAGTTGTGGCACAACCATATTTAGGTTTAGGGGGAAATTATTTTTTCACATGGGGCTAGAAGGGTTTAGATACCTTTTATTTCTTTATAAACCCATACTATTTGAAACTTCTGCTTCATTTTTACCCTAGTTATCTTTGAATAAGCTTTAAAATGCTTTCATCAGCAGAGCAATCTGATGGTAACCAAAAGCAAAAACAGAAGACGGTAAGCGTTCATTTTTGGAATGACAATGTTACTCACTAAAGACAAAATTAGCTATTGCTGAAAAGCAATACTATTTAGCTTCTATACCTGTGAGTGGGATATGATTTGAAGATAAGGGTTGGTAATAATAAAGCTGAATTTTCACTGTCTGTAAATAGTCTGAGCTTATGTATATTTTATTAAGATCAACCACCCTAAAGTATTTCATACAACCTTCAGTCTTTCACCTATTGAAGATGGTGACCTACAGTACAGTATAGCTACATCTGCAGCAGACTGACAGAAACAAGGCTCCCTTACTCTCAGACATCAGACCTTTTGTAGCAGATCAGCCAGATAATCGGTGACTATAAGAGCGAGTGGGAACTCAAACCATCAATCCACCGCTAACAGGACAAACTTCTGCCTGCTGAGCCACCGTTGCCACACAGAATGTCATTTCTCCATGTCCGTCAGTAAACCAGGTTATACTTTCATATTCTTTGTAGGGTAACACTGGTCCTCAAGGTCTTCCAGGGTTCCCTGGACAGAAGGGAGATCCGGGAGAAGCCAGCACAGTCACAGGTGTAAGAGGAGAGAAAGGTGATCCTGGTTTCCCTGGACCCCCGGGGCTGCCTGGTCTGGATGGTCGGCAGGGTCGAGATGGACAGCCTGGACCTCCTGGCCCCAAAGGAACTCCTGTGGGTGACTTCTGTCCTTTACATTAAGCAGGTCCAACATAATACATTGAAAAAACATTCCTATTTGAACATGTGCCCTACAGGGTTCATTACTTGTAAAAGGAGAACGAGGTCCGCCTGGGGAGACAGGTCCACCCGGCATCCCAGGAGACAGAGGTCCGCCAGGTCAAGCTGGCTTTGGAGTTCCAGGTCTACCAGGAGAGAAAGGTGTTCCAGGCAACATAGGAAGTCCTGGAACTAATGGAGCAAAAGGCAAGAAGGGGCCTAATATGTTATTGAATGAAATATCCTTTAGACTGTTATATGTTGCTCTGTGAACGGACGCCCACTTGGCTGGGTTAGGAAAACAATGTGAATTGAAAGTGCGAATTGAGCTCAAATCATGATCAGTTAACTCTACAAATATAGAATAAAGTCAAAAGATAAGAATCTATTAACAAATACAATTTGACTCCCAGCTATACGTATTTAAGTTGAGCTAGTAAGCATAAACTAAGTTGCTAAATACACAAAGAAGAAGGAAGAATGAAAATGGTTACATAAAGATAATAAAGTGATACAATAATATCACAGTTTGGCATAGATTTTGTGGTTGAGAACCAAAGTAAATTTTGAAAGGTTTGGAACGAGGTCAAATAAGGTAAACAGTTTAGAGGAATTGGAATTTTCTCAAACAAATTCACAGTGCAAATTCAAGGAGGTTAATAAAACATTATTGGGTGAAATTATGTTTTATTAAATAATTTACCTAATTTAGAAATTAACCTTTTGTAAATGTTCATGAGCTAATAGTTAAGGTAGTACGATGGGGTATTAGAAGTCGTAACATTACGAGAATAAAGTCGCAACAAGAATAGCCATAAAATTATGAGAATAAAGTTGGAAAATGACAAGAATAAAGTCTTAACATTACGAGAATAAAGTCGTAAAATTATAAGTATAAAGTCATAAGCTTTTGAGAATAAAGTCGTACATTTACAAGAATAAAGTCATAGTATTACGAGAAAAAAGTCACAATGAGAATAGTCATAAAGTTAGAAATATAAATTCGTAAAATTACGAGAATAAAGTCTTAACTTTACAAGAATAAAGTTGTAAAATTATGAGAATTAAGTCATAAAATTGAGAGAATAAAGTCATAATATTAAGAGAATAAAGTCATAAAATTAGGAGAAACGAGTTGTATTTTATGACAACATCTACAAGAAGCACTTTCTTCACTTAAGCATTAAGTTATAATTTGGCTCTGGTTTGACAAATAAGAAAATCTTTTAGCACCAGCATCAAATTAGGCAGTATGTCAAAGGGGACTCAGGTTGCTGTTTGGTGGCGCTAGTCGACCATTATATGCTGGTCAGAGCTCGAAGCGTTCTTTCTGGAACGGGTTGTTGTATGATGACTTCATTTTCGTAATATTACAACTTTATTCTCGTAATGTTATGACTTTATTCTCGTAATGTTACGACTTTATTCTCACAATAAGAAATAAAAAAAAATCTGTAACCTGGCCCTAATACGCCCTAATAATAATCGTAAAGGTAGAGACCACCTAGCCTCTTTAGCTAGTTCTGGTTAAACAATGGAGCTTTTGGCTTGCAGACATTAGGGAACATAATTTAAATGGAGTCTATGGTTAAATGTTGCCAATGAAATGTAATGAGCATATCAGCAAACACAAACGTATGTGTTTATTCCATTAGTGATTTACTTTCCAAATGCCAGCTTAAAACATATATACATTGGGTACCATGCAGTCGCCTCTAGCGTGTTTTTAGCTTGCCTTATAAAACAGTAAATGTTTGAAATTGTCAAACACCATCAAATGTTCGAATTTCTGTAAAGTATTTTCCCTAACTGTGCCTGACCTGTAACCTGTCATGATTTGTGGTTGGTGTGCTAGCCCAAGGATGCAGAACTCACAGACTCAGAGGAAGGATCAGTCCAATATTTATTTAAGAACACCGGTAATCTGCCCTGGAAGGCAGAGAGGACAGAAAACAGCTTAAACTCAGGGATCAAAACTAAACTGAAAACTCACGGGTTCGCTGGTTCAGACAGGCAGAGTAGCACAGGTAACGGACATGGCAAGGCGTGGCAAAACACGGCTAACATGGCTAAGACATGCTACATGGCTTGGGAACACATGGCTAGGAAACACAAGGCTACGATCCGGCTCCGAGTGAAGCTGTCACACAGCTTATATGGGGAGAGGTTAATGAGCAGAGCTGATGGGAAACAGCTGTGCGCTGAGAACCAGCTCCCAGGAGAAGGATCCACATCGCCCTCTGGTGGGCAACCTCTGGATCCCCACAGGAAAAGAAGCTCACAGGAAGGGATACAAACAGAAACAGAAGCTACAGAATGGGATCCACACCGCCCTCTGGAGGGCAAACCTTGGATCCCAACAGTACCCCCCCCCTCAAGGGCGGATACCAGACGCCCAAAAACAAAAAAACAGAAACAAAACAACCCACCTAGGGCGAACAGAGGGGGTAATAGGCACGGAGGGCCAGGCACAAAAAACAACAGGTACCAGAACTCAAAACAACCCACCTAGGGTGGGCGAGGACAGAGAAAGTCTCAGGTGACCGGCCAAGGGGCCGGTAGCAGGGCTAAATCTCAGGTGGCCTGCCGTGGGACCGGCAGCAGGATAGAGTCTCGGGTGGCCGGCCGTGGGGCCGGGGACAAGGCAGAGTCTCAGGTGGCTGGCCGTATGGCCGGTGTCTCAAAAGCTGCAGGGGCCATGGAGGAGGACGCCTTCTCTGCTGCAGCAGGAAGCGCGGAGGAGGACGCTGTTTCTGCTGCTGTAGGAAGCTCCGAGTTGGACGCCGTCTCTGCCTCTGCGGGGAACAACGAGGGGAACGCCGTCTCAGCTGCTGCGGGGAGCGTCGAGGTGGACGCCGACTCAGCTGCTGCGGGAAGCGTCGAGTAGGGCGCCGTCTCTGCTTCTGCGACACAGCAACAGGCTCAGCAGCAACCGACGACTGTGGCTCAGGAGGAAGCTCAGAGGGAAGCGTCGACTGCAGCTCAGGAGGAGGCTCAGAGGAAAGCGTCGGCTGCAGCTCAGGAGGAGGCTCAGAGGAAAGCGTCGGCTGCAGCTCAGGAGGAGGCTCAGAGGAAAGCATCGACTGCAGCTCAGGAGGAGGCTCAGGGGAAGCCGCCGACTGCAGCTCCACCCCTGGAGCAGGGGAGACCACCGACTGTGGCTCCACAGGAACCCAGGTGGCTGCAGATTGCGGCTCCGGATCAGGAACAGAAGCGGCCGCCCATTGCGGCTTCACATCAGGAACAGAGGAGCCTGCTGATTGCGGCTCCCGGTCAAGAACAGAAGAAGCCGCCCATTGCGTTTTCGCATCAGGAGGAGAGGTGACCACCGATTGTGGTTCCGGAGGAGGCTCAGAGGAAAACGCCGACTGCGGCTCCGAATCAGGAAGTGAAGAGGCCGGCCGTTGCGGCTTCGCATCAGGAGCTGTGGAAACCTCCAACTGAGGTTCCACCAGCCAGGAAGGCGGCGAACAGCGCATAGCACGCCAAAGGGTCTCCAGATTACCCATATACTCCCGATTCCAGCGATCCCACTCCTCATCACGTTGGCGACACCTCATTTCCCATTGGCGATCCAACTCCTCTTTACGTCGGCGCCGCTCCATCTCCCGTTTCCGGATCACCTCCTCCCACCGGACTGATGCTGGCGGATGAATCCGAGCAGGCTTAGGGGTCTCTAGACGGCTCGGGGCTAACTCAGGGGCAAAGGCAGCCACCAGCTCATCATAGTGACGACGAAGCGCCTCCCACCCGGGAGGTAGCGGACGGCGCTGAGCGGGCCTCACCAGGTGAGCGTGCTGGGAGTCTGCTGGGCTAGTCAGTTGGCCGGATCGTTCTGTCATGATTTGTGGTTGGTGTGCTAGCCCAAGGATGCAGAACTCACAGACTCAGAGGAAGGATCAGTCCAATATTTATTTAAGAACACCGGTAATCTGCCCTGGAAGGCAGAGAGGACAGAAAACAGCTTAAACTCAGGGATCAAAACTAAACTGAAAACTCACGGGTTCGCTGGTTCAGACAAGCAGAGTAGCACAGGTAACGGACATGGCAAGGCGTGGCAAAACACGGCTAACATGGCTAAGACATGCTACATGGCTTGGGAACACATGGCTAGGAAACACAAGGCTACGATCCGGCTCCGAGTGAAGCTGTCACACAGCTTATATGGGGAGAGGTTAATGAGCAGAGCTGATGGGAAACAGCTGTGCGCTGAGAACCAGCTCCCAGGAGAAGGATCCACATCGCCCTCTGGTGGGCAACCTCTGGATCCCCACAGGAAAAGAAGCTCACAGGAAGGGATACAAACAGAAACAGAAGTTACAGAATGGGATCCACAACGCCCTCTGGAGGGCAAACCTTGGATCCCAACATAACCGTTGCTGGTCTTTGCTTTGGAAAGGTGAGCCAACTATAAAGTTCAGGAAAGCTTAGTCCAGGTGATATTCCTGGATGGGTCTTGGTTCGGATGGCCTAGCCAGGTGGCCTTTGTTCTTTGTTTTTCTGATTTACTTCTGAAGACTGTAACAGACATGTTACAGTCAATGTCTGTTTTGCAGCAATCTGGTTCTGCACATGGCTTCAGGACTACTTGACTTGAGCTGGGGTTGAGGGATAAAGTTTTTTTAAGCCATGTTGTCTTTGTCCTCCCTAACGCGTCTCTTCTGGAACAGAGAGGCCAATCAAAGAGGATGAGGAATCTGTGAATAGTGGATTCTATGCCCTGTAGAGTCAGGAGCAGCATCACATCCCTTTGAATGAGATTTGGGAGTTTTTGGAAAAGAGTTGGAGCAGCTCTTGGGAGTTGGTACAACTCCCAAAAACTTACAAAATTTATATAATTGCTTATGGCATAACAGTTGGGGAACCAGTAAAGTAGCTTTTTAAAGAAGTAAAAGCAACTCTTCACAGAAGCAAATGTGATGAAACTCCAATCCGGAATTAACATTTACATTGATTTGTAGGTGCCAAAGGTGAACCTGGCTTGCCTAACACAGTAAAAGGTCAGCCAGGACCCCCTGGACCGAGTGGCGAGCCAGGACGACCAGGTCCACCAGGTAGTCTATCACACATGCAAAGTAAAACATTCTCTTTTTCTGTCAAAAATAATTGCAACGTCACATACTGTACAATACGGCCTTTTATCAGGTTCCCCAGGTCAGCCAGGACAGCCTGGTTTCCCAGGTTTAGCTGGACCAAAAGGTGATCCTGGACAACCAGGTATTGGACTCCCAGGTCCTCCAGGAGTGAAAGGTAAAACTGACCCATTCAATATACCATTTACCTATCCTTTATTTGCATCATAAAATCACTCATATTAATCATCTATGGTCTAATAGGATTCCCAGGTATTCCAGGTCAGCCAGGAAGACCTGGAGAAAAAGGTATACCAGGAATAGATGGACTCCCCGGAACGCCTGGGTTTCCTGGTTCAAAGGTATGATAGGTATCTTTGATAATTGATAGACAGTGACATTTTCGCTAATCTTAGACAGCACAGTTATTTCCTGTTTGATAAATATTTAATATCTCCCTTCCTGCATGTGCGTGTAAAAGGGTGAGCCAGGTTTTGGACTTCCTGGTCCTCCAGGTCAACCAGGAATACCTGGAGCTAAAGGTTTCACTGGACCAAAGGGAGATTCTGGTTTCCCTGGCAACCCAGGCGGACCAGGACGACCTGGGTCTGATGGATTTCCAGGCACTAAAGGTAAAGTGTAGTATTTGTAAATAATATGTTCATACAAAAATATTAAGATGACAATTAAAAAGCATGGCGCCTAACCTGACTGCCATCCCTTCATTTGCGCGTAGGGGACCCGGGCACACCTGGTCGACCTGGACCTCCTGGACCCCCTGGAAGTACAACAGGTGGTGCAGTTGGTCCTCCTGGTCCTCCTGGACCTCAAGGCCCAATGGGACCACCAGGTAGGACACAAAAGATTAGGTTTAGATGGATTTTCTTTCAGTTTTCTACCATAAAATTTAATTTAAAAAAGAGAGAATATAGACTATAAATAATGGTATTATTTTTATTTGATAACTCAGCATGTTTTATGAGATTTTGTGCCTTTTTTTTTAGCATGTCTGACTCTTTCTATGTCCATGTTTGGTGTCTGGATTTGGATACCATGTCTAGTCTTTACTAAAATGCACATCATCCATGTTGATTACCTTAAACAACACTGCCGCTTGAGTTGTTTGGGCTGATTTAAAAGCACACATCACTGCTTTCTGTGTGGTTGTGTTCAGAGCATGTACACTTTTTAAAGAGTTTTAAAACTACCCCACTCTTTTGGTGGTTATTTCGCTCTTCAGTGGGCTCCATGTCTTTGTCCGGGAAAATGTATCCGTGTCTTGACCGTGTACCACTGCTAGATCCACGCGTCGCCTGTTATCCATAAACCGCCACAAGTGTCACTTTCATTCTTGATTCTTTGATTCAAAACAGTCTCTTGCAACTGCAGTTTGCACAACTTCAATATGACAGATACTCGCTTTCACATGTTGAACACCCTTAACATCACTTAGTACAATTTCTGCAGGAGCACACCAAGCAAGAACTAACACTACAGGGTGTCAGCGTGCTCGCATTTACATCAGCACGTTTTACCTTACTTCCAACTCCTCTTTCTTATTGTACAGCATACTTTACCACTAGGTAGACAGTTCTGTTAGTTTGCTTTCGTTATTCAGTTATTACTAGTTAGTCAGCGCTAATAGTTGTTTTGCATATATAGTTCAGTCTAAAGTTTATATTTTCCTCACTGGCATGAATGTCCTTTTAATTCTGGAATTTAAATTGACTTTAATTCTAAATTTTTCTGTGTTGACTGATACAACAATTATTCTTAGTGTAAGAATAGGTAAAATTTTATGAATTTTCTCTCATCTTTGAACAGTCAAAATTGTGAGCTAAACTCGACGCTTAATAAATGATAAGTGTTTCTTAGCAGGTTTCAGAGACAAACACATTCAAACACATTTGGTTTTCTGTGACAGAAGTACTTAATTAAATTCAGTTTATTTGGTGAACTGTAAAGTGCCTTCAGATGACATGTGTTGTGAATTGGCGTTATATAAATAAACTGAATTGAATTTAAATTATTTATATAGCGCCAATTCACAACAAACGACAATTAAACCAGATCATACAGTCAAATGGATTCAAAGTTCTCTATCTAAGGAAAACCAGTTGATTGCTTTGATTCACTGACTTGAAAGAAATCCCTCACATCAAGCATGCTTGTAGCGAACAGTGGTAGAGGAAAAACTCCCTTTTAATATGAAGAAACCTCCAGCAGAATCAGGCTCAGTGTGAGCCGCCGTCTGATAAGGTTGCTGGTGTTCAAGCAGACTTGAATAAGAAGCAGAGATACAAAAGGCAACTATCAAACAGCTCCACAGGCGGCCCCATCCAGGAAATACTGTAGCTTTTAGATGACAAGCTCCCAATATGGTTGATGTCACGTCCCAGTTTCAACCTACAGTATCTAGCTGCTGATACTGTATAAACATAGCTGGTTTTATATTGGAAAAAGCAGGGTAGTTTTAAGCTCCTGAAATGGCACCAGCTTCAGGCCAACTGGAAAATTAGGGAATATGGTTAAAAGCTGGCTCTTTTAATTTTTTTTAAACCTGTGAAAACTCCACAGGTTTTACTGAAAATTGTGGTCAAATGTCCAACTAGAGTTGTTGATAGATTTAAAGGACGCCTTTCTCTGGTGTTATTTGCTAACCAAATATCTGAATGACCAGAATTGTTCCTTCCCCAATAAAAATGTTTCAAATTAATTGGAAAAAAGTGACATTCATGCTGAGGATAAGTGGGGATAAACTTTAAACTGGAACTCTATATGGACCTTTTGAAATCCAGTAACTTACACGTTTTAATGCATTGAGTGCATTAAACTTTGCTCTTCTTATCTCATTTGCTCTGCACTCTGAAACGCACCCCTTCCTTACCTGCGACGCTTTGATGCCAAGGCGAGAAAGGTATTGTAAGCAAACTTTGGTACAGCCGATGGCACTGAAATGTGACGTGTTTTCTGTTTTGAAAGATGAATGTTAAGTGTCATGTATCTTTCCTTGAGTCGGCCTTTGTCTGGTTTATATTGCGGGAAAAGCCTATCTATTACACATTTTTAGCTATTAGCCAGCCGCTCACATTGCCGATGTTCTTAATTTTACGTAAAATTGAAGTCAGAAAAGGTTAAACCTTTTTAACTTTAGCACTTTCAGCACCATCCACAGCAGTAGTTACCTTTAATGGTTATATATTGAATTGTCTTTAGGGATTTACAAGAATCTAATATTTCTGATATTTACAAATTAAAAATACATTTTCCGTCACCAAATTACTGTCTCCTCTCTGGTTCAATTCAGTATCTGAAGTCTAGAAAGGGTTCATGTCACAGAGGTGGTGGATGTTTAGATGTCTCTGTACTGATTTAAAATTACCATCCTTACAGGATTCCCAGGAGGAAGTGGAGAAAAGGGTGACCCAGGGCCACCAGGCTTAGACATCCCAGGTCCACCGGGTGAGAAAGGAAATCCTGGTTTTCCAGGTGCCCCTGGACCGATAGGAATCCCAGGACCCCCCGGAGGACCTGGAAGGGACGGCAGGCCCGGAATACCAGGTGAAAAACTGTTAACTGTAGCCTTAAATGTGGTTTGTAGCATTTATTTTGTTTGTTTCATGGGGGGGTTTCACTGTGTGGTGCCCGGGGAGCAGTCTGGGGATAAGGGCCTTGTTCAAGGACCTTGAGTGGCAGTCCTCGCTCTAACCACTTGGCCACGACCTCCCCTTTTGTAGCATTTGTAAATTGAAATTGTATTTTATAATGCTCTATTTAGTATACTGGATATCAAAATGTTCCAATTGTTTTTACAACATTTTATCTGATCTTTTTGTCAATGAACTGAAATATCAGGGTTGAGGAATTTTCATTTAATATTACAATATTTATCTGTTTTTGGTTTGCAAAAATATAAAGTTTTTGTTTATTGGTTAGCTTCAAGTTAAGTACAAGATGAATGTTGGTGAAAGTAGACACTGCCTTGCATGGATCCATCAGCCTTTACCAATTTGTGAAAAGAGGTTTATATACTGTAAGACAAACCCTCATTTATAATTCTTTTATTTAGGAAGTATAAATCTATCCAACCTTTATGTCATTGAGTGAGTGGCTCCGCTGTAAGCTTTGTCACCTGAGTGACAAAGTGTCACATGAGCCACCTTCATACATGGTACACCACTTAATGTTAAGCTGCTATAATTCTCTATTTCAGTTTATTTTTTTACCTCTGTTTCACCTGCTGTCTACTGGGCCACTGCAGGTCTGAAAGGTGACATGGGTCCAATAGGACCTCCAGGACAACCTGGGGGACCTGGCACTCCAGGAGGGCCTGGTGCACCAGGATTTAAAGGTACTTACACAAACACTTCAAATTAAAAATTTGCCTCCTTTCTAAATAACAAGATGCTTTGATAGAGGGGTGAGAACTTTCAATTCATTTCAATTTCAAAATTACATAAAAATGTACATTAAAAATTTACTCACATATTACTGATATATGAGTAAATTTGAGACTGGCAACAGCTGAGGCAGCACTGACGAAGCCTCCATCACTTTCAAAGTGTTGATCTGTCGTCCTTTGGGGTAGTTGGTTGATAAAAATGGTACTATAACTCTGTGGCCTTTCTATTAGCTCTACATTTTGAAAATATTTCAAATGTTTGAATCAACTTGAACCATATTTCATTACTCTGATCTGACCTGAACTAGATGATGCTTCTGTACTTAGGAGTTTTAAATTAATGGAAAGCTTTGTTCTATTTTTAAAACAAAAAATTAAGCATGCTTTGACATTCAGATTTGACACTTTAGATAATAAACTGTCTAAAAATGAATGGATGAAACCTTTATCATATTTGAAGAAGATATTCTAATCGCACGATTATCAGCTATTGTGAAAAAAGAAGGATAAGAAAATATTGGAGTTCAAAATTTTTGAGGTTCCTGTGTCATTGTGCCATAGGTGAACCAGGATTTCCAGGCAGAAATGGAGTCCCAGGTGCTCCAGGTTCCAAAGGAGATAAAGGAGACAAAGGATTCCAAGGACCCCCTGGACCCCCTGCACCAATAAATATTGCTGGACAAAAAGGAGATCCTGGACCACAAGGTACAAATGGAAACATGTCAACATATCACCATCTTTAAATCATCTTTTAACTTCCACAAAACTCTCACTCTACCATAAAGATTTAATGAATTCCCATATGTTTAGGTTTAGCAGGCCCACCTGGAGTAAAAGGCATTTCAGGTCTTCCTGGTGAACCTGGATTACCTGGACAAGATGGACGCCCTGGAGCTCCTGGACCACCAGGTAGCAGGTTCCATCAAGGATGGATGGACAGATGGATTATTTGACATTGATCCTTTTCTGTCAGTATGTTTTGTCCATAATTTGATGTTTGGTTTTTCTAGGATTTAAAGGAGAACCTGGATTCCCAGGGAATCCTGGTGGCCCTGGAATTCCAGGTCCAAAAGGCAACATGGGAGATATGGGAATTCCAGGTGGGTGAGCTTTCCTAATGGCAGATCTTTATTTATATTATGTCACCGGTAATGTCTTTATAAATGCATTTATACTTTCATTTGTACAGATTTATGTATTAGGAAAGAATAGGAAGGACTTTATCCTTCATTTATGTTCTGACATGGTTCTAGTTTGCAAAAATGCAGCCTTTTTCACAGTATCATTTTCTAATAGATCGGGACAAAAACAAAGCAGATGGGCTGTGAGTGAGTTCACTCCCTGATGCAAAAGCTTGTTTGACCAGTGTGGGCAGCGATGTTTAGCTGCTGTATTATATAGTATTCATCAAACTGTCTTATGAGCAAGGGCCCACTCAGATGTACCCTATGCTTCTATCAAATTTAAGATTAATGACACAAGTCGACTGGACCATCATTTTTACTGTTGCAGATCTGCAGATCATCAGCTTTGTTTAATTGGCCCTTTTGGGCCTAGCTTCATGTGTTTAGCAATTGTCTTTGGTTTTCGCAGTGGAATACTATATTGCTTTAAACGCTGACATTAAAAATTAGAATGTGCTGTCTGTCATGCCATGAATTTGTTAACTGAGTGCAGACCTTCCAATTTGGTTAAGCTACCACTTGCTCTTATGCAGCTATATATGACCAGCTATATATTAGCAGCTATATTACCTCAATATATTCTGGTATCATAAAATTGTACAATCATTTTTGTTAACAGAACTTACATTACTGCAAATTGGAGATCAGTCAAAGCAAGGATATGTTCCTGTGTTGAATAGTGTTTTTCTCCATAAAAAGAAGAGTAAAGAGGGGGTGTGACGTATATATTTAATTTTATTTATTTATTTATTTGACAGGGACAGTGTACATTAAAAACCATTCCTGCAAATGCACCAGAATTAGTGAAAAGGCTATTTTTCATCTGTTGTCCCTGGACAGATCTTAAAATTGTCTACCTAAAAAAAACACACAACAGTAAGCATTCTACAATGAAAAATAACAAATATATAATGAAATAATAACAGCTATAACTCCTCAAAACTGATTTAAAAACACAGAATAAGTGTTCGCTGGACTACAGAGGTTCATAAAATAGAATAAAACATTTAAACTATGTATATATACATACATATATACATATACATACATACATACATACATACATACATACATACATACATACATACATACATACATACATACATACATACATACATACATACATACATACATACATACATACATACATACATACATACATACATACATACATACATACATACACACGTATACACATACACATATATACATACACAGAAGAGACAAGTGGCAGCATGGCTTGTTAATGATAGACATTCAACTAATGCTGACATGACTGATGTGTTATGAGCCTATTTTTTAGATGCTTTTTGGAAATAGTGTATGTTGTAAGTTCTCTGATGTTCTGAGGGACAGAATTTCATTCCTGAGAAGCTGTAACTGCAAAGGCTCTTTGACTGAAAGCACTTTTATGCAGAGGAACAACACACTCTCCTCTAGCTGACCCTCGTGTTCCGGATTTTCACAAACTGACTGAGTGGAGGAGATGACAGACCACGGATTATTTTATAAAACAGATAGAGGTTTGCATACTTGATGAAGTTTTCCCAGCTTAGAAGCTTATGTTTTAGTACTGTATAATGCCACAATGGTGATATTTTTATGTTTTTTTATCCAAAATTTCTTGCAGCATGCACATATCTATGCCAAATCTGTCTCTAGTTCTAGAAGCTTTAAGTGTCCTTATTATTTGTAAGACTTCTGATTCTGTGACTGTTTGTAGGTTGAAGATTGGCTCAATATTATTTGTTTAACACATATTTAGATTGTTAGGAGGGACGCTTTGGGCAATAGTTGACACAGATTCAATAAAAAAGTTATTGAAGGCATCTGCAACTTGGTTTGTATTATTTGTAATTTGTCCATTTATCTTAATTTCTAAATTTTGTTTAATTTTTGAGTCCTGTCCTACAAGTTTTTTTAGTTGGGTCGAAATTGTTTTGGAATCCCCTTTTGCATGTTCTATTATAGTGAGGAAAAACATCTACTTTGGCCTTGCATGTAGCTTTAACAGTTTTATTCCTCAGTGTTGTAAACAGTTTTTTAGCAGTGGCTGATTTAGTCTTAATTCCTGTTTTTAATGCAACATCCCTCTCTTTCATTAGTTTGAGAATGTCAGAGGTCATCCAGGGTAGTATGTTTTTGTTGTATTTGTGCTTTACTTTACAACTAAAATCTTTAATATTGCTCTCCATTGTAGCAACAAAAGATTTACAGTCAACTTCACAATTTTTTCCAATCAGTATGTGATCCCAATCAATCTGTTGGAAAGCACATTTAAATCCTTCCTGGTGTTTTTTGGGGGATTCCAACAAATTCAGGCTCCCTGAGAGAATGACCAAATCTCTTTTTTGAGAGCTATGCTAGATCAGCTTACCTTAGACATGCAAAGCATGAAAGTGAAAGAAAAATTTTGGACTAGTTAATTTGGCTCACATTTATTTGACCACAAGTCTTAAAATGTAATGCCCATATTAAATATTAAGTCAGAGTGAAGTCAGAGAAAAGTAACAAATTTGATTATGCTGAGGCCTCGACACTGAAAATTTTACCCCGTTCATTTCCAGTATTAATTAACTGTATACAATGGTAGTACAACACACATTGTTCAAAGAGCTGACATTCAACCACGTTTCCTCATGTTGAGACACCGGGGATAGATGTTTTTTGTTTTTTCTTTCAAAAAGTCCCCATTTCTGTATAAATTCAGTTTTTTCAAAAACTTTATTTTAATTCCTCTGTTTGCTGTTTGTTCTTTTCCATGTACAGCTAATGAAACTATGGCATTTAAGATTACAATGACATAAAGGACATTTTAAAGGGTTTAGTATTCCAAAGTTGTATTCAATACAACAAAAGAGCCTCGTTTAAAAAAAATCTATTGAACAAGGCTGGATTTAGTTAATTTAAAGCATTGTTGCTGCACCTTTAGCAAAAGTATAAAATACAAAATCAAAGAAGGTAAAAGAACTAACAAGTAGTAGAAAAAGAAGACTATTTATTAATAGCTTGACTGAGGTTATGTGTAAAAACACTTCTGTTTGCTTTAGGTCTTTAATAAAGCAATAAGCTTTAGGGGCTGATTGCTTTTATAAAAAGGTTACTTACCTATTACCCATAACATAAAGAAAAATAACAATACCATCACACACACATAAATAAAATTGGTAATAATGAAACAATACAACTGACAACTATTTTTTCCATTCTGAGTAAACAGCATTTTTACCTAGTGACCAAGTTTTTCTGTCATCGGTTCACATCAGGCTATCTGGGCTCATTAATGTTGTTACTTTAATTAATAGGGCAATTGTTAACTTAAAGTGTGGGGGAACAGTTGTGTGCGTTTGATGACATTAAAAAATTACTCAGCTGTGTCTGCTCCAAGACCTCCTGTCATCCCAGTTTAAATGCCAGTATGACTGGAGAGAAGTCTCACACCCCTGTAGCTTTACATATATAACTTCTCAATGCTTCCAGACCAACAATGGGTAGTTTTTGTATTGTGTTGCTATGTTGCAATTACTGAAGATGATCTTGGTGCCAGAGTTTCAACTATCTGCTTAACAAATGTGAGACACGGGATGCCACATGATGCTAGTGTAGTTTGTGCTGCGGGCTTACCATATCTAAGTGTGGGTAACACCGCATGGAAAGCACCTCAGCCAATTACATTTAAGTTTTATAAACTACAAAAACTTCTGCATGCTGTTGGTGATCAGTTAATCAAAAGTGTCTAAGTAACAGCACCTGCCTGATGCCTTCAATCCCGCACACACTCTTGGAACACACACTCAGTCAACCATTTTTTTTTTTTGGTTCAGTTTTTGGTTGAAAACTTAAACAAACTAATTAACAGCAATTTAGAGCCAAGCTTTAAACTTTAATATTGAACTCCTCCACTTTTCAATAACCCCACAGGACCTGCAGGGCTGAAAGGTACAGCAGGTTTTCCAGGTAGGCCAGGAACCCCAGGTCAGCCGGGAACACCTGGCCCTCAAGGACAAAAAGGTGAACCAGGTTCTGCTGGCACTGGACCACCAGGAATACCAGGATCGAAGGTGAATTAGTTAGGTATATTCAGTTTATAAACGTGAATTTTGGGTTAACAGATTGGGTTTTTTATTTCCTAAAAGGGAGATCCAGGTCAACCGGGTTTCCCAGGAAATCCTGGACTTAAAGGAAGTCCAGGCACACCTGGCCTTCCTGGTTTACCAGGCTTACCAGGGGCTAAAGGAGATGTAGGCCTCCCAGGATTCCAAGGTGAGTATGTTTAGTGTGTTATGTTTCTTATTTTAAAACTTTGATTTAACCAAACACACTGACTTCTCCTTTCTCTGTAGGTCCCCCTGGTAGCCCTGGTCCAAAGGGTCTTGATGGTGGGCCTGGTGCCCCAGGACTCAATGGAGGTCCAGGTAGACCAGGAGAGCCTGGTCGACCAGGACCCCTTGGACCCGTTGGAGAGAAGGGTCAGCCAGGAAGAGATGGCATCCCAGGACCAGCTGGAGTAAAAGGAGAGCCTGGTAAGTTGAAGTTTCAAAGATGTACAGTAGATTCTGGCTGAACATACTTTGTACGTGTTCAGTTTATTGTATGTGTTTTTCAAGGAATTCCTGGCTTTGGTACTCCTGGTCCTGCTGGAAGTCGAGGGTTGCCAGGTAGGTTATTCCCATCATGCTGCATTTAAACCCTAAATGTTTGTTTCTGTGTTTTCTGCTGTAACGTTTCTGTCTGGTTCTCCATGTTAAGGTGAGAAGGGAGACCCAGGTCCTCCTGGTCCAGCTGGCGGCCCAGGCTTTCCTGGCTCTAAAGGAGATCCCGGCTTCCAAGGTCCTCCAGGTCCTCCAGGTCTCAGTGGCCCTCCAGGACCTCCAGGACAGTCATTCCAGGGCGCTAAAGGGATTCAAGGACCCCCTGGACCACCTGGAAGATCAGGTAAAGGGCTTTGTTGGTGTTTGTCACCACGTGATCAGTTTGGAAGTTCCTGCCTGGTTTTCTGCAGTTAGAGAAAAAAAGCAACATATACTTTTAAACATCCAAGAAAAATTAGAGTGTGCTTTGTTATAAGGCCACTACAGGTTTTATATACGATGATGACTGAACCAACTTAAAAATATATATCACATTAGATAACTATTTATAACAGAATTTGGGGAAAACATTTGAATGGTTCCAATCAATGTCAGAATCTGGTTATTTAGTTTACAACCTCTAAGTAGAATCAGGCAGGAGATCCATGCTGAATCAGATATCAATCACAACCGTGTTCGTTGATTTGCATGGGTCATTGTTTCACTGATCAGCACCATTGGCCAAAGAGCCGCACCACTCTTTTCTTCCAGCACCAGGTTTTCAAACACATCGACCCCCAGCTTGACACCACAACTGTCAGGGCTTCCCCTTCTCTCACACGAGTCACAGTTTTCGCAAAGTTTTCACTTTGTACCAAAACACCATGTCTATTTTCACATTGTTGTGCCCGTGTCATCATCTACATTTGTTGTTCTTCCCATTATCTTTTTCCACACTTTCCCTCCTGACCGATCCCATCTTTGGGATGGTGTAAACTCCTTCTATCCCAACGCCAAAGCACCTAGTGAATGATATTCTGTACCTCTGTCTTTTCACAGCCTCTGTGTGTGTTTGGTTTCTTTTGATTGTTAGGAAGGTAAAACCTGGTGTTAATCATCTAAGCCACAAACAAACTCAAAACACTGTTTCATTTTGGATCAAACAGATTCCTTTATTTAGTGTATAGAAACGCACTGATTGTTCAGTTAATTATCAGATTCTGAAATCGATGATTGCCACCAGATCTGACAGCAAACATCAAATAGCTAACCTGAGGTTTGCCTTTTAACATTTCATGTAAGATTTTATTTGTAATCTTAGAAGTGAGCCCCTCCCAAACCTTTCAGCTCATGATGTAATGACTCAGAATAGAGGGACCCAGTATTAGGGCCAGACAGACAGTGGGATAACGTTAAAAGCATTTATTAAAAAACAACCGTTCTACGTATCTACAGTGGCTGCAGCTAGGGCGTCTAAGGCAGGAATCTTTGCAAGAGAGGAACACAGGTTAGTGACCACGGTAATCTAGCAGAGGTTGATTATGAACTATTGAGTCCCTAACCTGGTTTGACAGTTCAGTCCGTGCCCAGCCGGTCAGCTGACAAGACGCAGCAGACTCTGCCAGAGAGTTCCAGACGCTGAAGCTCCAGGACTGGTAGGAGATCTGGTCCGAGCAGACTAAGGAAGACAGGATAATCCACAGGGCAAAGACAAGAGGCAGATCCAGGTTCAGTCCACAGTGGAATCCAACAGGAGTCCGAAGACGGGTCCGGCAAACAGATCAGACAGGGGCAGGCAGGCTCAAATGTCAGAATACAAAAACGGGTCAGGATCAGGCAATAAGAACAGTAATAGCAACGCTCTAAGACTCTCTACACCAAATGCTCAAGAATGATGACTGGGAGCAAGCAGCTAAAATAGAGGCAGGAACAGGTGGATCAGATGAGCAGAAATGAGAAACCAGGCAGAGTTAGACGGGTGAATAAAATGTGCAATTAAGCCAGTCATCAGCGCCAAGATTATAACACAGAAATAACAGTGGCACAGACTCGTAGACCACCGGAAATAGATTTAATTCTTTCACTCTCTATGTATAAATATGTATAGAAATATAGAGTAAAGTTATTGCACTTATTTTTAAATACGATTAATTTTTAAAGACATTCATTCTTTAATTTAACTGTGCATTTCACATGTAAAGGTTTATTTACTGCAAATTTGAATCTATATAAATAAAAATTACCAACAGAAATGTTACATTTCCATATTTCAATGTAACATATATATATTTCCTGACAAATTTAGGCTCTCCATTTTGTTGCTCCAAACCCCTCTAAAGAATGTTTGAAGATATTTTGATGTGAGTTTTTTTATTAAATAAAAATCTGAGACATTTGTTGGTATGAAAGTAAATAACTCCTTTCAGTGGAGAAGGCCTGTAGACCCTTTGTTTAAATAACTCAATTTGGTTTACATCCATGCTAAAATAACACTATACCAGCATTTTTTAGCTTTTTGCCTAGCAAAGTAACACTAAGCAAAACAGCACTATATCAATCATCTGATTGTGAATAATACAAATATATATATAAAAATATATATATATATAAAAATAAACATAAAACTGCAGCATTTGTTGCCAGTTATTTTAGAAGGCCTCCCTTTATAGAGATTTATTACACATAGAGTAAAATGTTTGAAGATGTTTTTTCTTGTCATGTTCATGATCTTAGCTGACAGGTAAAGAAAACTTAGAATTCTGTTTTTATACTGCAAAAATTTAAATCTAAATAGGTCATTTGGTCTTAAAATAAGTGCATTTTTTCTTGAATTGAGGAGGTAAGTGAGACACTTTGCCAATGGAACAAGACAATTTACATTTGAAATAAGAAAAAACTATTGCATTATCTTATTTCAAGTGCATATTATCTAATTATCTTATTTTAAATGTAAAAATACTTCATCCATTGGCAAACTATCTTATTTACCAGCTCAAATTAAGGGTAAATATTAGGGCTGCAACAACGAATCGATAAAATCGATAAAAATCGACTTTTAAAAGCGTTGGCAACGAATTTAATCATCGATTAGTTGTGTCGCGCGATTAATGCGTCATCCGCCGCCGCCGTCATCCCGGGGAAGAAAAAAAAATATGGCGGAGCGAGTCAGCGCCGCAGTTGCAGTGTTGACAACTCAGCGACTTTTCAGACCCCTCCAACGACTATTTTTTTAAAAAGCGACTAGCGACAAATCTGGCGACTTTTTACGGTGTCACTGGCGGCTTTTGGAGACTCTTACGTGAAAGCATGTATCGTTCCTACTTTTGTCCTCCAGCGGCAGCTGCTGCCGTGGGGCGCCTCCCCCATCCCAACGCCTTTCTCCCTCTCCCACAGAATCCCTCTCAGCGGTGCAGTCCGAGCCGCAGGATTTTAGTGAGGAGTTTACCCTCAGCGTCCAGACTGCAAATGAAGCGCGCATGCCCCGGGATTGACGGCGCAAATTGATCACAATAATTAAAATAGCCTGCGCTTTGTAAAGTGAAAAAAGTCGTAACATGCAACTTTTGTAAAAAACAAATAAACATGGCACGGAAGCACCACTGTTATGACGCAGCACCTGAAAAGAAAACATGTTGGAGCCTTCAATGGCAGTGAAGAGAGCTGATCAGCAGGATGAGTAACCATGTTTGTTTCATTTTAAAGTGGGGAAACGTAAGTTAGTTTCTCAGGTAGCTCATCTGATGCTTTCCTTACCGTGTTAGTAGGTTACAGACAGTGATAAGGTTGGCTACTTATTTTACTTTTAATTTCATTTGAATTACCTTAAGCAGCGTTTATATTTTCTTTATAAATAAATTAATTTGCAAATTATGAGGGCAAGGCTTTTAAAGTTTAAATCTTCTGGCAAAGATAAAGTAAAGAAGATCCTGCAATTTATGGAAGTAAAGCAGAATAAAATCCAGCAAGATCAGTAATATGTCAATTAAGTATATGCCACATTCCCATGTAAATATCTGTCTTTGGAGGATGTGTTTTTTATCACCCTTAGTTCTCTCATTTTTATTCCAAATACAATTTATAATTTGAATCACAGGGCTATTTTTATCTCTATGGTTCAGTATTTTCTCAAGTAGCAACTTTAACTGCTATACTTTCCTGTCTTAAAAGGCAGAACTCTTCTAGTCTAAAAAAACCTCATTTGTTGAAATGGGGGGGCCTATTGTTTGAACCCCTTAGGGGCTTTAAAAAACAAAAATGCCTGTCTCTTTTTGCGCTTTATGAAACAAAGTAGCCTATATTTTGTGGATGTACAGCTACATTTCTCATGTAAGTTTGCGTAGTTTTAAAACAAACATTTATTTTTCATATAGCACCAGTACAGTTAATGAGAAACCTGTACTTGTGTGCTTGTTTGTTCTGTCTAAAATGTTTATTTTGGAATAAAGAGGTTAATATAAAAAAAATATTTTGTGTCCGATTCATCGATTAATCGAAAAAATAATCGGCCGATTCATCGATTTTCAAAATAATCGTTAGTTGCAGCCCTAGTAAATACACTTGATTTAAGAAATTTTTACTTAAATTCAGATCGTTTTTGCAGTGTAAGAAATATTGAATATTGCTTTAGACCAAGAAAAGGATATTTCTAACAAAAATATCATATATATGATGCTCTATTTCTTGAGATGTACCTATAGTATCTAAAATAGTATGAAATCTGGAAATAAAGCGAAACAAACTATTTTTGTTGCCAAAAAAAAAAAAAAAACACGTTACCACCACTATGAACAAACCTGAAGGTCATTTATACTCATAGAGCATTTGGAGTTGGTAGATTTGTATGCGTCTGTTGATGCGTCTCTATGCAAAAACTTCAATAAAACTGTTTTGAGTTTGTCTGGCTTTGCTGTCATGACTGAGTTTAGTCCCACCAATCAAGTCATCTGCATGAGGACTGTTCATGTGAACACAAACACCGAACCTCACACAGTGCTGGATAATCAACAATCACATGAACAAGATCAAGGTCAATAATAAAAAAAAAAAAAATTCCCAAGAAATAACTGTAGATTTCTCATATTGGTTAAATAAAAAAAAAAAAAAAAAAAAAAGCTTTGGTGAAATCAAGATTAAGTCCCTCTTGATGGAGCTTCAGCTTTTTCCAACAAACTCCGTCACTGTGTGAGGCCAGAAGGAAACAAAATGTGACAGTATGAAAAGATGTTTCTGTGAAATCTTACTCCGTGTTTCCTGTGGCTTGGCCCCACCCACCACGGTGTGGCCCCTGCCTCTCCACGTGACAACTCTTGCGTCCGGCCTCGCAGGCCCCTCAGGTCAGATGAACGGCATCCAGACTTTTCTGCACGTCTCCAGCAGCAACACTTTAATTTAACCTCACTCTCTGATTTACTGTGATGGAAACATTTCCTCTAAAAAATCTCTGAGGCTTCTTTTATTTCTTCCTTCTGACTCCTTTCTTTCACCTTTCATGCACCCTGATGATATGATAATCCACGTTTAACAAGTAAGCACGTTTAGAAAAAATGAAAATAAAGATGCATATATGTAGGGTTTGGCACTGGATCACTAATACGTGTTATTAAATTAAAAAAAGGAAGCACTGAATTATTGATCACAATCACTCACACTCAATCTAACACACTCAAGAATTTACTGAATTTTTGTATGTTCTCTACTTAAATGTATTTTCTGTATGAATAAAAATAGGTTAGGCATTTGCTACTTTTAAAGTTTAAATTTTTTGTTTAAATAGACCAATTAACTGTTTGTAAATAAGTATGGCAGCAGAAGTATGTCGTCCTGTGAAGGTTTGTCATGCTACACATACAAGTAAGCCACAATAAATCACAAAATTTTATTCAAATTTCTTACCTTGATGCGGTGCATCTGTTCGCATTTGGTTGGAATGGGAATTTTCTTTTTTTTCTTTATGTTTATGTCACTTTACCACAAGGCATTGCAGGATGTTGGGCGATTTACTTCAGTTCTTAAGAAGCTGCGCTGATTCTCATCTCTACTGCCAGTAGATGGCGCACATGTCTGTTTATGTCTTGGGGATGTAAATCTATTTAAACTTAACCCTCCTATCGTCCTCAAATATAGTAACAAATTTGGTCTTTGGGGTCAATTTGACCCCAGGGATATTTACCTCCAGAAAATGATTTACAGAATATTGTTGACCAAGTTTTTGTGACAGGCACTTTGTTTATTTGTTGAATACATAAATAATCCCTTGAAAATCAGTGAGTTGACCTTCCCTCTAGCGCCACCATCAGGCCAAACCTTTAAATGAAAATTTGTTTATTTTGATTTTTTTATACAAATCTTCTCAAATTTACAGGTTTTGAGCACATTCATGACTCTGAGCACATTCATGACTCTTACCAAATGAACCATATTGATTAATGTTGGTGACTCCCCCTTTCCTCTCATAAACATATTTATTTAGTTATTTTTATCTATTTTGTTGTAATATATCGGTGCTAGTTACTGTAGGATCTTACTCACCCCTCCTCTTTTGTTATCCGGGCTTGGGACCGGCAGTGGCAGAGTTATAGAGTTTTTTTGTTTGTTTTTGTTTTTTTATGATTTATTTATTTTTTTATTCATTTGTGTGACAGAAAATGGATAATGAGAACATGTCACGTAGTAGTTAGAACATGGAACAGTTTGTAGAGAGAAACAACATGGTGGTTGGAAATATTGCCCTTCCAGTCTCAGCATTCCAAAGACTTGCTGTTGCTTCACCTTTTGACTTATAAACTCCTGCCAAAATTAGCAAGCCAATGTAGACTTCCAAGTCAACTAGATCCAAGTCTTTCCAACTGTCCCCATAAACACGCTTTCCCTCTAAATTTGTCATCCCAAGCACAATATTTTTGATTGATGGTGTTATGCAGAGCTCGAATGATGACGTCATCAACATGGCTGACTGCATATCTGGTGGGTCCTGGAACCATTTTGATTATATTACTTGCGCTATGTCTACCCTGCTGTTTCAGTGGGGAAAGGGACCATATTATTTTTCCATTTTTGGAAGAAATTGTGTCTGCTGGTGGTTGAGGGACAACAGGAGGGTCAACACTCTCATTCTCATCAGATGAGAATTCCTCAAAATCAGGGTCCTCCTCAACACAATCCTCAGTCTCAGAGACAGTCTCCTCTAAGTCACTTTCACTGTCAAAGAGCTGCTCCAAAACCTCTTTGACAGTAAACCTTTTTCCAGAAGACATTTTCAAAAAGAGAGTGTGCAGATTGCAGTATACTCAGAGCACAGTGAGGAATGATTTGGATAGAGGACTGTAGTGCAAGCTTATGTTTGCTCCTCCCTGATTTGGCATGAACTACCAATGGCGTAGGAATAACCCACCCTTCACAAGGCGGGAAAAATCTGTTCTACTTTGGCAGGTTTGAGTTCAGAAGGTCACACAGATCCCCAGATGTCTCAGTTCAAATGTATCAACTAAAATGTATCAACTCTGCACCTGCAGGTGTTGTCATGTTAGGTCACTGACAAGTTTTAGCAGCTAAAACAGCTTGGGGTCAAATTGACCCCAGAGGACAACCAATGCGTGTAATATGTATTCAGCACATTAAAAAAATAACATCACAAAAATTTTATGCTTTACCAGTTGTCCCCATCTAATTAGGAAAAGTCATGAAATATGAAGCAAAAAAAAAAAAGTTAACTAATATTTTTTGAATGATAAACATTGAATGGGGTCAAATTGACCCCAAGGACGACAGGAGGGTTAAAAAGGATTATCTTAATACTATCAGGATGGACGTGTAGTGTATATCACCTTGCTTTACAATAATTAAAAGTTTTTTTATCCTTTTTGTGAAGGCATATGCACCTTTAAGCTAGTGGTTAACATGCTACCTTTAAACATGTAGGGGGTTTTGACTCAGTGCTGTTTGTAGGCACAGCATACCATGTAGAAAAGTGTTTTTTCTCTGTTGTATCGATCGACACAGTTACAATATAAAAACAATGAAGAAGACAATAGTCAACATGGAAATTGAAACATATTGGCTTCAGTGATTATGCCTCTCTACCTTTTACTTGTCAAGTTCCAGGAAAGCACCATGTTTATATGGTCTTTCTTGCATTGCATCTACATTTTGTACTGAGTAGCATGTTAAAGCCAATGTGTATTAAATATGTAAATGGAAGAGGGGATAACAAGCTTAAAATGCTTTCCCTACAATTCTATTAGACAAGTATTTGCTTTATGAATAAGGCACAAACATAAGCTTTAGTTTATCAGCCACATGGTAGTATTTTGAACTAATTTCAGTCATGGCCTGATAGCCTGAAGCCACAGCCACCTAAAGTGGCTCTGAAACCCTCGGTAGCTCCTTGGTATTCAATAGAGCTTAAGCCAACTTGGAGATTTATACAAACATTAAGTGCAGCAACTTGACATTTTTATGGTTTTTGTTTAGTAATAGATGCTTTAACCAAACTATCCAATGGGATACTTCTGCTGCCATGCTGATCACGCAACTTCTGAGTGAAACTGCTGTGTAAATGGATTTATAGAGTTCCAGAACCTAGACTTTATCTGAACCCTCAGTCTTAGGCTAACTGAAAGTCCACAAACCACAATAGATTTAAAAAAGGCATAAAATACAACTAATACAATTAGCTGCAGCTTTAATATGATATATTATTTATTACTGTATTTAATTTCCTATTTTTGATTAGGATTAAATGGTCTATTTCAGAAACAAGCAGTATAGCAGAAAATATTTGGAGACACTAACGGGTGCTTTATTAGTAATACAATATGATAATGTACCCAGAAAGGCAAAAAAAAATTTTTTTTTTTCATTTGCTTAATAAAGATTAAACACAATGTTTACCAACCATATTTATCGACCCTTAAAGGAAAAAGGACAGCAAAAACATTATTAAATTACACAGCAATTTGATTGATAATGGTGAAAATTCTCATAAATATGCTCATAGGCAATACGTCCAAACAGGACTATATAATCAAATAGAATGAAGTATTATACTAAGATAAACAAACAAAATAAATCATGTTAGGGAACACTTCTACAATGATTTGGCTTCAGAATTTGTTTAACATAACACTTAAGAACTAAGATACTTAAATGGATAAACTCTGGTTGTTTAAATTGCCTGCAGTTAAAAAATGGAATAATGTATAAATTGAATGTCAATCCATGGATAAAAAGAGTTTGTTGATGGGCTGCTGATGCTTATTTTGAGGTAAAAAGTGAAATAATATTTTATCATTTTAAAACTTCAGAAAAACCAAAAGGAGTCAAATTTCTCTGTTGGAACTTGAAATATTTGAAAAAGTACAAGTGGAGCAAGACAATAATATACTAAATATATAGCAATTAAACTTCAGTTACAGTATTAAAAGATTAATTTAGGGTTTGATCACCTCATTGGTTAGACATAAATATTTCTTTAATTGTTAACCAAATGCATATTATACTCACTGTTTAATTAACAACACATAAAGTAAGTAAGGTTATATGGAATGTGGCAAAAATATATATTGTAAATACTGAATTAATTGATACTTAAAAAATAGTAAAAAGTGATTATTGTAAGTAAAGGACAAACATCAAGATAAACTTTGATCTAGACATAGATTTAAAGAAATATATCAATGTTAGGATTTGATTAGCACCCCCTGTATGTTCTGGTTTTTGTTTCCTCTGTCTAAACCTCTTCTTCTTCCTTTTTTGCCCTGCAACATCATCCTTGTGCCGTTTTACCTGGGAATTCTGGGAATCCTAGGTCCTCCAGGTTAGACTCAATGGTTTATGATCAAACAGGGTGAAACAGTAATGGATGTAGAGGTGTCGTCACCTTGGAAACCATGGATGGATGGATGGATGGATGGATGGATGGATGGATGGATGGATGGATGGATGGATGGATGGATGGATGGATTGGATGGATGGATGGATGGATGGATGGATGTTTTTTTTTCTACAGGACCACATGGACGTCTCAAGCAGGACTAATAAAACACATAAACTCCCTCTTCCTTCGTTGACATAACTTTTGTGTTTTTTATCTTTATAATAAAAGCAACATATTACTGATTTGACAGTAAGGTTTCTTAATAGGATATGACTCTGTGCTATTTATATGCACAGCATATGGTGAGAAATTTGTTTTTTTCATCTGTTGTAACGATCGCCATGGTTACAATATACAAACAATGAAGAAGACAAGGGTGAAAATAAATATTAAACTCATTCACTTTGGTGATAATGTCTCTCTACCTTTTATGTTTCAAGTTCCAGGGAATGGAAAGCACAATATTTACATTGTCTTTCTTTGCACTGCATTTACCTTTTCTAGTGAGTTAGTAATTTAATGCCAACGCGTATCAATTATTTAAATGGAGGAGGAGAGATCTAGAGTTACCTCACAGCTTCTGCTACTGCAGCTAGAAACCACTGATTAGTGCTGAAATCTTGGCGCCATGATTGACTCAGACCTGAACGTTCAGAGGCACATAAAGGCAGTTACTAAGTCAGCCTTTTATCACCGGAAAAACATTTCTGGATTAAAGGACTAATGTCCAAGAAGGATCTAGAAAAACTCCTTCTTGCATGTATCTTTAGTAGAATTGATTACTGCAACAGTGTCTGCATATGTATGTCTAAAGTCCATCAGAAAGCTGCAACTGATCCAAAACGCTGCTGCCCATGTTTTCACTAGAACTAACAAGTAGATCACATCAGCCCGGTTCTGAAGCCCTTCCATTGGCTCCCTGTAGCTCAGAGAATAGACCTTAAAATCTTTCTGTTAGTCTATAAATCACTGAATGGGTCAGCACCTCAATACATAACAGATTTTTTGTCTGTGTATTAACCTCCCATACCACTCAGGTATTCTAGTTCCAGCCTACTCTGTCCACCCAGAACTAGAACCAAACATGGAGAAGCAGCATTTAGTTCCTATGCTCCACTGATCTTGAACAAACTCCCAGAAGACTGTAAAAGTGCTGAAAGCCTGAGTTCTTTTAAGTCAAGGTTAAAAATTCATTTCTTTTAGAAATGCGTTTGACCATAGAAGTTAAACTGTTAACTGAGGAATTATTAGTTTAAGGTTGTGGGTCAAATGTCACATTTGTTATACTACCGGCTTTTATCTGTACTTGTTTTTATTCTGCTTTTATTTTCCTTCTATTTTAATGTTTAATCCATGTAAAGCACTTTGAATTGTCTCTGAACTAAACTCTGCTCTATGAATAAACTTGCCTTGCTACACATTAAAGTGACAGTAAGGCTGTCTGATAGATTTATATAGTTACAGAACAAAGTTCAGATAAAAATAATTGAACTGTATTGATCACACATTGGACAAATGTACCTCTGCATTTAACCCATCCCCTTGGGGAGCAGTGGGCTGCCATTGTGCAGCGCCCAGGGAGCAGTGTGGGGTTAAGGGTCTTTGCTCAGAGAGCCAGAGTGACAGTCTGTGGGAGTGGGATTTAAACTAAAAACCTCAGGATTCCAAGCTATATGCCCTAACCACTAGGCTCCACTCCTTATTTTGGTTAAGCTTGTTTATCTTCTTATTTATATACTAAATATTGATTTATGCAGAGTAATGGGTATTTTTGACATCAACACGTCGATTATACCAAAAGCTGCTATGTTAAACTGTAATTGTGCAGTAGCAGATCCCATTATTCTAATGTTTTACAAAATGGTGGTCGTGATCATTTTGTGATTGAAATGACTGTCTGATATCATATTGTGTTGTAAACATTACTACGAAACCTGACCTCTTATCCTGTGCATCTGTAGGTCCCCCTGGACCAGAGGGTCCCCGTGGGCTGCCAGGAAGTGGCGGTGGTAGGGGTGAGAAGGGTAACCCTGGAAATCCAGGTCAGCCAGGCCTTCCTGGTCAGAAAGGAGATATTGGTTTTCCAGGACCTCCGGTAAGATCCTGTACTATTTTAACAACTGGTAACAGAGTAAAAGATGGGTGAAAAAAATGCTGATTTTTTCTGTCTTAATATTGCTTTCCCTTTTTTTTTTAAATAAGGGTCCTGCTGGTGGCCCTGGGGGCCCGGGTATAAAGGGAGACCCAGGATTTCCAGGAACTCCCGGCTTCCCAGGTTAGTTCCCAGTAAAGGCTTTTTGGCCTCCTTCAGTTATGTCAGCTCTTAGCATACATTGTAAATAACAACAAAATGTTCCTTTCATCTCTGTCAGGACAAAAGGGAGACCCAGGACTACCTGGTCCAAGCGGACTTCCTGGAGATCCTGGTGCGGATGGATTTCCAGGTATGTGAAAAACACACTTTCAGCTCCAAAGAACAGAACCCAAAAAAATCTAAATATTAAAGCTAATGAGTTTTTTCATGGATTGTTTCCACACAGGTCCTCCTGGAGAGCCGGCTCCTAGGCAACCTGTTATAGTAGTGAAAGGAGACAGAGGACCTCCTGGTCCACGGGGAGGTCCAGGTCCACCAGGGTCCACTGGTCCCCCCGGACCCTCTGGATCCCCAGGTGGGTGAAACAGGGCTGTTTATCTTTGGCTTGATTTTTGTGTTGACATAGACACGGAGATTCAATTTATAAAGCTGTTTACTGTTTTGAGATTTGGCTTTCCAAACAAAAACACACAACTTTCTGCTAAAAATAGCTTTTGAAAAAGCATTAACTCACCTTGTTTTTGTCTGAAATTATGTTGTGAGAATCTGAAATGGCAAAAAGGATTATAAGTTAAATGCAATGCAATTGCATAGCACTAAATGAGGCTAAAATGTTTATTTTACAAGAAATACTATGCCTTTTTTATCATTTTAGGATGTCTTTTTTTTGTTTTGAAAATTACCATGAGAGTACTGATTTTTTTAAAGTAGAAGTGTATTTTTTTCCTTCTTCTAGGTCTACCAGGTCCACCTGGAGATCCTGGTACACCTGGTCCCCCAGGCTTCAACGGTCCACCGGGTGGGAAAGGAGACACTGGACCTGCAGGACGGCCTGGTAGGAAATGCAACTTACTGTCCAAATTTAAAAAGTTATATGTCTATTTTTAATTTGGATTTATTTTTACTCAATTGGTCACTATGTATATTTAATTACATATAATTTAATTTAATTTTATGCTATTTAAAAAAAAACTATTTAAAACCCAGCTTTCTCTTATCATTTAATGCATTTAACTGTGTTTATTATATTTAATCGTTTTCTCTTTCCCCAGGTCTAAAGGGCAACCCTGGTCCACCTGGTTCAGATGGACCACAGGGTCCGCCGGGTATTCCCGGGTCTGGCTCAGCAGCCCACGGCTTCCTCCTCACCAGACACAGCCAGACTGAATTTCCACCAAGCTGTCCTGATGGAACGAACCCCATCTATGATGGATATTCTCTGTTATACGTGCAGGGCAACGAGAGGGCGCACGGACAGGACCTCGGTATGCAGCAGCTTAATTTCAATCCCCTCATACCTTTTCTACAAACCTGCAACAGAAACAAACTCCTGATTTGATTTCGGTAACATAGGCACAGCCGGCAGCTGTCTGCGCAGATTCAGCCCCATGCCTTTCATGTTTTGCAACATCAACAACGTCTGCAACTTTGCTGCCCGTAACGACTACTCCTACTGGCTGTCCACTCCGGAACCCATGCCTATGTCCATGGAGGCTGTGACTGGAGAGAGCATCAAGCCTTTCATCAGCAGGTACAGATGGAAGGATGGGTGAAATAAAAGGACAGGATTTCTAGGTAGTAAATATCCTTCTGTGTGTATTTGTAGGTGTTCCGTGTGTGAAGCTCCAGCTATGGTGATTGCAGTCCACAGCCAGACCATCCAGGTTCCTTCTTGCCCTGCCAGTTGGAGTCTCCTGTGGATTGGATACTCCTTCATGATGGTAAGAAGACATACGGGGGCACAAAACACTTTTTAAATGCTTCCTTATGGCAGAAATCTTCTAGGTGATAAGATTAAATTAGCCCAATGTTTAACGTGTCTGTCTTTCAGCTTCAGCACCCATTTGGGAAACCACGCTAACTCTAATTCCAGTGCAAATGTGCAAAAAAACGGTGTTGATATTCCACTAAATTTCTGTTATTTAATAACAAACGACGATTAAAATTGCATTTAAATGTGTTTTTTCACTTAATAGCTGAAAAAAACAGCGTGAGATGTATCCAAATTTCAGCCACATATCTATTAGAAGCCATCATCCTCCAACTACTTCCGATCTTCTTCGTCTTTTTACGAGGCTGTAAGGTCCAGGTCATGATCACTTGCCCCATGTGATGCAAAAAAAGTGTTTCCATTGCAGTTTTGCGAAATGTAAGAATTTCTATCCTGTCACTACCCGATCCGTACCGTAAGCACGATCCGTAGTGTCAGCTCAGTTGCGCATGTGTAACCAGGTAGGCTATACATCCGGGTCGCCCTCAATTTTATTTTGTAAAGAACACTTAAATTACATTTTTCACTTCTTAAAAACACTTAGCATACTAAACTCTAATTTGTTAAAGGATAATGTATTTCCTGAGAAAATAAATGCCTTAAAATCCTTTCTGTTTTATCACTCATTCTGTGCCCAATTTGTACAGGAAATGTGATCCTATGCTACTTCTGGGAGCTAACTTTTGTGGTTTCAGATTTAAAAATAAATCTAGTGTTAGGCCCCGTCCACACGAAGTCAAAACGAACACGAAACGCTGATATTTTCCAAAACGTTTGCCGTAAAGACGGAGACGTAAAATAAATGTCACACGAATGCATGAAAACGCTGCAAAATGTATGCCAGGCCTGTAAGTGGCGCTGTGGTGTCAAAGCAAAAATAAGCCACGAAATGTTGGGGAATGCCCACTAATATTTATAAATGGTTGCCCTGCGGGTCCATTTTCGTGGTTAAGTGAAAGTCAGGTGCTGAACTATGTCGTCGATATTGCTCTGTTCTTCCTGGAGATATTCCAGAAGAAGAAGATTCTGTTGTAAGCCCGACAGCAGGGTGAGTAGCATTAGCAACGGCGCCATTGTTGTTGTGATACTGGTCGCGCATGCGTGTGTAGAGGCGACGCTATGACGCATGCGTGTAAAAAAAAATATGCGGTTAGGGCGTAAAGATGGAAACGCGAAAATGGCGTTTCGAAATCTTCCCACTCTGAAGGCTGAATAAAAAAAAGATTGTTTACAGACCCCCGAAATGCCGGCTTCGTGTGGATGAGAGGCTGGTTTGGTGAAAAATTTGTGCGTTTAGGCCAGGGTTCGTCTTCGTGTGGACGGGGTCTTAATCTTATGGAATATAGTGCGTAACCTTAAGAAAGAAATGACTAAAATGCAGATAAACATGGTTTAATCATATTTTGCCGGACTACTCTGGGTATGTCCGATGATGACAAAATGTAAAGAGAATGTAAAAAGCATCAAAATTGTTCCAGAAATGTGTATTACCTTTCTTTGGTGAGTAAAGGATAGAAATAAGTAATTTTAGTACCATAATTACAGTATTTATGGCGACCTGGATGTATATCTGGTTGTACATACGCAAATGAGCTGATGGTACGGATCTTGCTTCTGGGATGGAGCCAGTAATGACAGATACAAAAAAAAAAAAAAACACCTCATTGAAGCATAAAAAATTTTTAACAAAAAAATTTGATGTTTTTTTTTTTTCATTGAAATGTTTCCATTAAGAAAATTTATTTTTGTAATTGCAATTTTGCAATTTGATGGTTAATGGAAACGTAGCCAGTGACACCTGAAAGGGTGTAATCTGTAGGAATGTTCTCCCCACTCTGAACCTCAGTGGTATTGGTGGAATATATTTAAACTGGAGATCAGGTTTTATCCGGTGTTCAGTCAGCTCAGCATACCTCGTCAGGCCACCATATAGTAATATGCATCAAAAGACGTCTGATTTGCATACGCATTTGCAAACGCTTATGCTAGTTTGACACTATAAGCATCAGCTCAGCATACCCTGTCAGTCCAGCATACCCATAGTAATATGCATTACATTGAGTGTCCTCTGTCTCTGCTCTCCTTACAGCCAATCATGCTGTTTTATTTCCTGATTTAGTTAGGCTTTTGTCATAGTTTTGTGCATAAAACAACTAAAAAAGTCCTTCACTATTTCCATTACACGCATTAGCTTTAAAAAAAATAAATAATAAATAAACATTGGAAGTCAGTTTGACAATTATGTAATTAGAGAAGGATTTAACAAGAATGTTTGAGGATTTTATACAAATTAACTTAGAAATGTAATTTCTAACATTTTCATTTTTATATTTATATATGTACAACTGTCCATTCCCTGGAAAATTACATGATATAAGAAAAAAAAAGAAAATAGGTGGCAAGTTTATATAAAGTTAAACCCTTCTGTAAATACACTTTAAAATGAAGCTCTAGCGGAAGTTCAATTGAAGAAACTCTGACTTACCTCCATCCAATCAGAAGCTAATCCGTCTCCGAAGCGAGCCATTCAGCTTCGAACTACTCCACCACAAGCCCAATCAGCGTCCTGCTCTCACTTTATAAACGCTCCAAATCTTCATCCCAGCCGCTATCCTGCAATCGCAATGTCGGACTTCGATTCAGACGACAATTCACCCACCTCCATCCCCTTCCCCGCCATCGCAGCTGAATCGTCATCCATGACTCGACTTCACCTCAACCTCATCAGAGAGTATTAATCCCAGTTGTCACCATCCCCTGTCTCACCGCATTGGTCCGGCAGAAGACCACCATGTTGAGCCCGGTTCTGCCAGAGGTTTCTTCCCAAGGGGGAGTTTTTCCTCTCCACTGTCGCTTCATGCTTGCTCATCATGGACAGTTCCCGAGTCTCCGAGTGAAGCCTGGCGTCAGCTCCCTCAGTCTTCTAGTCCCACATTCTGCTCAGCAGATCACCTTGTCAACCAGCTCCGATTAAACCACCACCAGTTTCAGGCCCGGGGAACATCCCTATTCTCATTTATCTACTCATGCATGTTAAAGCATAATTCAGCATGAATGTTCCTGCCGAGGTCTGAGCGCCAAAGACTATACTTTCTATCAATAAATTCTTCTAATTATCTTTTTTTCTCTGTGTGAGTTTTTCAGATTGAACTACCTCAACACGCGAGTATGCCTTTATTCATGTACAAAGAAACAATTGAATTAATACTTTTTGGTGTTTTTTGAAGGGTATGTTTTATTAAATTCATACCCTTATTGAATATAAGTGTACCTAATGAGGTTTTGTGGACTGCAAGTTGCAGACCCCTAAAATAGCATATAAAAATGGTGATCCTATCTAAATACAGCTGAAGCTCATGATGCAACACCTTTAGTTTTAAGTCAATAAGGGAAATTTTAAAATAAATGGATGAATTGGTGCAATCAGTTACGTTTTACTTGCCAGCATTTTTGTTCATTAGTAATTGGTTTCATATTTCGTCTTTAGTTCAGAGGCCATAACAGGGATGATGACAAGTTAAATAAAATAAATAAAAAATACAACAGATTGGCTTCATTTCCAAAACCAAAAACATTAAAACATGAAAGATTTTTTATTACAGTTTAACATTTTTTATATATATATACAGTTAGTTGCATTAAAAAACTTCTGTATTGTTAATGTGGTGTGTGAATAAAATGTATCTCAATGTCCAGAACAGGAAAATATTTTATGTTTACAATATTTCCCCCTACTGGCTAATGCTTCAGTACTTTACTGTTTTTGTTATATTTACTTTTCCCTTCACATCAATGTTTTTTTTTTTTTTCAGAAACAATATTAGTAAAAGAATGCATTGCATAAAAAGATAATCTGAGAGACACCAATTAAAGCTTAGCAGCCTCTTTGAGGAAAAAACAAAGGAAATATATTTGATTCAAAAACAAAATGATTTTTGATCTTAGTTCTATTCAGTTCCTGCAGGATTCCCCTCAAAATATCTTCCAGCTCTCCAATGTTATTTTTTTCTAGGTTTTAATATGAACTCATCTAAAAGATAACTACCCTAATGGAGTCTATTTTGAAACAAGATCTTGCACCATCACTCGTCAATTGACCGTAGATATTTCAAAACTCCTTTATTGTTTGCATGTCTCAGATGAGTCTAAAACTCTGTTCATCTCCTTCCCAGCACACTAGCGCAGGCGCCGAGGGCTCCGGTCAGGCGCTGGCCTCCCCAGGCTCCTGCCTGGAGGAGTTCCGCAGCGCTCCCTTCATAGAGTGCCACGGTAGAGGCTCCTGTAACTACTTCAGCAACTCCTACAGCTTCTGGCTGGCTACTGTGGAGGTTTCAGAAATGTTCAGGTAGGTTTACATGAACCCCACATATTACAGGGGCTACAGAGACCCTCTATACTTGATTCCCTGGAAAAAATACAGAAAAGCTGCAAAGCTTAAAGAAAATGTCTTTTTCTTAGAAAATAAAGTATACTTTTGTGTGTTTTTATTACAAAGTGATATATTACTATAATTTGTGCTTATTCCTACAAAATACATAAACTTAAAGAATTTTTTTCTTTTATATTGCTATTTTCTGAATTGGTCAGAGTCCTAAAAAAAATAAAATTTTAGCAAATTTTTAATTTAAGATAAGGTAAGACAGACTTTAATGATCTCTCAGTCGAGAAATTCACTTGTCAGATCAGCTCAATAGTCAAAAGAAGGTGCCAAAAGGAGAAAAAGGTGCATGGGGTATATATACAGTGCATCCACATATATACAGCGGATCAAGATTTTACATTTTTAGAATCCAAAGCTTCCTTCAAAATAAGAAAGTTAACCAGATGTGTCTTTATCACACATTAGATAATAAGAATTGAACTTGATCTCATACTGGAGAAATTTAACCCTTCCCCTTGGGGAGCAGTGGGCTGCCATAGTGCGACGCCTGGGAAACAATCTGTGGTTAAGGGTTTTGCTAAGGACCCCAGGGTGCAGGCTGTGGGGTTTGAACCGGTTACTTGCAACCTTCTCAGAACACAAGCACTCTGCTCTAACCCACTAGGCCAACTCAACTAAATTTGGATTGGCTTCATTTTCTCTTTTTTTACAACTTCTCACATTTGTTCTCTTTCCCAAACCCCTCACAGGAAGCCCCAGTCAGAGACATTAAAAGCAGGTAACCTACATACACGCGTCAGCCGCTGTGTGGTTTGCATGAAGAGAACGTAATATCACGTGGCGGAGAGCAGAGCGGAGGACGCAAGAAACACAGCGAGACACGTTAGGAGGAACGACATGGGCTCCAGTCGCCATGGCAAGAAGGTGGCATTCCAATGGTGCATTGACTTTGTGGGGGGAAAAAAAAGAAAAGAAAAAAAAAAATCTAAAATTGAAACAATGGTGCTACTGTGCAACACAGCTTAGAGAAGAGTAAAAAAAAAAACTGACATAAATATCATTTCATTTAGTCTTTGTTTTTCTTAAGAAGTACCTCAAAATGAAAGCAGACAAATATTCGCTATATGGTACCATGATGGATGTATGACTACAAAAGTGCATTTTTTCACTCTTTTCTTCCCTCTTTAAGGACTCCTTTTATTTTTTAAAGAAAAAAAAAACACTAATGACATTTTGCTGCAAGAAAAAAATGTGTCACACTACATCTTTCCTTCTACTCTTTTTTATTTTGGCTTTATTTACATCAAGCAGGCAGTCTCCAATGGTTACAAAATCAGCACTTTGACTTTGGAATATCCAGGATGCGAGATGCACTGATGAGCTTTCCTTCACCGAGACCGGATGCATTTTGAAAAAAAAAATAAAAACATTTATTTCTTTCTCATCCTTCTGTCGTTTTACATCCAGTTTCATAGAACTAACCCTGCTGTATCCCACCTGCTAACCATCAACCTACACATTGCTCTTCCTTTTTATTTTTGTAAGTAATAAAATGTGTATATTGTGTAAAACACCTTTTTGTTTTGTTTTTTTAGCATATTAAGTCTAAAGCTGCACCAGCTGCTTGTTGTGACAGTTTTCCAGGTTGGTTTTTCTTTCTTTCTTTCTTTTTTTTTTTTTTTTAGCTCACACTCTTGCAGGCACTCACACATTTACTTTTATTGCTCACTCAGATATTGTACAAAGTAAGGCTTATATGAATGGAACAGTATTTTATATATAATAAATTTATATTTGAGAAAAAAAAGAGCATAACACTATTCTTTTTTTTGGCTGTGGGGAAATTTAAAACCTATTTTAACCTCAGAACAGCCAAAAACAAAGCACATGACTTAACAGACGGGCATTTCTCACTAAATATACCAGTTTCTTAGAATTTACACCAATTCCAATCACTCTTACCTTTTCTAAAGCGATTAGCAAAATTAATACATGCTGGTTTAATTCTATGGTGTTGTTAGGTAGTTTAATATTGCAAATTAATTGTGCAAAAAACATTTAGATCAAATTGTAAGAAGAGATTTAATGATGCTACATGTTCTATAATATTTCCAGGTGCTGGGCTTGTCTGTAACATAAAGAGCTCCAGAAATTTGGGTTCAACCAAAATGTTTTAACCCACTTAATGCTGGCTTGAATTTGAACCTTGAAACACAGGTTTGGGTGTCTGTACATTGAAATGCACCCATCTTATCAGGTGGGAACGCTGATGTGATGTAACTCGGCAAAAGCTGCTTTAAGCGGGGGGAGGTTAAGATTTTCCTGTGATTTTTTTTTTATTGTTGTTGGTTTTTTTCATTACTGCTTTTATGAATTCTAATATTGTCAACTTCGGGTTCGATTAAAGATGTGCATTTGTTTTTTTTTTTTTTTTTTGTTTCTGTTTTGTTATGTTACTCAGAAGTTGTTATAAACTTTTAAAACTGAAATAAATGCTATGTCTAAAGTTTTGTCTTCTAATTAAATTTCTACGTTTTTACAGATATAGCTGACATATTCCGGTAATACTCATTTTAGTCATGCCTAAAATCAAATTTAATTAAGAAAAATATATATAAAGTTTAATTATATTTATGTTATAGTGTTTGAGAAGATCATTGTGAAATAGAGCAAACGCAGATACATAATGTTTTTGATTTTTTTCTATTATTATGGCTTTATTTGGCCTGAAACAATTGGATTAATAGTGATTAATGAATAATTGAAATAATCATCAACTTATTTAATAATTGATTAATCTTTAAATGGTGTATAAAGAATGTAAAACATGCCTTTAGCTGACAGAGCAACCCACTTAGAGCAGTAATTATATCAAAATTGTAAAAAAATTTAAATAAAAAAAGAATGTAAAGATTTAGCATTTAAGATAAGAAAAAACTTTTTCGTCTGTCAATATGCTCTATCCAGAACCAGGAAAAAACAGAGACTTGCACCTAACTACAGTGAGAAAACCAATACATTGACTGGTGTAACTTTAGAAAAAGGCCAAAGCAGAACAATCTTGGATGTTCTCGTCTCTTACCAACAGATGAAAGGAACTATTAAAAATTAATTAATTATTAGTTTATTATTATTCATATAGATATTTAGTCCTACCAAGTACTTTTATAATAGAAGATGTCCCTTCATAGAGCTGCAAGAAAAGAAAAACGCAAACTCCTTATCTATAAAATTATCTGGATGCTCTGTTAAAGCACTCAAACTTTAGGTTACACATTCTCAGGAGATGATTTTCTTTGCCACTGTGACTAATTAGAGAATTTTGACTTTAGTTTTTACGTTTGATTTGGCAGAACTTCAAGAAATGCAAAATAAAAGAAAATATTATAGACACAGAAACAGATACAGAACAGATGTGAACTGCAAAATTTCAACAATTTGTCAGAAACAACTCTGAGCATTTGGGACCACTCACGCCATTCAAGGATGACGAGGTGTTTTACATCTTATGCTGTTTTCTCTTCCTCTGACAAACCAAGTCCTGCTAGATGCTTCACCTTTAAGAGGCGTTGACAAGACCAGAGCAGGTTGCTATTGGAAGGTGTAAGGTACTTCTTGTTAGGGTTTTTAAGTTTCCCCAACTTTAACCTATAAGAAATAAACATTGTAAGATTTTTCCTGATGGGGCTTTGCAAAGGGAAAATGCACAGAGCTTTGGGATCTCTTTGTGCACTTTCGTCTTGCTCCACGCTTGCAGGCTTTATTTATTGAGCAATCTGTTAGACATAGCATGAACTTTTAAGATAGGGAACATGTCTGGTTTCAGTATACGCTTTTACAAAAGGTGTCGGGGGTCATGAAATTTTAACTTCTGTGCTTCAACAATTAATGAAAAACAGGAACTTCTGTGCTTCATTCTCGCAAAACATTTGACCGTCTTATGACCTGCATACACTATTTCCACTGGTGACAGTACCATTGAAAAACAAATGATTTAAAAGCAATATAAAAGATATAAATGAATAAAATGATAAAAACAACAGAAATAATAAAACAACAGAAATCATAATAACTCCAACATCTCCCCCCTGTTTTACATTTTATTCATAAGAGGTAACACATCTTACTTCAGGATTTCCACCTCTTGCTTTTTGCATTTTCGGTGGGTCCGTCACTCTGTTACCCCTTTTATTTATTTATTTATTTATTTATTTATTTATTTATTTATTTATTTATTTATTTATTTATTTATTTATTTTTTAAAAGCTGTTTCTTGCTCCAGAGGTTCAGCATCACGTAGCAACTGGTATTGAAGCATAGCATTTCCTATAACTCTATCAACCATTGACTTAATGCATGGAAACACACACATGTGGTTAGCAATGTCCAGGAGTCCCACTGAGTACCCTGAGTATCACCACTCATGGCTCTCTGCAGATCGATAAGATTATTCATAGCATCTTCAATATGAGTTTCATTTTCACTAGATATGTAAGTACAACAGGCAGTTCCAATCAAAATACAAACACCACCTTGACTAGCCGTTAACATGTCCTAAACCATTCTATTTTGTAGTACCATCAGACGTATTTCACTTAAAACTTTATTTTGTCCTTTCTCGATATCCACTTTGATATTCACCAGAAATTTCAGTCTGTAGTCCATAGTCTCTATCTGAAGGGCATGTTTTCCCAAGCCGATGGATGGGATAGCTGAGTGCATGATCATATCACCTACTGTCCAGTATCGGAATTCAGCAGGAACATTGGACCCCCATATTGGATCATGGGGTTTGAAGTGTGATGACAGTCCAGCCTCCCTCTTTTTCCTGTGGTTTTGTTCTACATGCTGGATAGACAGGAACACGGTGTGGTCAGAAACAAACACTGGTGCACATGTACCTGACCAATTGTCTGGTAATGCTTTGTTGCCTCCACACAAGTACCAGCCTCCTTCCACAGGGTGAGGGGGCGTGTCATATTGGGGGAAAGAGGATTCAGCATTAGCAAACTTCACCCCCAAAGGATCAGAGTCATTGATTTTGCTGAGAAAGTTGGTGACTTTTCCGAGGTGCATGGATCCTTTTGTGCGGTTCTTAGAGACACAGAGAGGATGTTTCTCTTTCTTGTTGATGAAGCCCTTAAAAGGTGTCGGGTAGCCTGTGACATTGAACGAATTGTCTGGAAACACATATGTAGAATTGCAGCACTCCACACACCATAGTTCAGTCTGGTAGGAGGTTAAACTTGTTACAGCAGGATCAATATGTGTGCTGTTAATGCAATTCTTTCTAGGATTTAGGGCAAATGCGGCAACCCATAGGAAACAGTAGGCATCACTGTAAGGCATGGCTCTGCTGAACAGTTTAGGCTGTTGTGTCGATGTAGGCATAACAGAGCAAACATAGCAGTTAGTCTTATTCTGTTGTTCAGCCAGCATAGTCACATAGGCTTTCCACATATTGTCAGGATGATTTGAGGAAAGTTGGGTCATCCAGTGAGACGTCTTTGACCCACGTACCCATTTCCTGTTGCGTCTTAGAGTGGTGGTTTCGGACATCAGTAGTAGTAGACACGCTGCAGCCACAACACAGAAGAGGCTCCATCTCCATGAGTACTCCATTTTCTGGTCAGTTACAGTGACACCGGATTTACCCTAGGACACTACAGAACGGGGATCGTTGATTGCTTCACCAACATTGAGACGAGTGGCCCTAATTAACCAAACCCCTTGAAGTTGGTCTTCCCCATCGTTCCAACTAGGAATCCAGCACTTGCTGCTACTTACAGTGGCTGAGGTGTATCCAAGAGTCTCTTTCAGCGATCTTCACTGCCGTGGGGGTTGTAAGAAGAACTTGGTATGGACCCTCCCAACGTGGACTGGACCAGGTTTTCCGTTTAACAACTTTGATGAACACCCAGTCTCCTGGCTTAATGCTGAGTGGTTCCTATTGGGAGACAGAATCATTCGGCAGTAAACTTGCTTTTGACACTTCTTTTTCCTGCAATACCTTTCTCATATAGTCAGCTAAAGTTTCTTCTTCTTCTGCTTTATCTAGGTCTGCTTGGACTAGTGGGATTCTATAGGGTCTTCCATGAATGATTTCAAAAGGAGTCAACCCTGTTCCTGTAGGTGTGATTCTCATATACAGTTTATCTAAGTCTAAACATTCTGGCCAAGGCCTTCCTGTTTCTTCCATGCATTTCCTAAGTCTGCTCTTAAGTGTCCCATTCGTTCGTTCAATTAATCCTGCACTTTGTGGGTGATACGCACAATGATTTTTTAAATCTATTTTTAGATTGTCTGCTATAGTACTGATCACTTGGTTCACAAAATGTAGTCCATTGTCACTGTAGATGATCTCTGGGATGCCATGTTTAGGAATAATTGTTTTGCAAATCGCTTTTGCTACAGTTATGGCATCTGCTTTAGCTGATGGGAAGATTTCAACCCATTTTGAGAATGCATCAATCATAACTAAACAGTATTTGTATGGACCGCTTTGCGACAACTCAATAAAATCCATGTGCATCTTTTGAAATGGAAATTTGGGTGGAGGAAACTGTCCTCTTTTAGGTCTCATGTTGCCTTGTGGGTTATGTTTTATACATATGATACATGCTTTACAAAAACTCTTTGCATAAGAATGAAATCCATAGGTAGTAAAATGTTGTTGTATAACATTACACATCCCTGCTGTTGAAACATGGCAAGGCGCATGGCTCAAAATAGCTGCAGTTCTGAACAAACTTTTTGGCAAGACAGGTTTATCACAAACTTGGTAAATTCCACTGTCTGATTTAGTAGCTCCTTGTTTTATCCAATAATTTTGTTCTGCCATTGGGGCTTGCTCTTGTCTGCTCCTTAAACCTTCTGAATCCATGGGAGATTTATCATCCTCATCTTTTGACACATTTATATCAGACATACCAAAAACCCCTGATGCTGCCTGTTTAGCGGTTTCATCTTCAAGTCTGTTACCACAGGAAACCGCGTCCTTCCCTTTTTTGTGTGCTGCACATTTACATAAAGCTATGTTTTGTGGTAGTAATATAGCTTGGAGAAGCTGCTTCAGTAAACTGGCATGTGTTATTGTTTTGCCCATAGAAGTATTCATTCCTCTTCTTTCCCACTGTTTAGCAAAAAAGAAGATAGTAGAAAAGGCATACTGACTGTCTGTGTAGATGGTAACCTTTTGATCTTTAGCTAACGTACAAGCTCTAATCAGAGCAATAAGCTCAGCCGCCTGTGCTGAGTCAACAGACTGAATTTGCCTTGCTTCTATCACTTTACAAGGAGATTCAACAACAGCGTAACCAGTCAGGGTGTTACCCTTAGCATCTTTGAAACAGGACCCATCAACAAACCACACTTTTCCCTCAGTTAATGGGATATCTGAGATATCTGGTCTGGGTAACTGCAATTGTTCTGTTCTTTCCATACAGTTATGTGGTATTCCATCATGCTCAGTGGGTAAGAGTGTTGCAGGATTCAATGTTGTGCATCTCTTAATCTGGATGTGAGGTTGGGATAAGAGAATGGCTGTGTATGAGAGATGTCTAGCTGGTGACAGGAAATTCATCTTAGCCTGTAGTAGTAAAACATCCACTGCATGTGTGACATGTAATGTGAGCGGATGGTACAGGACAACATCTGATGAGCATTCTACAGTGTTTGCAGCTGTGCACACAGCCTGTAGACATGCTGGGAGAGCTTGGGCTACAGGATCCAGCCTTTTAGAATAGAAAGCTATAGGCTTTTTTTGCCACCATGTTCTTGCAATAACACAGAGGTCATAAAACCGTCTTTGCAGTCGATCATCTGATGGAAAGGTTTTTTGTAGTCAGGTAAAGACAAAACTGTGGATGACATAAGTTCCTTTTTAAGCTCCACAAACTTTTGCTCGGCCTCCAAGTTCCATTGTATTTTGTCTGTTATTGCCATAGGGGAGGAGTAGATCAAATCTAGCAATGGCTGTGTTTTTCAGCAAAGTGAGGGATCCAAGCTCGGCAATAATTACACAGCCCGAGAAAAGCCATCATCTGTTTTTTTATAACTGGTTTTGGATGATCAGCAATGGCCTTTTTTCTTGTTTCTTGAATACGTTTTCCATCAGCAGACAATGAATGACCTAAATAAAGAACTTCCTGTCTCACCCATTGCAACTTATCTTTAGAAACTTTATTTCCTGTTTGCAGAGGTGTTGCAGTAACTGGAGTGAGTCAGCTCTGCAACCATCCTCTGTTTCTGCTGCTACTAAAATGTCATCTACATAGACAAGAATATGGCTGTCACATTTGGGGACAAAATCATCCAGGCATGCCAGAATAGCTTGGGTAAAAATAGTAGGGCTGTCCGCAAAGCCTTGAGGAAGTCTGGTATATGTATACTTTCTACCCTCAAATGTGAAAGCAAACCAATATTGAGAGTCAGGATGAATTGGTGCTGAGAAAAAAGCATTACTTAAATCAGTAACTGAAAAATACTTGTTTTCAGGGCTTAAAGTGTTTAACAGAGTGTGCGGATCAGGAACATCAGGGGCTCTGGTCTGTACAGCTTGATTTACAGCTCGGAGGTCCTGAATCATTCTCCAATCTTTTTTATTAGCCTTCTGGACTGGAAAGATGGGAGTATTGCATTGGGAATTAGGGCATGGTCTGATTATTCCTGCCATGAGTAAATTTTTTACAACTGGTCTGATACCCTCCTGTGCTTCCTTCTTCAGAGGGTACTGTTTAATTCTGGGCCTCCATTGTGATTTTGGTTGAATGGTAACTGGAGAAATAGTTGTAATTAGACCTACATCTGTTGGGCTCATTGACCATAACTGCTGAGGAACATTTTGTAAATCCAGTTCCTCTCTTTCAGTTAGAAAAAGTTCAGTTTGTCACTCTAACTCATGTACTCTGGTCTGTGAGTCGACAACATACTTAAGCTCAAGTCTGCTTAGCCCAGTTGAAACGCTAAAGGACCAACCACAGTGATTTGGAGGTGTGTAATCTGTAGCTGCATCTGCTACTTGCAAACGGGGGCCACTGTCTATCCACTGTGTTCCACTAGAACGGAAAAGTGATATATGTGGCAGCCATGGTAATCTGTACAAAGGTTGAAGCTCTGAAGGTAACAAAACAGTTGCAGCAGCAAATGAGACTCCATCAGTGTATAAATATAGACAGCTAATTGGGACAACCTCGTTTCTCAAAAATTGCTGTGCATAGTCTGTGTCTGGACTCTGAGAAGTATTCATAGTGACATGGAGTTGACTAAGGGGCATTTCATGTTCTGGCTTAGTAAGGGTTTGTTTAGCCATTTGCATTAAATTAGAAAGCCAGAATGGGTCCCGTTTGTTCCAGGTGTTTAAAGCATAATAAACAGGACCCTCGGTTGATGAGGTGAGCATCACCTGTTCAACTCTTTCAGCAGTCATGCCTCCTTTAACAGGGAATACAGCTATCGATAATTGCTCCATCAAATCTCTGCCTAACAGGTTAATAGGACAAGATGGGGACAAGACAACTGAGGAATAACATTCCCTGCCAGAAATGGGATCCCTAATTTTAGCCTTTTGTGAAAAACACTCTCTGGTAACCTGTCATGGAGTCATGAGATTTTTTCAATTTTAAATCATCTTTAACACAAGTTCTACATGCACCAGTATCACATAGAAATGTCACCTTCCTGCCATTTACAAAAATGTCAACATATGGCTTAACAGTCAAGGCATTTAGCAACTCCCAAGCACCAAAAACATCAACTGATTCTTCATCTAGTCACGCTTTAGTAAAAATGGTTTTCCTGTTTCCTGTTATCTCTGGGATAAGAGTGTTCTGCGCTGATAGGACAGTCTTTGGCCCAGTGGTTTTTTTGATCCACAATTAAAACATGTCACGTCTTGGTTGAGGTTTGGAGGACCCAAATGCAGAGGCAGAGAGGCTGAGGTGAATACTTGTAGATTTAATGAAAAACTGGTTAACAAAGGCAGTCCAAAAATCCAACTAAAATGTAACACACCAGAACCATGGAGATATCAAGGGAAAACACGTAGAAGGAGCCAGGGAGAGACGAGGAGAGACGATTGCAGCGATGACAGGACCAGCAACAACAGAGGAACCAACAAAGAGTGAGAGGAGAGGGAGAGCATAAATAGCTGACAGAGACAAAGGGAGGGCTAACGAGCTGACAAGGAGCAGGTGTGAGGAGACAACGAGGGAGCCAAGGGGAAAGGAACACACACACACACACACACACACACACACACACACACACAAGGGAAACAGAGGACAACATGAGAACTAACATAAATCTAGAAATTACGACAAAATAGGAATTAAACCAATAAAAACTTGAAAACAAGGAGCAAATTAAAGCATAACATAACCAAAACCATGACAGTACCCCCCACTTAAGGGCGGATCCCAGACGCCCTAAAATGTCAAGAAACAAAAAACAACCCACCTAGGGTGGGCGGAGGGGGAACCAGGAAGGAGGGCAAGAAACACAAAACAAAAGTCAGAGTCCAAAAAACAAAACAACCCACCCAGGGCGGGCGGAGAAGAATTAAAGTCTCAGGAGGCCGGCTGCGTGGCCGGAGGCGAGGCAGAGTCTCTGGAGGCCGGCCGTGGGGCCGGAGGCGAGGCAGAGTCTCAGGAGGCCGACAGCGACGCCGTCTCAGACGCAGCAAACCTCGGAAGGGGCTGCCCACTGCGGCTCAGGAACAGACTCTGAAGGGGCCGCCCACTGCGGCTCAGGAACAGACTCTGAAGGGGCCGCCCACTGCGGCTCAGGAACAGACTCGGAAGGGGCCGCCCACTGCGGCTCAGGAACAGACTCGGAAGGGGCTGCCCACTGCGGCTCAGATACAGCCTCCGAGGGGGCCGCCGACTGCGACTCAGGTACAGCTTCCGAGGGGGCCGCTGACTGCGGCTCAGGAACAGACTCGGAAGGGGCTGCCCACTGCGGCTCAGGTACAGCCTCCGAGGGGGCCGCCGACTGCGACTCAGGTACAGCTTCCGAGGGGGCCGCCCACTGCGGCTCAGGAACAGACTCGGAAGGGGCTGCCCACTGCGGCTCAGGTACAGCCTCCGAGGGGGCCGCCGACTGCGGCTCAGGTACAGCCCCCGAGGGGGCTTGGAGCGCCCGCAGAGGGCTCTTGGAGGCTTGGAGCGCACGCAGAGGGCCCTTGGAGGCTTGGAGCGCCCGCAGAGGGCTCTTGGAGCGCCTGCAGAGGGCTCTTGGAGCGCCTGCAGAGGGCTCTTGGGGGCTTGGAGCGCCCGCAGAGGGCTCTTGGAGCGCCTGCAGAGGGCTCTTGGGGGCTGACTCCCAATGGGCTTTAACTGTGAGGCCTCTTCATGGGAGTGCTCAGGGGTCACTGGACGGCACAGAGCTGGCTCAGGGGTCTCTGGACTGCACAGAGCTGGCTCAGGGGTCTCGGGGGCTTGGCTTACTGCCACGCTAACGGGCTAAGGCACATGGGAAACTGCCCCGCTAACGGGCTCAGGCACAGGGGAAACTGCCCCGCTAACGGGCTCAGGCACAGGGGAAACTGCCCCTCTAACGGGCTCAGGCACAGGGGAAACTGGAACGCTAACGGGTTCTGGAGCTAGGGAAACTGGAACGCTAATGGGCTCTGGAGCTAAGGAAACTGGAACGCTAATGGGCTCTGGAGCTAGGGAAACTGGAACGCTAATGGGCTCTGGAGCTAGGGAAACTGGAACGGTAATGGGCTCTGGAGCTAGGGAAACTGGAATGCTAATGGGTTCTGGAGCTAGGGAAACTGGAACGCTAATGGGTTCTGGAGCTAGGGAAACTGGAACGCTAATGGGCTCTGGAGCTAGGGAAACTGGAACGCTAATGGGTTCTTTAGCTAGGGAAACTGGAACGCTAATGGGTTCTTTAGCTAGGGAAACTGGAACGCTAATGGGTTCTGGAGCTAGGGAAACTGGAACGCTAATGGGCTCTGGGGGTAGGGAAACTGGAACGCTAATGGGTTCTGTAGCTAGGGAAACTGGAACGCTAATGGGTTCTGTAGCTAGGGAAACTGGAACGCTAATGGGTTCTGGAGCTAGGGAAACTGGAACGCTAATGGGTTCTGCAGCTAGGGAAACTGGAACGCTAATGGGCTCTGGAGCTAGGGAAACTGGAACGCTAATGGGTTCTGAAGCTAGGGAAACTGGACCGCTTATGGGTTCTGGAGCTAGGGAAACTGGACCGCTAATGGGTTCTGGAGCTAGGGAAACTGGACCGCTAATGGGTTCTAGAGCTAGGGAAACTGGGCCGCTAATGGGTCCTGAAGCTGATGGAGGTGACAGGATAGGGAAAAGATCTTCCCTCTCCCCATAAAAGAAGGTCCATAATTGAGACCCCTCAATATGAGGAGCTTTGACTGTGGGGGGTGTAATTATGGAAGCCGGTCTGAGTGTCTTCAAAGATCGGGCTAGCTGTTGGTCATGGAGGTGCCGACTCAGATTTAGGGAGAAACTGACTTGGTTATGAGGGGAGCTAAGGCTGGCAGCTGGCTGACCCATGGGAGTGGAGGTGTGAGGCTGACCGGCCGGAGAGGGAGTGGAAACCTTAGGCTGACCCGCCGGAGAGGGAGTGGAGGCGTCAGACTGACCCGCCGGAGAAGGAGTGGAGGCGTCAGGCTGACCCGCCGGAGAAGGAGTGGAGGCGTCAAGCTTACCCGCCGGAGAAGGAGTGGAGGCGTCAGGCTGACCCGCCGGAGAAGGGGTGGAGGCGTCAAGCTGACCCGCCGGAGAAGGAGTGGAGGCGTCAGGCTGACCCGCCAGAGAGGGAGTGGAGGCGTCAGGCTGACCCGCCAGAGAGGGAGTGGCCTTTTTTCCCCGGCGGCGGTTCCTACGCCTGAAGGAAGCTGATGGCAGGGGGGGGCAACAGCTGGTGAAGTTGGAGGAACAGGGTCGGAGATGATTGACTGCATGGGACTGTCACGGAGCGAAGGTTTGGGTTGTGGGGATCTATTGAGTAGCTGAGCGAAAGCATCCTGTATGTTCCACTCAGCTACAGCAATATAACCAGTTTGAAGGAAAAAGGTATGAAATTAAGGAAACTTCTCCAATTTCTCCTTCACCTGCCTTGCTGCACTCACCCGCTTCCAAGGTGGGCTGATGAGAGGTAGGCTGTCCAATGTGGATATTAGAAAGAAAGGAAGTTTCTTATTAGGTTTGCCTCTGCTGGGTCCATGTTTTGGTTGGTTCTTTCTGTCACGTCTTGGTTGAGGTTTGGAGGAACCAAATGCAGAGGCAGAGAGGCTGAGGTGAATATCTGTAGATTTAATGAAAAAACGGTTGACAAAGGCAGTCCAAAAATCCACCTAAAATGTAACAGACCAGAACCATGGAGACATCAAGGGAAAACACGTAGAAGGAGCCAGGGAGAGACGAGGAGAGACGATTGCAGCGATGACAGGACCAGCAACAACAGAGGAACCAACAAAGAGTGAGAGGAGAGGGAGAGCATATATAGCTGACAGAGACAAAGGGAGGGCTAACGAGCTGACAAGCAGCAGGTGTGAGGAGACAACGAGGGAGCCAAGGGGAAAGGAACACACACACACACACACACGAGGGCAACAGAGGACAACATGAGAACTAACATAAATTTACACCAATAAAAACTTGAAAACAAGGAGCAAAGTAAAGCATAACATAACCAAAACCATGACAAAACAACCTTCATCATATTTCTGGTTCCTCTGATATTTTCTATTCCGACCTCTTTGACCTTTAAATCAGCTACCACCCCTGCACTGGCCACCTCTACCTCTGCCTCTATTTTCTCTCACAAACACTTCTACCTCATCTTGGTTAGTGTAAAACACTTCTCTGCCTCCAGTTCCACTTCCCTTTTTCTTGGTAACTTCAGCTCCATGTCTAGCATACTCCATTATCCTTACAACATCGGCTGTTCTGTGCTCTACCAAATGCTTTCTGATCCAGGAACAAATGTGTGGCTGGAAGCCATTCATTAAACCATTTTTAAGCTGTGCCTGATAGGTACTGTTCTTATCAGCATTATAGGGAATGCCACTGTGAGCTCTGAATTCTTTTTCATACCTAATTTTGTAATCATCCACATTTTCTCCTGGTTTGTGTAATACAGTGGACAAAAGGGCATAATCAGCCCTCTTTTTAAACTCAGTATGCATGGCATTGCAAACAGCAGCCCACTGAGGCTGTAAAGCTGTTATAACTGTTCCATTGAGATCACCTGGGCCATAAGGAATAACTCCACCATTTTGATCTCTCCCTGTGTACTGGCTACCTATTCGTCCCCACAGAGTAGGACCAACAGCACAAAACAGTGCTTGTGCAAATTCTTGTCCATTTAGTTTGTAGCATATATAAATTCCTTCCATTCCTAAAATCCACTGTTCAACATTCTCCTGTGGACTAGTGAGACCTTCAACTGCACTTTTTACTTCATTTAAAGTCCATGGTCTGAACACTAGCATTGTTCTGTCCTGTGCATTGTTGGATAAGGGATTTGGGACTTCTATCAGAGGCATTATTCTATCAAATTCCTCAGACAGTTCACCGAGTTCTGTAGCTAATTTTTTATAAGGAGACTGGCGGGTGGAGTCTTCAGTTTTCAGCTTTAGTCGGGTATCATAACCATGCTGGTATTTCTGTTCACATTTTACTTCTTGTTTTGCTGATGTTGATGGTTGTAGAGCAGCCTATATTTTATTTCTTTTTATTTTATTTCTTTTTATGTTATTTTATTTTTTATTTCACTACTCTGTATTGTGTTATTATTATTATTATTATTATTATTATTATTATTACTATTATTATTATTATTATTATTATTACTATTATTATTATTATTATTATTATTATTTTTTTTTTTATTATTTATCTCTATAACCGGTTTACACTTCTATTTTGCGCACACTGGGGAATCCAATCCCATAACCTAGGTATCCTTACGGCTCCAACAGCCTTGTTCCAAAAGCGCTTCTCTCAGGGACTTCAACCCTTTTTTTTTTCCTTGGTACCTTTAGCTTATGGCTCTATCAGCCTTGCTCCAAGAGCACTTTTATCATGGACCTCAACCCTGTTAGTCCCTCCTTTACCCACTACACTCCAAAAAGCTCCAACTCAAATGAACTGCTCCAACTAACAACAAGGAAGTGACAGGTAATCTCATGATATATGTTACAACCTATATAAGTTAGTTACAAGTTATAAATGAGTTATACGCTAAGTTAACAGCCTGTTAACAAAATATGATGGATTAACCTGCCCCAGCTACCTGCAACCAACTAAAGCCACATCTAAGCTTGGACAACCCCCCTAGAGTGCATGGGACTCTGACCCAAAAAAGGCAAAAATCTTACTTGGTCTGCCTGTTCTTGTTCTGGTATCGGATCCCGTCAATCCGTCGTTGGCAGAAGGAGTTCGACCTACGGCCCTGGCCTGGCGAAGAATTCACTTCCCGGGACTTTGAAGCAGGCCCCCTCTGATGGGACACTGACTACCGGTAGCTTTCAGCGTGTCTTCCTCCCTCCGTCAGCGAGCAGGTATGTTGGGATCCGGGTCACGGCACCAAGATGTTAGGGTTGTTAAGTTTCCCCAACTTTAACCCATAAGAAATAAACAAAGACAGTATAAGATTTTTCCTGATGGGGCTTTGCAAAGAGAAAATGCACAGAGCTTTGGGATCTGTTTGTGCACTTTCGTCTTGCTCCACGCTTGCAGGCTTTATTTATTGAGCAGTCAACACATTACAACAGCAGGTGTTAGTTTCGATTACGCAATCTGTTAGACTTAGCATGAACTTTTAAGATAGGGAGCATGTCTGGTTTCAGTATACGCTTTTACAAAAGGTGTCGGGGGTCATGAACTTTTAACTTCTGTGCTTCTCAAATGAAAAACAGGAACTTCTGTGCTTCATTCTCGCAAAACATTTGACCGTCTTATGACCTGCATACACTATTTCCACTGATGACAGTACCATAGAAAAACAAATGATTTGAAAGCAATATAAAAGATATAAATGAATAAAATTATAAAAACAACAGAAATCATAAAACAACAGAAATCATAATAACTCCAAGACTTCTCTTTTGTGTTGACTCTTTCACAGGGTGGATTGAAAACTACCCCCATCAAAACTTAGTCTGCTAGAGCATGTCATTCATTGGGCCACCTGGGCCTCAAGAGTCTTTTGGTTCAAAACTGCTGTGGTAAGAAGGTAACCTGACCTAATGGAATTGTCCTGACATTGTACTGATTTGCATGCTGGAGAGGATCGATGCTCGAGGTGACACTTTCTCTTCCAAGACCAGTCACAGGATGGGTCCTGACCAGTTTCTCACATATAGATCCACTCACATAGATTCACACATGCATTCACATACAAGACACGTGCACATGGTTTCAAACACGTAGGACATGCAAAGTCTCTCATGGGAATCACGTTCTTTTATAGGCTGACATTCAAAGCTGTTGAGCCTTATGAGGGAATTTTAAAGTGGAATCAGTGCCAAGCTGTTTATTCTTAGAAATTAAAGAACTCTTTATCACTTTCAATGAAGAGCATATAAGAGTAAACTAAAATATCTACTCAGTATATATTTCTTTCATGTGTATAATGACACATTTGTGAAAATGTTCAGTATTTAAGAGGACTATGAATGTTTTTTCTGTCACTTTAGTGAAATGGTATGGGCTTTAGCAGACAGTGAAAGTGCTGGTGGAACCTTGAAGAGGGCATTGAATAAGCCTGTGCAACTTCGACAAAAATGTGCACAATCTGAGATTTTTTTCAGCAGTTTTTGGTTTTATTTGATTCATCTTTTGATGACAGTTTCCTGAATTAAAAAAAAAACCTCCTGGTTACAGGACACTAAAGATGCCTAATGAGAACCTTTTGGCATTGATGAGGTGTTATTACCGTACCCCAGCTTCTTGGAGCACATTAATTTATTCCAGGTAAGCAAATCTAATCAATCTTAAATCTGTAACACTCACTTTTGGCCCTAGTCCCTAATATGAAGCAAGCAAGAAACTTTTAGAAATAGCATTTTAATGCAATTAATTGGGTTAATTCTAGTGCAAAACATTAAGCTCGTGACTATTTTAATTTATTTGAAAACAAAATATTTCTTACCTTAATGCTCTATTCCTGTCTCTGGTAGTTTTTTGATACTGCCAGCAGATGGTGCCTCATCTGTTTATGTCTGCTTACTGGGCCTGATGTTGGCTTTCTATCTAGGCTTAGAAAAGAAAACACAGGTGCTTGGTGTGTATATACTGTAGGCTATTTTTAGGCTATGAAAGGCCTGACTTGAGCTGTGACATCCCCAAACTGTGACTGAGCGACTGGGAAGTTTGGATGGATGGTTTATCCATGATGAGAGGTCATATTTAAGACGCCTAAAGGGTGGGGATGAGAGTAGATGAATTTGACCTTATTAGAGTATAGACTTAGGTAACCTAGTCTATAGACTTGTATGTTAGATCCAGTTCCAACCAGATTATTTAAGGAGGTATTCCCTTTGATCTCCTCCTCCATTTTAGATGTGATTAATCTATCTCTGTTACAGGGATATGTACCTAAAGCTTTTAAGGTTGCTGTAATTAAACCTCTGCTTAAGAAACCGTCTCTTGACCCAGATGACTTGGTTAATTATAGACCTATATCCAATCTTCCTTTCTTATCCAAAATTCTTGAGAAAGTAGTTGCCAAACAAGTTTGCGATCACTTACACCATAATGAACTTTTTGAAGAGTTTCAGTCTGGCTTTAGAGCTCATCATAGCACTGAAACAGCTCTGGTGAAAGTCACTAATGATATTCTCATGGCCTCAGATAATGGACTTGTATCTGTGCTCGTCCTGTTGGATCTTAGTGCTGCATTTGATACAGTTGACCATAATATTCTTTTAGAAAGACTTGAATATTTTGTTGGAATTAAAGGAACAGCACTAGACTGGTTTAAATCTTATCTATCTGATCTGTTTTCTCCTCTCTCCTTCCTAGATTGAACCTGTCTGAAACCTGAAACCCTGAAGAGTTTCTCTGCCGGTGACCTGCCTGTCTGTTCTCAGAAGAACTCTGGAGAACAATTCTTGTCAAAGAATTCTATCTACGCTCTCAGAAGATACTGGAAGGAAACTCTAAACTGTGATCTGCCTGCACTCAAATTAAGCTCTGCTTCCGCCTAGCCCTCAGCCTGCCGACAGGCTCTGGACCCTCAAGGTTCCCCCCTCAGCTGCTCTGCTCAACTCCAGAACAGGTACTGCCCTGCAAACTCTCATCCTGCAAAATACCTGGACCTCCACTAACTCCTCTGTCCCCCTCGGCAGTGAACCCACTCGTGACTCGTCCATTCTCTTCCTGGATCTGATTAACCTGTGTGCCTTTCAGAACCCACTCGTAACCAGACGAGTTCCTCACTGGATCTGATCATTGAATGTGTACATTCTTCTTAAATAAACCTTTGAACTTTTCTCCTGCCTCTGAGTGTTCTGCATGCGGGTTATACACGTTAAACCAAACATGACACTTAATTCATTTTTGATTTTACATCTTTTTGTTTGTAAATTGCATGATTCTTTGTTGTTAAGATATTTTTGACACAGTACTGAAGGTTTTTCCTTCCATTTTGATATCCTGGTGATCAACATACATTAAAGGGGTTTCTGGCTTTTCAAGGTAAATGGAGCCTAGGCGGAATTTCAACTGAAGAAACTGATCGCTCGCCTACATCCACCTACGACACAGCCAATCAGCTTTGAACCACACCTCCACGAAAGCCAGTCGGCATCCAAAGTTCATCTTAAAAGGCCTCTGATCCCCAGCATGTCTTCTAACTGGTGCGCAGGCGGTGGTTGCGCTGTGTGACTTCAATCAGATGACCCCGTTTCAACCCACCTCCAGCCCCTCCTCCACCATCGTAGCTAAAACTTAATCAGTTTCTGTCATGATCTGGCCTGTTTGCTCTCCCTTAATTACTCATTCCTTTCACCTGTCGTTTTCCCTCCCTGCCTCAATTATAATTTATTCCTCTCACCTGTTTCTTCTTGGTTATATTCAGTTCAGCCTGAACATTCAGTGCCAGATCATTATTTGTCTTTCTGTTAGCCTGTCTGTTATTTTTATTTCATGGTTCATGTCCTGGATCCTGGCGGCCAGTGGAAGGAGGGATTTTGTGTCTGTCTCGTCTCCTGATCGTCTACTGTTCCTCCACTGAGTCCTCTGGGTTTATAGCTCTATATGTGGGAAGGTTCAGTTTTTATCCAAGTAAGCCTGGCTCCAGGGAGGAGACCAGTTTAAAGGTCCTGCATCAAGTTCTGGTTCCAAGTCCTGTCTCGGCTACCCTCTGCCACTGAGCCTGCCTGTCTGCACCTGATCCTGTCTGCTCCTTTTGGACCCTGTCAAACTCTGAACCCGCCTGGGAGATTGTGGATGCCTGGAAGTCTGGATCCTGCCACCTGTTCTGTTCCTGCCTGACCTGGATCTATCCTGTGTTCGGATCTGGAGATCTGCCACCTGTCTCCAGCAGAGAGCGCTCTGGGTCTCCTGAGCTGGAGCCACCTGCACACCTGAGGATCATCAGCCCATCAGGAGATCAGCTACATAAGCAGCGGCCAGACCTGTCTTCAGTGCCAGAGTGTTGCCAAGTTTTGGTTAGCGGAACCTGAGCCTCAGCCAGAATTTAGAATCTCAGTCTACTCTGGAGAGTAACCTGATTCTAACCAGTCTTTGTCTTCTCTGCTCATAGGAAAACCCGTTTGAAGCCTGTAGCTCTGGAGGAGCTCATGTTAGGAAACCTGCCTGCCTACCCAGAGAAGCCAAACCTGAAGATCCTCAGTCTGTGCCTCCCGGTTAGTTCTCAGGAGAGAACTAGGAGAACAACTCAAGGTCTGAACCTCGCTAGCCTGAAGCTAAACTTAGCCGCTGCTAAGCTCTGTGCTGAATCTACAGTCTCTGGACCCAACCGGTTCCCTCTCTCCACCGATCAGTCTGAACCTCATCAGGTACAAATCAGAATCATGACTCTGTCTGGATATCACTGCTACCTGGCTAACAAAACAAATACCTCTCTGCAGATTACTTTGTGAAACCAGTCCCGGACCAGTACCAGAACCAGTGCAATCTTTACTCTGTGTGTGTTTACCTAAATAAACTGTTGAACTTTTACCCCTGACTCCGTGGTGTGTTCTGCATATGGGTTTAATCTGAAAGCCTTCATGACAGCCTGTTATGTCTGTTCCTGTCTGTTCTGGATCCCTGACCAGGAACGGCTTCCATCATGACCTCTGGGACTGCAGCACTTGGGGATATTCTTGGTCTGGACTGTTAAACCAGGTAAGTGACCAACTCAGAAAATCTTCTGTCAGATGATTGTGGTCACTTTACTGTGTATCTCCCACTACAGAGTGTCTGAGATTGGGCGGTGCCCGGCCCCCCTGCCTGCAGTTGCTGCGTGCCTTACATCCTAGCAGCTCCCCTTTTAGTTTTGTTTTTCAGTAAATAAACGTTTTGAACTTTCCTACTGACTGTCTCTCCTTGAATACTGGGTCCATTTGTCCTCGGTTCATGACAGTTTCATTACTTCCAGACTCTTACTGCATTCTGCATCTCATTTCAACCAGTCCGACAGAAGACCACCATGTTGAGTCCAGTTCTGCCAGAGGTTTCTTCCCAACTGAGAGTTTTTCCTCTCCATTGTCGTTTCATGCCTGCTCATCATGAGTGACGCTCTAGTATGAGCTCACGCAGTCCACTGGATCTCATCATACCGTGTCGCTAACCAGCCATCTACAGACTGACCAACTTCATCTATCTCCCCTCCACCAACAGTTTCAGGCCTGGAGGGAAACAGCTCTGTTCTTTACTCCTGTTCATGCATATCTATCAAATTCCGAGCTGTTTCCTACCGAGGTCTGAGTGCCAAACACCAAGTAATTGTGTCAATAAATTTCCTCTAATTGTCTTTTCTCTTCGTGTAAGTTTTTTCAGATTGTACAGTAAAAATGTTAACTTATCTGGGGGAGTCGTTAGGATTATTTTCTATTATTTATAAACCCTAATAATAATAATAATAAATAATAATACAGATGGAGTGAATAATTCTTAACAGTGAACTCTGTTACTGTGCATTAGATTGTCCTTGATCTAAAACCACTCTATATAATGTCAATATGGCTGGCAGTGCCCGTTCTAGAGCTAAGAGGCCTAAAAGTAGACAACTGGAATAGGAAGGCGGTAGAATGGAGCAGGTTGCTGGGTAGAGAACACAAGAGAGGAGAAAAGTTGATGGCTGACCAGGTTCGCTTGCTGATTCATTTGACATGGGTCAGTGAGTTGTTACCACTGCCACTAAAAGCCAATTGTCCACAGATTTAAATGAGTTTTTTGGCCAGTGGGAAAAGAGTATTTGTGACATTAATTTTTGTCATTCTACCTGCTAAGAGCCTAGCTTCTCCTGTTGTAGTTGAAGTGGTCTTCCTTTTCTTTTCTGGCTTACCATTTGATGCTTCTGGAAACAGTTATTGGTATATAACAATCAGAAATGAGCTGCCAGTGCCTACAGTGGTTAGAGTTTGAGCCCCACTCCCACAGACTGCCGCTTTGACTCCCTGAGCAAAGAGCCTTAAGCACCACACTATTCCAAGGGCGCTGCACAATGGCAGCCCACCGCTTCCAATGGAACGCTTTTGGGAGAGTTTGTTTGTGTATGTGTTTTTCTGTCTGTGTACAGGATAACTTGAAAAGATATGAACGGATTTTAATGAAATTTACCAGAGGTGTGTCTCGTGCCAAGGAACCGTCCATTCAGTTTTGGGTGATAATCCAAATCATAATCCAGACACAGGATCTTTTTTAAAGGATTCTTTAACACTGTGAGATATTAAGTTAAGGAGCAAACAAACATAGACCCTCCCAAACCTGAGGGTGGCAGCAGGGATTATTAATAGCTTTAGCATTGGATTGCAAAAGTCATAATTAAGACATGTGAGTTTTAGCTATAGGTGTGGGTTTAGGTTGCAATATGATTTAAAGTTTTCAGCTTTTTAGAGAGCTCTGCACTCTCTAAGTGCTTTTCTAGTGATTATTTATTCTGCCGGGAGATTTTATCTTTTGCTACTTTAACTGATTTATTATCTCCTCCTTTATTTCACAAATGGCTATAAACACTGTTCATCTGAATGAATTTTGAAAAAAAAAAAACTACTGTTACACCAACTTCAAAACAACATGAATGTTTGCTCTAACACCATGGGCCATCCTGAAGCACTCAAAGATAAGATTCTTCTCTCACTCACTATATGCCACATGCAAGAAACATTCATGCAAACAAATTCATTCTTAAATCATTCGAACGAGTGATTAAGGAAAAAATGTGGCATTCACCATTTCTTTCCTATTTATAATCTTCTCTCAGGTATGAGCAAATTTTATTAGTACTCCAGACAACCAGCTCTTATCCAGACCTACTTTTTCACTACATTACCACATTTGTTGTTATTTGGAAGCATTTTTCCACTCTATCAGGCTACATCTATGTATATAATGCAACTCTGCAATTATAAATTACATTGTTATTCTCTGATGACAGAAATATTGGTCACTTTGCCATCAGCTGGCATGTCGGTATCCAAGGGACACTGGTCATCCCAGCAAAGAAAGTTTTGTTTTTAGGAGAATCTGTGTGTTTGTGTACAAAATAAATTGAAAGGCTATTGAAAGATTTTAATGGCATTTTTATCTGGGGTGTCCTTCATGCCAAGGAACAATCCATAACATTTTGTTGATGTTCCAGATCATAATGCGGATACATTATTTTTTTTTTTTTAAGATTCTCTAATATTGTGAAATAGGGTTTTTTGGCAGAACAAGCACTTCCCCACTTAACCAGAGGGTGGCAGCAGTGACTATTGATAGCCTCAGCATTGGACTGATAAGGTCAGGAGGTATTTTTTTGAAGACAAAACCACAAGAAAAGGAACATTTCTGGTTTATTAGCTGGATCAATTTTTACCACAGGTGTCCCTCATGCCAAGGAACAATTCATCTAAATTTGGTCATGATCCAGATCATCTGTTAGTTTTAGCTATAGGTGTTTTAGCTATACGTGTAAGTCACAATGTATTCTTTTTATTATTCAATGTTTTACTTCTGTAATTGACTGCTGGGCCTGGCAGTATAAATCTTATAATAAAACATCTGCCTCTTACCTGTCAGAACAACGAGCCGCTAATGCAGTAAAAAAAACAGCACACAATACAAGTATCATTAACTTTGAGCTTTTGGTTTGTTTGCTTTATTCTAATAATTCCTTTATTTATATTCTTTTCCCTATTTTCCTGTCTGTTCTTTGAACCCTCTCTCCAAATTCCTTACCCTTCAATCATACAATCATTTGTGTGTCCACCATTTAGTTGCATATAAAAGCAATTTTAGCTGCTGAAGATAGTTCTGCAGAGTGTCCAGTCTATTTCTGTCTGATGATGGTTTAAAATCTCTTTTTAAAAACCAGATAAGCCAGACAGGAACTCGGACATGGAAAGTATGAATAATGAAAAAGAAGCAATTACGTGTCACTATGCAATTTACACACACTTGTGGCTGTTCAGATTGGAACAACATCCATCCATCCATCCATCTTCCTCTACTTATTCGGGGTCGGGTAGGGGGGGCAGCAGCTTAAGAAGGGAGGCCCAGACTTCCGTCTCCCCAGCCACTTCTTTTAGCCCCTTAGGAGGAATCCCAAGGCGTTCCCAGGACAGCCGAAAAACATAGTCTCTCCAGCGTATCCTGGGTCTTCCCCGGGGCCTCCCCCCGGTGGGACATTCCCGGAACACCTCACCAGGGAGGCGTCTGGGAGGCATCCAAACCAGATGCCCAAGCCACCTCAACTGGCTCCTCTCGACGTGGAGGAGCAGCGGCTCTCCTCCGAGTCCATCCCAGATGACCGAGCTTCTCACCCTATCTCTAAGGGAGACACCGGTCATACAGGGACCTAACAGCCCGTATCAAAGGGCCCGGCACCCCGTACTCCCGGGGAACCCCCCACAGTGCTCCCCGAGGGACACGGTCGAACACCTTCTCCAAGTCCAAAAAGCACATGGAGACTGGTTGGGCGAACTCGCATGCACCCTCCAGGACCCTGCTGAGGGTATAGAGATGGTCCCAACCATGCCCCTCCAGGTCTCACTGTCATTGCCCACGTGAGCGTTTAAGTCTCCCAGCAGAACAAGGGAGTCCCCAGGAGGGGCACCCTCCAGTATCCCCTCTAAGGACTCCAAGAAGGGTGGGTAATTTGAACTGTTGTTCGGCCCGTAAGCACAGACAACGGTCAAAACCCGTCCCCCCACCCGTAGGTGGAGGGAGGCTACCCTCTCGTTCACCAGGGTGAACCCCAACTTACAGGTGCCGAGATGGGGGGCAACAAGTATGTCCACTCCTGCCCGGCGCCTCTCACCGTGGGCAATTCCAGAGTTGAAGTATGTCCAGCCCCTCTCAAGGAGACTGGTTCCAGAACCAGAACGATGCGTCGAGGTGAGACCGACTATTTCTAGCCGGAACCTCTCAGCCTCACACACTAGCTCTGGTTCCTTCTACACCAGCGAGGTGACATTACACGTCCCAAGAGCCAGCTTCTGCAGCCAAGGATCGGACCGCCAGGGTCCCCTCTCCAGTCAATCACCTGTCATGAATCCAATAGAACATCTATTGAAAGAACTTAAGATCAGAGTTTATAGAGGAGGCCCACAAAACTTTCAAGATTTGAAGACTGTTTGTCTGGAAGAATGGGCCAAATTCACACCTGAGCAATGCATGCAACTAGTTTCTCATTACAGGAGGCTTGCCAACAAGCTTTTGTTCCAAGTATTAAATACATTTCAGTAAGTGTGTTCAACCATTTATCCCTTTGCCATTCCACAATATTAAACATAACTTAATTTCTGGACATCTATGGTTTGATTTCTTTGTATGTGTGGATTGCATGGATTGTTATCCACATCTGGTGAAAATGTCATGTCAATATGACCTCTAGAAATATATTTGCTGAGAAAAATGGTGGCATATTCAATACTTATTTCACCCACTGTACATTTGCATTTATTACATGGTGTAATGTTGTTCAACTTTTTGAGGCAGGCTTTGCATATGTCCCATCATACAAAGGATGGTGGGCATCTAATAGTTTTTAATGGTGAATAGGAATGTCAGGCGATCCCTATGCTAAATGAATTTGCACAAGGAAGCATACTGCTGCATCATGCTAGCTCCTTCTTTACTGCTGGCACTGTTGGGGCAGCACTTATTTTGGCAACTGCTTGCACTTTTCTGCTGTGGCTTAAGTGTCCTTACAGATTTGAATTATTCAGAATGAGCCTCTGACTGCATGATGAGGATGTAGTTCATCCATTTTATTCAGGTTAGCTGAACCAAGAACATATCTAGATATTTTAAGCCTTCAATAACTTTATGCTTAGGTGACAACATTTCTTTTTATTTCAAGTATCAATCATGTTTTAACCTCTTAAGTAATTGGTGCATGAAATCAGTCAAATAGTTTGCTTAGCAACTCATATTTGGGATCATTTCACAAATATGTACCATACCTGAACATTCGCATGTATTAGTTTGATTTAGTGATGCATTTAATTTATTCCTTAGATAAAATTATGATGTTCTGTTTATTTATTACAATTGATCAAATCACCATTCTGCCTCCACCATTCAATCATGTTTTAACCTTAAGTAATTGCTGCAAACTTCCAGCACCCAGTGGAAAATAAATTAAAATTTTAAGTTAGAAGTTCTGATAACTATTGATAAGTATTGATAAAATAATGGGGAGTGGCGGCCTAGTGGTTAGGGCATTGGGCTTTGAATCCTGAGGTTGTGAGTTCGATCCCCCACTCCCACAGACTGCCACTCTGGGTCCCTGAGCAAGACCCTTAACCCCACCCTTAACCCCGGGCGCCTCACAATGGCAGCCCACTGCTCCCCAAGGGGATGGGTTAAATGCAGAGAATTCATTTCGTTGATCTGTACTTGTGACAGTGGAATGACAAAAAGTTGAATTCTATTCTATAAGTACCATTTAAACATGCAGAAAGTCTGACTCTACTGGTTTAAACTATGAGGGAAAAAAGGAACATTTGCATGCTGCCATGGATACCCAGAGTCATGATTCCTATGTTTGTTTTCCCATGTAAAACAGGGAATATGATTGCAATGCAAATGCTGACCATATGTGTCATGCAAAAATGTTCTTTTTTTTAAAAAGTTCTTGCAAATAAAAAAAAATCAAACAGCCATCTCTGTCATCCCTTTATTGCCCCACAATGGGTAAATTGTGGCGTTACAGCAGTTCTGGTTTACCCTGAGGTGGCATGAACTGTCGTCACAGTTGTAGTGTGGGTGGTTCACATACTGAGTCACGGATGTGAAATTACTTAAAAAACGTACCAAGAGAAGCTGGAGGTGAGATCGATTGGAAAATTAAAATTAATCAGCAGTCCAAAGACAGATGGAGACAGTACACTTGGTCTTTCTCCAGGACCTAGTTTAGCTACAAGGCTTGGCTAACTGCATGGAGTGAGGCTAGCACTTTATTCTGCTACCTTGACTGCCTGCTTTCTTTTTCAAATGTCAGGATCTGACCCAGCATGGATAAAGATAGGTAGGACTGATTTAAAGCAATTCACAACACATGTCACTTCAAGGCACTTTACAGTTCACCAGATCATACAGTCAAATTGATTCAAAGTTTTCTATCTAAGAAAAAGCAGTTGATTGCATCGACTCATTTACTCAAAGTCAATCCCTCACACTAACCATGCTTGTAGTGACAGGGGAAAGGAAAAACTCCATTTAAACAGGAAGAAACCTCCAGCAGAACCAGGCTCACCACTAACTAACTAACTAACTAACTAACTAAAAAGTTTATCAAAAAGGAAAGTTTTAAGTCTACCCTTAAAAGTAGACAGGGTGTCTGCCTCAGAGACTAAAACTGCTGTTTAATTCCACAGGAGAGGGGCCTAATAACTAAAAGATCTGCCTCCCATTCTACTTTTCTACCTAAGATTTTTTTACTATACTATCAGAAATCAGTTTAATCTCATCCAAATGAAGTGACTGACCAGTTTCTTTTTCAAAGGTTGTGGTACAAAGACTTTATCCTCTGTTTTGTCTGCATTCAGGAGCATAAATTTAAGAGTCATCAGGGTTTTTATATATTCAAGACATACCTGTAATCGATGTATTAGTTTAGCTTCATCTGCATTTATTGATGGATATAACTGAGTATCAACAGCATAACAGTGGACATTAATCCCATGCTTGTCATGGTGTTACAGAGTTCAGACCCAAATGCAGAAAACCAAACAGAGAGACCAGGGAAAAGGTTAAACGGGTTTTAAGGAAGAAGTTAAACAGAGGGGAAAAGTGTTGCTCGTTACTAGTGAACTTGGAGAAGAGGATTTGGTTTCCAACTCACGTTTCCAGAGAAGTTGTTGAATCCTTGACTCCTATCTGTGTGCCGTGGTTCCAGTGTTTGTCTGATTCAGTGGAGGGTGGAACAGGGTTACCCAGAATGCGGTTGTTAGTTGGTGAACGGAGAAACTGACTCACTCAGATTTCCTGCAGTACTTGAACGGGTCATAGTGGAGAATAATCCCTTTCTCAGTGGGAAGCTCAAACGATCTCTTGGGGAAAGTGGATCTAAACCTCCTGTTTGAACCCCAGCTCAGTTTGCAGCTCAGTTGTTCCTTACAGGGAGAGAGGTTAGAAAAAAACAGTTTGCAGGATGACTTCCTACCAAGAGAAAAAACAAAGTTTAAACTCAGGTTGACAAAAACTCAGTTTGACGCAGCAAAACTCAGCTTGGCTAGAGTACCAAAAACTGGCAAACACTCTGGCGTCGAGGTAGTGGCAATCAGCAGCTTAAGAGCACTCCGTTAATGAGGAAACCATCAGCAGGTGTGTGAGGAGGCGGAGTAGAACCAGGCGCCTCCTGGTGGATGAAGGGAGACAAACACAAAAAACCAAACACACAGACTGGAGCCCTGAAAGTTTTTGGTCTACATCTATTTTAAATTCAATAGAAACGCTGTCAATATACCACTTTACAATAGCTGTAAGTTAGAAACACATTCAGTGATAGTCTGGAACACGTCAAATACGTCGATATTCGTTGGAGATAGGTTCTGGTTGAATTACGCATAAGTTAAGCAACAAGTACTCATAGGTGTTGGATAAGCTAGACGCCACGACTAATGAGTAAATTCATCAGATAGCTTACCTGTAACTTATTGCCCATGTATGAGCATAAACTGGCGTACATCCAAAAATTTTAAAGGCTAGGATGTGCAGCTAGTCCCAACTGTAAACAACTGAGGGCTGGTCGGGGTCCGCATGCAAAGATGGCAAATAGAATAAAAAACTAAAAAAAAGTCTGAAAGAGGGCAAAATTCTTTCAACTATTTTAGGTTAAAAGGCTTTTTCATAATCCTGTTCTATTGTGATATACTGTACACCTATTGTCTAAAAATACAACTAAGGTCTTCCGCTTCTTGTTCTGAGATAGACCCCTCTTACAGCTACCTATCAATCAACAAGCTGTGCTGTTTTGAGTTCCTCCAACCAGTAATATTTCCACTCCAGTTTCAGCTCATATCTTGACTAACAACTTATTCTCACTAGACTGTGCAAAATCTATTTTTAGGAGCGGTCAACCATGTTTATGTGAATTCTCACACAACTTACACATGCATAAACGAAACAACTTTGTTCAAAGCAATTTCATGTTTTATGATTGGTATCTAATCATCCATATTCAACTAATGTTATTTCCCTCCTTTTTCTTTTTTAGTTTTCAATTCAATTCAGTTTATTTTTATAGCACCAATTCACAACACATGTAATCTAACGGCATTTACAGAGAGAATTCAACCAGATAATACAATAAGATTGGTTCAAAGTTTTCTGTCTAAGGAAAACCAGCTGATTTCATCGACTCATTGACTCAATTCCCTCACACCAACCATGCTTGTAGCAACAACTGAGAGGAAAACTTCCTTTTAACAGGAAGAAACCTCCAGCAGAACCAGGCTCAGTGTGAGCAGCTATCTTCCGAGGCCGATTGGGGCTCAAGGATACAAAAAATGTCTGTCAACCAGCTCCACATGCACCTCCGTCCAGGAAAAGAAAAGCCAGGCAGATGAGCTCCAAGCCAGTTCCCTGGTCAGAGGATAAAAGAGTGCACATACAGTCAGTCACACTCAGAGAAGCAGGACTACACTGAAAAACAGGCCAAGCTCCAAGATCTATAAACAAAGGTGTTGATGGCAGCAGCACAGATGATATTTTTCTCCCCGGAATGGTGTCACAGCCAAACTGTGACAAATACAAAATAAGAAATACTGCACAATGGGAGAACAGAGATAGAAAAAAGCAGAATGTTGAAAGTGGTCGCTATGTGCTCCAGCATTCTAAGCCTATAGCAGCATAACGATAGAGATAACTCAGGACAGCCTGAACCACTCTAACAACAATCTTTTACTTTTTGTACAGTAAGTGTTCTTGCTATCTCATAAGAACGTACCGTCATGTAACGCACTGAGCGATAGTCAAGAACGTGTTTTACTTTAAGCGAGATATGGAACACCGGAGAATTGCATGTAGGCAAACTTTTGTGATGGGTTTGACATTAATATTTGCATACAGACTACCATTGTGTCACACATTTTGCATGAAAAGCCTTAAGCCTTGGTGAGTACTTGGCAGTCCCACAATCTGTCTTCATTATAGAAGATCTTTCCTTTACAGGTCTGCAGGGAGGAAGCATAATGGAAAGGATCTTGCTGAGAGCAATGCTTCTATCAAGTCAGTGAGTTTTTGAGGTTGTTTATAATTTGCATTTAAATAATGGATTGTGAATCGGCCCCAACAAAACATTTGCAAAGTTTTTTTTAATCTTTTAGATTGCTTCAGCCTCTTCTCCAGTTTCACTCGCCATTACCACTTCTTCAGTGAACCTTTGACTTGGAATGAAGCTCAGACTTTCTGCAGACAGAAATACACAGACCTGGCCACCATGGAAAACTCTGAAGAACATAACTTGCTTTATAAAACGCTTCAATCTGCTGGTTACACCTCTGACGTCTGGATTGGTTTGTACAGTGAAATCGACTGGAAGTGGTCGGATGGGTATACTGGAGCTGGTGCTGATTACAGGCACTGGAGAAGTGATTACAATGAACCAGAATTTAATCATGCCAGTCAATTGTGTGTAAGTTCTGGGGGGGCTGGAAATTGGTGGGATGATGACTGTGCAGTAAACTGGCCATTTATCTGTAACACTGGTAAGGGGATTAAACATTTTTTATTATTTAATATAATATATAATATTAAAGTATTTGGAAAAAAGAAAACTCTTCATCCTCTTTAACACATCCCTCTTTTGCGCAGGGACACCAGAGGAACCTCAATTTACTCGTCAAACAGAAAACATGAACTGGTCTAGTGCTCAAAGGTTCTGCAGGGAAAACTTTGTCGACCTTGCAACTGTAAAGAATGATGCAGAAAATAATATGTTAGCGACAGTAATACCTTCTGGCCATTCATGGATTGGTCTGTTTAGAGACCCAAACTTTTTTTGGTCTGATCAAAGCAGCTTCCTGTTTAGTGCCTGGGACTCTGTCATTAATCCAATCGGCTCAATGACAGTGATATGTGGTGCTACATCTTCTGGGAGATCAGGAAAATGGAAATTTTTATCATGTGAACAAAGATTGCCATTTGTCTGCTACAGTGTTCATGGTGATTATTTTACTCCACTTTAAAAACTAAAGAAAAAAAATTACAACTGAACAATTAGTCTTAATTGTACAAACATTTTTATTCCCAAAAATTATTTAATTAAAATTATTTTCTTTTAATTTACAAAATCAGTTAAAATCTAATCAAACATCTCCTCTTCTTGTTTAATCAGTTTTCAAAAATGTAGTAAAGATGAGACTGAAGGCAGAGGACTCCATGGATCTGAATGACCCTGTTCTGAAAGAGAAAATCCTGAAAAAGGTAAGTCTGAGTTTGTACAGTTGTGCTTGAAAGGTTACATACCCTCCCATTAAAGAAAATTATAAATTCCAACAAGTAAACTAAATAACACAAAACTGAAAAAAACTAAATGATAATTTTTTTAAATACAATATTGATTTTGAGATTTCACAAAAAAAGAACTCTTTAAAAAAATGTTCCAGACGAATTAATTTACGTTGGTCATGAACAGTGAACAAAAATACCTGTCAACAGGTGGAGAAGTCTGACTGAACATTTCCTGAAGATCACAGAAAAAAACTAATTTCAGTGTTTGTCTTAAAGGCTTGTTTACTTGTTTTATTTATTAATATATATGTATATGTTTACAAATGGGCCACTTGTAAAAAAAAAAAAAAAAACATTTGAAAAAAAAATGTATGTCCCTGCTTTCGCATCTTTTTATAATTTCACTTGATGTAAAATTGACTTTATTAATATAAATACAAAAGTCACAAGAATAACTATGCATTAGCATAATTTTCACCAATGAATTTTAATTATCAAACAGTTACTTGGCTCATGAGTAATATTTACAATAAATCATTTTCACTCTTTGAGACTTTTAAGAAGACTACTTCTTACTTCTCCTTATATATACATATATAACAGAGTAATAATACTATTACTTGAGTATTTTTTTGGTTATACACTACCCAGCTCTGTTTTGAAGATCTCTTGAAACACAACATTCACAATCTGTCTTCATTATAATAAATAAAAGGAGAAGAAAATAATTAATACAATATATACAGTAAAAGGAGAAGAAAATAAAAGAACTAGAAGAAGCTGTAAAAGGCTTGAGAGTAGGGCAGAGGGTCACATGCCAGTAGGAACAAATCTAACAAAAACAAAAAAG